>NW_006399763.1:13056660-13080100 GCF_000299155.1 Elephantulus edwardii
AACAACAGCAGGTTGAACTTGTATATAATCAAAGGATTATATTTTTCATAATTGGCCCATGGCATTGTTATGATTAATGATATAGAACTTTCCACTTTCACTTTCCACTTATTTAATAAATTGTTTTCAAGTGCGGTTCATGTGCATAATATTTATTTATGCTTTTTTAGAAAAAGTATTTGCAATTAATAAATATTTGTACAAAATTCTATCATGTATTCTTGGGTCTCATTTCAATCATCAAGTCCAAATTTTCCAACAAATAGTGTTGCTTTGTCAACTTTGACTCACAGGGACCCTATGAACAACAGATCTGAACCTTTCCCTATCCAGAGCCATCCTCATAAACTCGGACATCCATGAGTCCTTTGTTAGTTTCATTGTGTCAATCCACATGTTGAGGGATTTCTTCTATCTCTAACTCTCTACCTTTCCCATCATGAAGTCTTTTTCCCAAAACTGGGCCCTCCTGACAGTTTTCCCAAAGTATGTAAGATGGAGTTTCACCATTTATACTTCTAAAGACACCTTGATTGTACTTCCTCAAAGACAGATTTATTTATTCTTTTAACTGCTAATGGGATACTCAGTGTTTGGTTTTGCTTTTTTCCCCCTCACTATCTCAACTCATAGGCATAGATTTTCTTCTGTCATTCTTCTGCATTATTCAACTTTCAGATGCATAGGAAGTAACTGAAAATGCCCTAGCTTGGATCAGGTGCACCTTAGTCTTTAAAATGGCATTCTTAGCACCTTGGAGAGGTCCTAGATAGCAGACTTTCCAGTGCAATAAGCCTTTTGATCAGTCTGATGGCCTACTGGGTAGGACACCATGCTGTCAACACAAACGCAGTTGGTTTAAATGCACTAACTCACCATGATGTAAAGACAAGTAATTTCCTCTCACATGATTTACAGCCTCTGAGAATTATAAGCAGAGTCAGTTATGAGTTAGTTCTAACTTAGTAGCAATGAGTTGAGACCAACAATATAGCTATAGTAATTCATAATTAGTATCTCATTGAACAATACTTATAGGACACAGTCAATCAGGGTTGGCATCACAACTTTAAAAATAAACAGAATAAATAAATGAGGATAAATGTATCCTTATTTCTAGAATTCTCACAGAGAACTCTACCAAAGGCTCTAGTATATTAATATGTGGTTGTCATGGAAATGTCTTGCTCAGATCTTCGCTTTAAGACAAACTGCTGAAAGGAGCATAATTGATTAACAGACTCTGATTTCTACATCTGTAACTGCACCACAGCATTCATGAGGTCACAAAATTTCATTAGTGTACCCTAACAAATTGATTGCAGCAGGTCTACTAGAATCAGGCCACCCATGCTTGATGAAAATTCTTCTAATGATCCCTCTGGCTTGGAGAATTCATGTGAACCTGGATATAATAAATTCTGCCTTGTTAAAGCTCTAAAGCTTTTCTTTTCCATCCTATCTCTTTCTTCTCATACAGCAAGTTTTTGAGAAAGTTTGCTGTCAAAGACCTTTCCAAAGTCATAAAGAACAATGATGTCAGTTTAAAGACTAAAGTGTGTCTGATTAAAGCCATGGATTATCCCAATCACTGGCTATACATCTGAGAGCTGGGCAATGAATAAAAATTAATCAGTATCTTTGAGTTGTAGTGTTTGAGAAGAATACTGAATAACTCATGGATCAAATAGAACAAGGAGGGAGGATTAGGGTGGAATACAAGCCCCACCTTACTCGGGGCTTATATAAGTTTACGGGACCTCAATGCTTTTTGGGACTCCTGCTTTCCATCTGTACTACAAACTTAGAGTTTACAATGCTCACCAGTCTCAGCAAAACTGCCCTACAAATCTACAGTCATGTGACTCATTCCCTTGACAGATCTCTGTCCCTGGGGCACCTTCCAGTGAACCATTGAACTCAATGGACATAGAGTAATGAGGGAACTGAATAAAGGAGGAACTGTTAATGTCAGAGATCATAAAGTCACAGCAAATCAAAGATTTGACTCTCCACTTCCTCTACCTGGTTTTCTACTACCTCAGCAAAAAGAATTATGAATATAAATATATTGTTTGCTTACAGTAGTCTTATTTTAGAACTTACTTCATAAAGGACTCAGGGAGCTCTGGTGCCAGAGTCTAAGGAGAATTGTATTGCTAATCCAAAGCCATGCCTCTCTAGCAGTTTAAATTCATCAGAAATTCTGAAGGAGAAAGATGAGGAGTGTCCTCTTAAGTTATGTGCAGCTTTTGTAACACAAAGGAGAGTCGGGTATGAGTCAGCTCCAACTTGACAGCAATGAGTTTTGAGTTTCATAAAAGATTTAGGCAAATACAATGGGTAATATATTGTGATAATTACTAAATATATATTCTATCTAATATAGATATGGATTTATAATGAAATAATGTCAAAATCACAGTTTTAGTATATATTCTGGCAGACATGTGATATATTGATATTTAAGTTCAACATGTTTTCACTGCTAGTTTCTAATCATGCTTGGAAAAGTGAAGGGTCAGTAAAAGACAGTAAGACCCTCAAAAGATGGTATGACACAGTGACACAGTGACTCAACAATGGACTCAAGTATATCAAAGACAATTAGGATAAGACAGGGTAAGACAAGCGTCAAATCTGTAGTTCATAGGGTCATTAGGGTCACTCTGAATCACACTATACTCAATGACATATAAGATACAACAATAAAGATACTAATAAAAGATTTCCTTTTTAAAAACTATCATATATATATTGATATATATGTTATATATATGATAGCTACATATATAATAGTTATATATATATACATATGATAGTTTAGATATATATCAGAATATAAGACAAAAAAAATCAGCTCTCAGTACAAAATATCTGAAAACAAAACAAACAAATCAACATGATACATCTCTCTGGCTTGTATTCCTGTGGTATTTATCTTTGAATAAAAACATAAATAAAAGCTGAAGTGCATTCACTCTTTGGTAGCCGAGTCATTCTTGGGGCAGAACAGAACTACAAAAGATCACAGGAATATATTCTGCCCAGCTGTGTTCCTCTGGGCACATTGTGGCAAAAGTAAAACACTGACTACAACATTAGAAGAAAATGCACATTCAGCAGGTCTCCTTTTATAGTTTATAAGGTTGTTGACTTATTTTTTTACCATAGTTAATAATTTATTTTGAGTAGTTCATTAAGAAAAAAGGAAAGAAATTTAAAGAAATGTATGTTCAATATTTGATATTTAAAGAAGATTAAAATGAATAGAAACATTAATTGGTATGCAAAATATTTTTATTACATTTAGCCTTGTCATTTATATTGCTGCCTTACACTGTCAATATATAAAACAGCAAATTCTGGCACTAACTGTCACTAGTTTTATTTTACTTAGTATTTGACACATTTTACCAAATGTCATGTCTCCTTCAATTACAATCACCACTTGAAAACTGTACTTCTTTTATAAATTTTGTTATTCCCTCTAAAGTAACATTATGCTGTTAAAATAAAAAGAAAATTAATTTCCTAGCAACCAGTGATTGGTTAAGTTCAATATTCATTGTAAAGGTAAGCATATTTACATTTCATTGAATGATGTAAAGATAAGTAAACTAGCCTTTAATATAGATATGCAAAGGGGATTGGTATGAGGAACTTCCACATATACCAATATCCACAGGTGCTCAAGTACATTATATGAAATGATGTATTATTTGCATTAAACCTATGCTTTCCTCCCATATATCGATAATTATAATATTTAGTATCTATGTACATTACACTTCCTCTCAGCCTTTTAAAGGTTGCTTTGGTCATTTTATTTCTCCACCCTATCCCAATATTTTTGATTTATGTTTGAATGAGCAGATTTGGAACTGAGGTCATATGTTTACCAGTATTTCGGGAATAAATACAGTTAGTTTTTAGTATTTTCAAAGAATTTTCTATGTATTTCAGAGTAGAAAAAAAATCATTGCACTGCTGTTGTTGTTAAGTGTCAATGAATTGAGTACAGCTCATACTGAACCTATGAACAACAAATCTGAAACATTTCCTAGGTCATCCGTGTCATATCTAATATGCTTGATCATATTGCTACAGTAACTGTGTCAATCTATCTCATTAAGAGTTTTCTTCTTTCTTTCGCTGACCCACCAGCTTTACAAGCATGCTGTCCTTTTGCAAAAAATAGCCTATCTAACAACATTCCCAGAATATATGACACGAAGCTTTACTATATTTGCCTTTAAGGAGCATTAAGGGTGAACTTTCTCTAAGACCTTATCTGTTCTTTTGGCAGTCCATGGGAGACTCAGCACTTAAAGCCATTGATCTTCCCTTTTGTCATTCATTGTCAAGCAGTCAGATGCATAATAGGTGTGATGCTAGCCTTAAAGATGGCTTTTTTCTTTAGCCTTTAATATGAGCTTCCTCTGTTCTCTAGTTACCTTAACTTCAGACATAAGGTCTTGCATATTATCGATAGCTGTGAGACTAGAAGAAAGAGAAAGAGAGAGAGAGACAAAGAGAGAGAGTGAGAGAGCACTTCCCATACTGAGGAGCAAGATTTGAATTTTTTACAAGCAAGGCTTAAATTTTTTTACCTTTTTATTTTCCTTGAGAAATGCTAAATGAGTTCTTACCTTTCTATGTTCCAATACTTTGCTTTGTTTTCTGAAAGTGCTTTGTATTTTTCTGTTTGTTTCTTTTAGCATCTCTTCCATTTGTTTTGACTTTTCAATTCTCTCATGTAATTTTCAGAGTTTTTTCTGACATATATTTGTTATTTTCTTTCTCCTCTGTCTTTTTAGCAACCTTTTGTATACTTGAAGGATAATGATTTTTATAGCATACTACTGCTCACTTAGCCTTTGGTAATTAGTGTCCAATGCTTCAAACCTATTTTTCAGTTGGTTTTAAAATTCAAGTGTGATAGACTGCAGGTTGCTGTTGTTGTTGGTATGTACCTAAAATCAACTGTAACTCAGGGTAACCTTATGAACAATGGCTCTGAACCTTGCCTATCCTGAGCCAATCTTACTGTATCTGACACATCTAACTCCATTGCCACAGTCACTGTCCACCCATCTCATCCAGGGTCTTTCTGTCCTGCACTGATCCTCTTACTTCCAACATAATGTCCTTCTCTAACGGTTAGTTAGTCCTTCCTGGAAACATGTCCAAAGTTTGTGAGGTAGGTTTTCAAAATCCTTGCCTCTAAGAAACACTCTTTTTTCCTCTCCAGGACATACTTGCTTTTTCTCTTGGCAGTTCATGGTATATTCATTACTCTTCTTCAGCAACACAACTCAAAAGACATCAATTTGTCTTCTTTACATCTGTATTCACTGTCCAGTTTTCAGATTCATAGCAAGCAATTTAGAAAACCATGATTTCTTTGGATTAGGTGTGCCTTTGTCTCTAGATTGACATTGTTGCTCATGCCAAGGGTGTTGATTGTAGAACTAAGCAAGATTAAATTGTTAACAACCACTATCTTTCATGGTACAGCCAAATGATCCAGTGGTGAGAATTTTTGTTTTCTTGACATTGAGGTACAATCGATATTGAAGGCTACAGTCTTTCACTTTCTGCAGCAAATGCATCTAGTCCTCCTCAGTTTCAATAAGCAAGATTGTGCCATCAGTTTAATATAAGTTGTTGCTATGTTTTACTCTAATCCTGATGCCACATTTTTTTTTCATAAAGTTAGCCTCCTTGATGACTAGTTTGAAAAGGAATGGAGAAAGGACACATCCCCTGTGTACTCTTTTCTTGATTTTCTGAACCAGGCAGCATTCCCTCACTCTGCTCAGAAAACAATTTCCTGGTGTTAAGCATAGGATTTGCATAAGGACAATCAAGTGTTCTTGGATTCCCATTCTTCTCAAAGTTAGTCACGATTTACTATGATCCACTCAGTCAAATACCTTTGCAGAGTTGATGAAACACAAATGGACATCCCTTTGGTATTATTCACAGTCAACATCCTTCTGACATTGGCAATGATATTCTTAGTGCCACAGTCTCTTCTAAATGTCCTCCTTCTCATGTTCACCACTGTATTTATGTGCCAAGACCAGTGACTGATGCACAAAGCATTTTACAGAAGTATCCATATAACTTTAAGAAAATATGTAAAACTGTCTTTATAATATTATGCAATTTTTATGATACATAGATACAGACAAGAAAAACGAATAGAAATAAATATACAGATGACCTCATTTCAATAAAAATGACCAATTAATGAAGTGGTTGGTTAAATCACATATACTCTTAAAAAAGTTTTAAAATGAAACATCTAACTATAAATTTATCTTCATATGTACATACATTAATGTACAGCCAAGATTCTTTTCATGGCTTCCTGATTGGAATTCCTCACCAGAGTTAAATAAGCCCCAAGCACTTAATGGATTATCCATGACTTCCAGCTTCACTTGTTTAAATGCAACAAGAACAAAGGGATACCAGAAAAGCAATGAATGTGCAGAATCAACATTTTAGAATTGTCTACTGGCACTTAAATAGAAAAAACCCTATTACTTATCTTCATTATCCTTTGTTGTTGTTGTTATGTACCATCGAGTCGCTTGTGACTCATAGCGACCCTATGTACAAGAGCTCTAAATGCTGTTCTATCCTGTGCCAACCTAGCCATCTCAAACGCACTTATTCCCACCACTCCAGTCACAGAATCGTTCCATCTCACCAAAGGTCTTTCTCTCCTTCACCTCCCCTCCACTCTGCCAAACATGATGTCCCTCTCCAAGGACCAGTCCCTCCTTGCAACATGCCCAAAATATGTCAGAGGAAGCTTCAGAATCCTTGACTCCAGGGAGCACTCTGGCTTCACCCTCTCCAGGACAAACCTGTTTGTTCTCCTAGCAGTCCATGGTATAGTCAACACTCTTCTCCAGCATCACAGCTCAAAGGCATCAATCCTCTTCCTATCAACCCTATTCTCTGTCCAACTCTCTGATGCATAGCACATAATTGCAAATACTAAAGCCCGGATCAGGCACACTTTAGTCTCTAGCCTGACACCATTGCTCTTCAGTACTCTTGAGAGGTCCCTCACAGCCAACTTTCCCAATGCAATTCGTCTCCTGATTTTCTGGCTGCTGTTACCAAGAGTGTTGACTGTGGAGCCAAGTAAATTAAAACTGTTAACTATTTACCAAGAAAATAACTTTAATTTTTATAGAAACTGTTTTCTCCTAAATTTTATTAGTTTATATAATATTTAAATACTAACTACACCAATTATAAAATTAATTTGGAAGAAATACTAATGACTTTACGATATCAAATTGTACAAGGCAAAATATCCTGTTCACAGTGTATTTTCAGAAAGATCTAGGTATAAGTTAGTGTATTTTAACCAGTATAGAAGAACAGGAGCTCCTAGTTAAAAGAAGAAAGTACCAGAAGAATGTCTATCTGTGTTTCATTGACTATGCAAAAGCATTTGACTGTGTGGATCAAGACACAGTGTGGCTGACTCTGAGAAGAATGGGAATCAAGAACTCTTGAATTTGCTTCTATGAAACCTATACTTGGACCAGGAGGTGGTGGTCAGAACATAGCATGGAAACACTGTATGATTAAAAATCAGGGAAGACGTATGTTAGGAATGTATGCTATCTACATAGCTTTTCAATCTGTATGTGGAACAGATGATTCAGGAGGCTGGGCTCTATGAGGACTAATGTGCCATCAGGATTGGAGGAAGACTCATCAACAACCTGCATTATGCAAATGACAAACCTTCCTTACCAAAACTGAGGAGGGCCTAAGGCATTTGCCATAGAATATCATGGACTGCAGCCTTCAATATTGACTGAAGCTCAACATCAAGAAAACAAAGATTTCAGCACTGGGTTAATTGGCAGCATCATGATAGACAGTGAAGAGATTGAGATTGTTAGAGCTTCAGCTTGCTTGGTTCCACAATCAACATTCTTGGTACTAGCAGCTAGGAAATCAAAAGGCGAATTGCATTGGAAAAGTCTGCTCTCAGAGGGACCTTTCCAGGGTACTGAAGAGCAATTATGTCAGCTTAGAGAATAAAGTGTGCCTAATCCAGGCCATGGTCTTCCTAATCACTTGCTATGCATCAGAGAGCTGGACAATGACTAAGAATGATAGAAGAAGAATTAATGCCTCTGAATTGTGGTGCTGGAAAAGAGTACTGAAGATACCATGGACTACTAAGAGAACAAACAGGTCTATCTTTGAGAAGATCTGGCTGCTCCTTGAAGGCAAGAATTCTGAAGTACTGCCTGACATGCTTTGGACATATTGCAAGGAGAGGCTAGTTCCTGGAGAAGGATATCACGCTTGAAGGGTTAGAGAGACAATGCAGAAGTGGAAGACCTTAGATGAGATGGACTGACTCAGTGACTGGAGTAATGGGGTAGGTGTTTCAGAGACGATGATATTAGCTCAGGATAGAGCAGGGTTCAGAGCTATTATACATTGGGTTTTTGAGTCAGAGTCAACTCGATGGCACATAACAACAAAAAGAACACTGATTAAAAATCAGTTAAGAACAGTTAAGAGAGGTTCTTCTGTCCCTAAAATGCTAATGTCTTTAATTGGTATATTAATTAATAATTTAAGTTTTTCAATATATTTTAATAGATATTTAAACTCCCCATAGTATTTATCACTTAGACTAAACAAAAATTAAACTCTATGCTGTTTAGTAGACCATGACAAAATAAGATCTACTGGGTTTCCAAAGCTGAAAATCTTTACAAGGGAGCCCTAGAGGCCTAATATAAAGAAGCTGTATTGAAATTCCAAAGGCAAACAGTTCAAATCCACCGAATGTGCTGTGGGAGAAAATGGATGATCTCCTCTCCTGTGTGATTTACTGTCTCTGAAAACCATCTTGAGGGTCATCTACGGGTCAGTTCCAACTCCACAGCAAATAACAACAGCAAATCTTTACAGGAGGAGGCTTGAATCATCAACTTTAAGGTTAGCAGCCCCACAAGATTCCTTATCACATACACAATACAAATTGAATACTAAACATTTAAAATACATATTATTTTTTAAAGTAAACAGTGCCTATTATTTTGTTATTACTATGTTAATTATATCTACTTCTTGTAAAATGAAGTTTTAGTCTAGCCATCAAATCTAAAAGAATAATCAAGATTTTGTTCAGTTAGATTTGTCTGCACTTGCCTTTGGGGCTACAGAAACTCACATTTTAAAGGTACCTTACAGACTTAACATTATCACTTATTTATTCTCCCTTTTGCCTTGATAAAGCAACGGATTTTGGGGAAAGAATACATATTTAAAGGCTGAGTCTGGTTTCTAAGAAGATTTTAAAGGCAACATTTAGCAAGAGTAATATTTTTTTTTTTAAAGCTAGAACTAGAATTCAAATTAATGGATCTTCTCCTAAGACATTTTCCCAAGACCCAAGACATCTGGTGTGGATCTTCGGTTGCTAAGGTATGACTTCTGAGATAAGACAATCAAAGACACAGTTGATCTCTGACAGATACTCTACACTACTTACATTTCTTGAACTGTCAGGATTATGTCTATATATGGTCATTTATGTTGCCAAAATTCTTTTCTATGAAAAGTATAGACGGAGAACCTGATATGGACAACTGTGTCTAATAGAAATAAATGTTGATGTCTTAAATCTTGCACTGGACCTATCTTGGCAAACAGAGCTTTTTTGGGGGGAATGCTTTCAGTCAAATTAAGGAATTCATCTTAGTATGGGAGATCTTGATCCTATCACAGATTTTTCAGTGTTTTATAAAAATCAAGAACAGACAATGAAACAGAAACACAGAGGAAGACGATTTCATGTGAAGAACGAAGCCAACAGAGCTTAATCTTCTATAGCTTCATAACTAATGCATCCCAACTATACAAATCATACAATGAAGAATTTAAGTAATGCAGAATGCCACATTAAGAATGACTGAATCTTTGTTTAGCTTTGTTTATCAATAGTCATGCCTGTAGAGCCTCATGGCCTGATGGTAAGGAGTTGTGCTGACACTCAGAAAACATGTAATTCAAATCCATCCTGTCCTGCAGGCAAAAGATGGGAAATATTCTCCAGTGTGGTTTACAGCCTCTGAAAACCCACTGGCTACTCAGCTATAAGTCATTTCCTGACGCTGTGCATCACACAAGAGGAGAATGTCCATATTTCTCCCAAGAAGGTGCTGGTAGATTTGAACTGTCAGAGAGGTATGGTCTTTGGGTTAGCAGTGCAACTTCCTGCAGACTATGCCACAGGAGTATCCTAGAGTAGAAAAATGAAAATAAAAAACAAGAATTGTGAACAACTACCAGAAACTAGGAAAGAGGCACAGAGTAATCCTCTCTCACAGATTTCAGGTGAAATCAACAAAATGTTACCCTAATTTTAATTTCTAGCCTCTAGCTTCCAAAACTATGAGAAAACACACTTCTGTTCTTTAGAGCCACTCACTTTGTGTTATTCTGGGAAAATAGCCCTGGAAAAATCAAAACATGGCCAGAGTCTGGAATAGTCTTCCTCATTTCTGAAAAAACAAAACACCACCCCAAACCAAGGCATCTTTTTAATGAAAAAAATATATTACAGATTCCAATTCTTTGTCAAACTCATTTCAATTGTCACCATCATCTCAAATTGCCTACACGTGTAACCAATACAGTTTCTTTCCATATCACTACCTCCTCTGTTGTTGCTGTTATGTGCCGTCGAGTAGCTTGCGACTCATGGCGACACTCTGTACAACAGCTCTAAACTCTGCTCTGTCCTGTGCCAATCTCATTGCCTCCGACACACTCATCCTGATTGCCCCAGTCACTGAATCAATCCATCTCCCAGAGGCCTTCCCCTGCTGCGCCTGCCCTCCAACCTCCCAAGTATGATGTCCCTCTCTAAGGACCGCTCTCTCCTTACAACATGACCAAAGTATGTCAGACGAAGCCTCAGAATACTTGCCTCCAAGGAGCAGGCCAGTTTAACCCTCTCCCGGATCAATCTGTTTGTTCTCTTAGCAGTCCATGGCACCTTCAGCACTCTTCTCCAACACCAAAGCTCAAAGGCATCAATTCTCCTTCTATCCCCCTTGGTCATTGTCCAACTCTCTGATGCATAACAAGGGATTACAAGGACCATGGCCTGTACCAGACACACCTTTGTCTCCAGAGACACACCGTTGCTCTTGAGTACTTTAGAGAGGTCCCTAACAGCAGACTTTCCCATGGCAATACATCTTTTAATTTCCTGGCTGCTGGTGCCAAGAGTGTTGATTGTGGAGCCAAGCAAACTAAAGCTGTGAACAAGCTCAATCTCTTCACCATCCATCCTGATGCTGCCAATTGGTCCAGTGGTAAGAATCTTTGTCTTCTTGACATTGAGCCTCAATCCATATTAAAGGCTGCAGTCCCTGACCCTCAGTATCAAGCACTTCAGGTCCTCCTCAGTTTCAGAAAGCAGGGTTGTGTCTTCTGCATAACGTAGATTGTTTATGGATCTGCCACCAATCCTGATGCCACATTTCTCCTCATAGAGCCCAGCCTCCCGCATGATCTGGTCTGCACACAGGTTGAAAATGTATGGAGACAGAACACATCCCTGGTGTATGCCCTTCCCAATTTTGAACCATGCAGTGTTTCCTTGCTCTGTTCTGACAACGGCCTCTTGGTTCAAGTATAAGTTTTGCATTACCATGATCAAGTGTTCTGGGATTCCCATTCTTCTCAGAGTCAGCCACAGTTTGTTATGATCCACACAGTCAAACGCCTTTGCATAGTCAATGAAGCACAGGTAAACATTCCTCTGGTACTCCCTGCTTTCAGCTAAGATCCACCTAAAATCAGCTACAATATCCCTAGTACCACGACCCCTTCTAAACCCAGCCCGGACTTCTAGCTGTTCTCTGCTGATGTACTGTTCCAGTCGTTTTTGGATAATCTTCAGCAGAATCTTGATTGCATGTGAAATCAATGATAGTGTTCTATAGTTTCCACACTCTGTTGGGTCAGGTCACCTTTCTTTGTAATGGGAAGAAATACAGATCTTTTCCAGTCAGTTGGTCAAGCGGTTGTTCTCCAGATTTCTTGACACAATTTGGTGAGCAAGTCCAGGGCAGCATCTGTTAGCTAAAATATGTCAACTGGTATATCGTCTATTCCTGGGGCCTTATTTTTTGCTATTTCTTTCAAAGGATCTTGAACTTCTTCCTTCATCACCATAGGCTCTTGATCATATATTGTTTTGTTAAATCCTTTTGTCTGCCAATTCCTTTCGATAAATTGACTCAGTATATTCTTTCCATCTTCTTTTGATACCTCCTGGATCATTTAATATTCTGCCTAAAGTATCCTTGATTATAGCAACTCGAGGTTTGAATTTGTTCTTCAGTTCCTTGAACTTAAGAAATGTTGAGCAAGTTTGGTCCTTTTGGTTTTCTGACTCCAATTCCTTGCACATTTCTTTGTAATATTTTGCTTTGTCATCCCATGCTGCCTTTTGAAATCTACCTCCTCTAGACAGTCTATTTTTACTACAAGACTTCTTGCAACCACCTCAATTTATAAGCTTCAAGGTTACCTTCATATTCCTTACTCGTCTTTTATATTGGCCTTCTCTCTCTTGTAATTCCTGTGCCAAGAAATCTGGAGGACAACCACTTCCAGATTTCTTGGAAGAGATGTATATTTGTTCCCATTCCCAAAAAAAAGGTGACCCAACAGAGTGTGGAAATTATTGAACAATATCATTGATATCCCATGCAAGCAAGTTTCTCGTGAAGATTATCCAAAAACAACTGGAACAGCACATAAACAGAGAACTTCTAGAAGTCCAGGCTGGGTTTAGAAGGGGTCATGGTACTAGGGTATTGTGGCTAATGTTAGATGGATCTTGGCTGAAAGCAGGGAGTACCAGAGGAATGTCTATCTGTGTTTCATTGATTATGCAAAGACATTTGACCGTGTGCATCACAACAAGCTTTGGCTGACTCTGAGAAGAATGAGAATCCCAGAACACTTGATTGTGCTATTGTGAAACCTATACATGGACAGGAGGCAGTCGGTAGAACACAGCAAGTATACATTTCATCGTTCAAAATTGGGAAGGGTGTATATCAAGTATGTGTCCTATCTCCACACCTTTTCAACATATATGCAGAACAGATTATCCGGGAAGCTGGGCTCTATGAGGAGAATTGTAGCATCAGGATTCGTGGAACAATCTGCATTATGCAGATGACACAACCCTGCTTGCCAAAGCTGAAGAGGACATGAAGCACTTGCTGCAGAAAGTCAAGGATTGAAGCTTTCAACATAGACTGAAGCTCAATATAAAGAAGTCAAAGTTTCTCATTACTGGGCAAATTGGCAGCATCAGATGGATGTTGAAGAGATTGAAATTGTTAACAGCTTTAGTTTGCTTGGCTCCACCATCGACATTCTTGGCCCAAGCAGCCAGGAAATTAAAAGACATATCATGATGGGAAAGTCTGCTGTTATGTACCTCTCCAGAGTACTGAAGAGCAATGGTGTCACTCTGGAGACTAAGATTGCCTTAAACAGGTCATGAAACAGGTCTTTGCCATTACTTGCTATGCATCAGAGAGCTGGACAATGACTAGGGATGTTAGAAAGAGAACTGATGCCTTTGAGCTGTGGTGCTGCAGAAGAGTATTGAATTTACCATGGACTGCTAAGAAAATGAACAGGTTCATTTTGGGGAGGGTTAAACAAGGCTGCTCCTTGGAAGCAAGGATTCCAAGCTTTGTCTGACATACCCTGGACATGCTGCAAAGAAGGACTAGTCCTTAGAGGGGACATCATGCTTGGGAGGGTGGAGGGAGAGTGCAGGAGAGGAAGACCCTCTATAAGGTGCATTGATTCAGTGACTGGAGTAATGGGGGTGTTGTGCCCGAGACAACGAGACTGGTACAGGACAAAGCAGGATTTAGGGCTGCTGTACATAGGGTAGCTATGAGTTGCAGGCAACTCGATGGCACATAACAACAAAAACAACCTCATAAAGTTTACACTTAATAATTCCTATGAACTTTCCCTGCTCTAGTCCAGTCATTATTTCACCTAACATTCTTTGGGGATGTTGTTATGAGGGGCTATTCCTTGGAGCAGGACATGATGCTGAGATGGGTGTAGAAAATGGTGAAGGAGAGGAAGACCCTGCAATGAGCTCTTGTGTGTTAGGAAGTGTGAGGATGGCATAGGTTAGAACAGAGTTCAGAACTTTTGCTCATAGGGTGACTATTAGTTGTACTCAACTCAATAACTGTAACTGTAACAACTAAGAAGAACACAGTTTAAACCCAGTACTCAACAGGATAAAGACGCAACAATCTGTTTTGATAAAGGTGTCCAGTTGGGAACCCTTAAAGCATTTCTAGTCTGTCTTACAGTCAGTTATCATAGGTTGAAATTGTCTTAACAGAAGAGATTTTAGGAGTTTTTTCCTTGGTTTTTGTTTTGTTTTGTTTTGACCATTAGTAAGAGGGAGCTCTAGGATCTATCAGTTCTCAACCCGAAAGGCATACAGTTAAATATACTGTTACTGCTATTGTCTTGTACTGTTGAGTCAGAACTGAAGGGATAGGTGAATTCTAACTGTGTGCCTCTCGGAATTCATCAGTTGCTCTGCTGTAAGAAAGATGGGCACTCTCCTCCTGTGTTATTTACTGCCTCTGAAAACCTGCTGCATGGTCAGCTATGAGTCGGTTCTGACTCAATAGTGCACAACAACAACATCAATAACAGTATATTTAATACTCTTGTGGATAGTCAACGCACAACTAGCTGAATATCCTTGTATGATATACTAAATTTATTTTAGTCTAGTTATATCTGAAAAATAAGAAGTGCTCATTTTATAGAATTTTTTGGATAATAAGAGATATTATAATTCAACTATAATGTTAAATAACACCACAAAAGACATATTTTTGGCAAGTATAAGTACCAGTCTATAGTAAACATTTCATCACACTCTCTTATTGTAATAATTTAATGAATTTTCCTCATTCTCTTCTTCCAACATGGCCTTCCTATTTATTTCTACAAAATATGTTATTTTCTATCTACATTCACTTTCAAGATAAAACTCAAGCACTAACTAATGGAAAATGTAGTTCTCAATTATACCAGTGTATGACATTTCTAGCACTTTTATAGTAGGGTGTTTGGTATTTATGCTTAAGCAATAACAATGTATATGGGACCTCTAGTGGCCTAGTGACAAGAAGGTGCATTGCCATCCCAAAGGCGTGTGATTCGAGGCCATGAACTGCTGCACAGAAGTGGGAGTCAATCTCATCCTGTATGATTAATGGCTCTGAAAAAGAGAAGTGTCAACTCATGGGTAAGTTCTGAACTGGTACACAACAATAAACAGCAATTATTCATTTGGTTTTATGTTGAACAAGGTTGTTGTGTACCATTGAGTTGCATGCTGTCAAGTTTAGATCTTTCTCCTATGAAGCAGCTGGCAGATTGGAACTGTAGGAACATCAAGTTCTCTCGGTGTGCATTTGTTTGTTGAGTTGGTATATCAAATAATCCATATTTCCATAGTGTCAACTGTAACAGTGCATTTGGTTTCCTACAAACCCCCCTTTCCCCCACTCCTAATTATTAGGAGCCTGAAAGTTGCTGGAATGAAATGGATAGACTACCAAAGAATCTTCAAGGAGGGGAGACCAAAAGAAGATTAAATGTGCTTTACTGAAAAAAGTTCAGGTTGCAGAAAACTATCTTTAACCTCAAAGAAGACATAAAGTAGACAAAGACTGGGAGCCAGACTCTATGGGAATGACTAGGTTGGAAAACTGGGAACATTCACAGGTGCATATTTATAAGCTAAATGACTAGATAATAAAAAAAGGTGACATAACTGGTGCTCAGATGGGACTCAGGCAACAATTGGTAAAAAAATGGCCTTCCAGCCAAAGACAACAGACACATCGGTAGATAAAATGAAGAATTTTATACTACCACAGTTTCAGCAGAAATGCCAGAAATTTGTCTCTGGCTCAAGAAACTCCAGGATGAGTTAGTACTTTTCTGAAATGAATCAAACTTGGTAACACCTGTGGAATTCATCAACTTGGTTCTCTAACCAAGTGGAGTTCAACAGTGGATCTTGTCATCCCATCAATGACTCAAAAAAAAGCCTCCTAATTTCTTGAACTTATTACAGAAAAGTGGATTTTTAACCATGTTCATTGAAAAACTAACAAGGAAAGCAAAACTTCTTCATATTAATGTGCAATTTTAACTTTTTACTTAAAATTATATTTATAATCTAATCAATAAGGTAGATAATCTTCCATTACACATGCTATACTTTACATACATATCTTATTATATGGGAAACAGGAGTGGCATCCAATTCCTAAACAACAAGCCTCTCGAAACTCTGTGAACTTTGAGAAATGACGATAGTTGTAGAAAGGCTTCAGGTGTTTTGTTCATAGGGTTGCCATGAGCCATGCTCAACTTGACGACAATCACCAACAACTTTATTATGTCAGAATTTTAAAAAGCTTCTTTAAGACTATGCTTTTTTCCCCCTGACTAAATTAATAGTTCTTACATGTATAAGTCATATAATGTATACATAATAAAGTTTTATCTCATATCTTTTATCCATCTCCTTATCTGCTATATAGTCTAATACCACACAATGTATATAATAGGTGTTCAATAAATATTTGGAGGATGAATCAATGAAGAAGAATATAACAAGAACTTTTCATGAAGTACTGATCTGGCACCATCTCTACATCTGTGTCTGTTTAATAACTTCACTTTTCCCTTCTGGTTCAATTTGGTCACAGGGTATTCTGAAGATTAATGAATAAAATATTTATGAATTCTTTTAGAAAGGCAAATGAAAGATCAACATAATATTTCCCCTCTGCATAATAAAGCAAGAGAATTCCTAATATCCCTTAGGCAAATTCACCCTAAAACTCTTCATTTCATTTTGTCTGAAATATTCTTCTGATTTATTAATGTGGATTTAAAGAGTGTTGGTAAAAAAGCATATCTTAGAAATTAGTGCATCAGAATAAATCCTTGACCATATTTTAAGCCATTACATCATAGAATTGTATAGGTTACACTTTTATTAAAAAATGATCTTTCTAATGTAAATATAATCACTTAGATGCCAATTGCATGAAAGTACATTGATGACTTGCTATTAAACCTATGTATGATTCCTGTATATTTTAACCTAATCTCATACAGCCCATTAACCTAAGCAATTACATACTTTTAATTATAGAAACAGTATGTTTACATAGTTTCTTTCTTACTCAATTTTCACATATATACAATAAGACATCAAAAGATTATTTGGGATTGGTGAACTTTACTTTGTACAGAAGTAGCACTTACTTGCACTAAAGTGTAGAAATAGTGCTTGCCTTAAAGTAAATGGATACAACTCATCTAGCATTTATTATGCACCCAATGCTAAGTAGTATAAATTATGGATTCAATCTTCACAGTGATACTATAATTTAGATATTAATATTTTTATTGAATATATATTTAATATGAATTAGAATAAGCACATTTGGAATTCAGAAATTAGGTGATTATAATTTTAAAGTATTTTGCTCAAAGAAATGTTAATACATGGAAATACAATATATTTAAATTTTCTATAACTAAGATAATACAATCTAAATAAAATCATGTATTAAATCCTTTGTTTAAATTGTCTTCTTACCCTTAAAAACAAGTAAGTTAAACATTTGAAGGGAAAGAAATTATACATATCATCTGTACATACTTCTAAATAGGTTTATTTAATTTTTCAATAGGGAGCTCTGGTGTCCTAGTGGCAAGAAACTGCAATGCAATTCTAAAGGCATATAGTTCAAATCAACCAGGTGCTCCACACGAGAGAGATGAAAGATGTACAATCTCCTTCCATGTGTTAAACCGCCTCTGAAAACCCTCAGCTCTGACCTGTTGGCTCTGACTCAGTGGCAAACAACAACTTTTTAAATAGGGATATGTCATCTAATAGTACATTTCAAATCACTGTCATTGAGCTAATGTTTTAAGAATGCAAACTTTACAGTATCAAATAACATCTGTTTAGTACATCAAATCTTCATTTATGGACATGATTAGATTCCAAACACAACGTTGCTTTGCAAAAATTAGTGTTATATAAAATGGAAGATGACCAAAAAAAAGAAAGAAAATGACAATTTTATTAAATAACTGTCAAACTGTGTCATGTCCTATATAACTGCCAAATGACTGATAAGATGGCCCAACCAAGTTGACATTTAACTTTAACCACAGCTACCATTAATTCTCACCTAATACCTTGGCATTGATTACTGGCAGATATATGTCATTAATGAAAAAGAGTTAGAGAATAGGTTTTTACTATTGTCATAATTGTGAAATGTTCCATAATGAGATAATCAGTAGGTGAAGAGTGAGTGAATAGTGCTATTGAATACAAGAGATAATAGCAGATGCTGATATCATGAATGGATTAATTAAACTACAAACATTGTTTCAAAATGTATGCTGTATCTGAAAAGCACTCAGAGTTTAACAAAAGAACACAAGTTATAATTATAAAAAGTCATGTCTCTTTCAATTATATAAAAATTTTAATTCATTATCCTTTTTCATTCTGTGGATAATCCACTGAAATTTATCACTTATAATTGGCAAATGAGTTTCAAAAGGGTAAGTAATTTGCTTACAATAACAACATTAGAAAGGTGTAGAAATGGATCCCATTGCAAGCTTCTGATGCCAATTTCTTAGTTTAATTTGTTTGGGGAGGAAATTGTTACAGTTGATTCAACAGTAAGGGTTTATGTTTTGGTTTTTTAGGAGACCTGCTTCATTCAAAATTGGTATGACATCCTATGTTGAAAAAGGAAAGCCAAAGTACACATTACAGCATATTCAAAGTAACATTTCTTTTGGCCTATGATTTATCATGCTCTGTTTTTAGATCTGGATATTTAAGAATTCATTTGTTTGTTTCTGATCAGGGTCCAGAGTTTTTCTACCTATATATGCATTTATAATTGCCTACCCATAAGGATCTCATGGGGAAATGAGGCAATGATACTACCTGGTGTATTAAACATGAACTACATCTCAATAATTACTGTTCTTTTATACAACCACTATTCATTGCCATTGAGTCAAATCCACTCATGGCTGACCATTCAGCGAGTGATCAGAGGATACAAAGTACATGGAAGAAGACTTTCCACCTTTCTCCCATGTCGCAAGCAGATGGGTCCAAACCACTAGGAAGGCATCATCACTGAATTAGTAGTGCAATTCCCAACAAGAAACACCACCAGAGCATCTTTATTTTATAATGTTGTATGTGCTGTGGAGTAAGAACAGACTCAGCGGACGTTAAAGTGGGTTTTCAGAGGTTGGATTTCCATAACAGGAGATATCCCATCTTTCTCTCATGAAGCAACCAGCAGATTTGAATCCTGCTTTTGGGTTAGGAGTGCCACTCAACCATTAGGCCTCCAAAGCTCCCTTATGTTACAAACATTGTTACTGTTATGTATGATCGAGTGGGTACCAACTCAAGTCAACCCTAAAGTTGATCCCGGAGGCTTTTGGAGACAGTAACTTGCTTGGGAAGTGGGGGACAGATTGCTTAACTTTCTCCCATGGAGTGGTGGTGGATCAGAGCCATGTGCCTTTGGCTTGGTATTATAACTCCATACCACTAAGCTCCCTTCTTTTAGAGGTTGTCAACTACAAACAGCATGATATCATGGATTTTACAATCAGAGTATATTTTTAAAATCATTGCTTGGGTCAATTTTCCCAAACCTGTTATGTACCAATGAACGGGAATCAACTCACAGCTGACCCTCCAGAGGGTTTTCAGAGGCTAATAATTGCACAGGAGATTGCCCGACTTTCTCCTTTGAAGCAGCTGATGGATCTGAAGTGTTTGCTTTTGGGTTAGTAACACAATTCCTTAATACTATACCACCAGAGTTCCCTATCTAAGACCTAAGGTAATTAAAATTTGTATTATATATATACATACATACATACATACATACATACATACATACACACACACACAAAATCTTTTTAATACCAGAATCAAGTAATCCTTTGGACAAAGTGAGCAAGCAAATAACTTCTGTTAAATAATTCAGAGTTCAGCCTACTGAAAACAAAACAGATATTTCTATCACAGTATATGTTTGTATGCAAATAAATAAAAATATGTTTAATGTATAGAACATAAATACTATAGTCTTGGTTTATATTAATTTTTTTCCAAATCTCTCAATTTGTTATTATTTTTTTCTTAAATTGAACACATGAAATGAAGTATGATTTATATATAGAATATAAATACTATATTCTCGGTTTATAGTCAATTTTTTCTAGATATTCCCATTTAAATTATTCTTTTTTCTTTAACTGAACACAGAGAAATCAGTTCAGAATGTTTGGTGCAAGGTTCACTCCTGAACATGTCAAAACTTACTACATAGCCACTGTAATAAAAAGAGCTGGTATTGACAAAATAGTAGACATGTAGGTCAATAGAACAGAATGAGGAACTGAGAAGTAATCCCATCCTATTATTTCTATTATAGACAGTTAATCTTTGATAAAAAGGCTGAAACTCAATAAATGAAGAAGAGATAATCCTTCTAATAAATCATGCTGGTAAAACTGGATCTCTATTTGCAGACAAATGAAATCCTACCCACATCTCATATCAATGATATACAAAAATGAGCTAAAAAATGGACCAAAGGACTGAAGGGAAAACTTAAAACTAATAGGATCCCCATCATAAAAAAATAGGTGCAAACATAGGAGTGTTAATGCATAGAAATGCATTATCAAACAGAAATAAAAAGATAAGCAAATGAGCTGATGCTTCTTTAAAAAGTAGAAAATATGCACATCAAAACTCCATAGCAGATCTACTACCTGTGAATCAATTCAAAATCATGGCACCCCGTCACCAGGTTCCAAAGGCTATAAATCTTTATAGAAGCAAACTATCCATAGTTATCCTTCAGAGAGCCTGGATGATTGAGACATCTATGCATTCCATTAGAGGCCAAGACTTAAAATATTATTGTTTTTGTTGTTGGTATTGATTTAGAGGCATAAGACTTAAAATATTGTTGTTTTTGCTATTGGTGTTGATTGCCATCGAGCCAAGCATGACTCATAGCAACCCTATGAACAAAAGGACTGAAGCCCTTCAATGACTATTTCTTCTCAAAGATCATAGAGTTTCCAGAGGCACATTGTTAGGATGTGGATGATACTAACATTATTGTTGTTGTTGATTGTCTTCAAGTTGAGCATGACTCATGACCCTATGAACAAAAGTCCTGAAGTCCCTCTACAACTACCAACATTTTCCAAAGTTTCTCAAGTTTCCGAAGGCATGTTTAGGAAGTGGATAAACTCCTGCTCCTAAATGACATAATTACAGAGTATGACAGGTTTGGAAGCAGGAGTGGCATCCACTTCCTAAATAACATGACTCCAGAAATATTATAAATTAAATGTTAATTATCATATTGGTCTTAGATACAAATTGTTGTTGTAGAGTCGGAATCAATCCATATCTGACCCTGTGGTGGGTTTTCAGAGGCAGTTAATAGCACAGGAGGAGACTGCCCATCTTTCTCCAGTGGAGCTTCTGATGGTCTCAAACTCCCAGCCCTGATGATTGCAGTGCAGCTTCTTGCCACTAGGCCACCAGAGGTCCCTGAATGTGTAAATAGGATTGAACAAACTGGAAAGAAATCTGTTCTGTTCATATATTCTATATATATGCTATATAAGTGACTATTGTTATTTTGTTGATACTTCTTTTTTTTGTTGATACTTCTTTTGACACCTTAACTTTCTTTATCCATTTCTTCCTTATTGACTACATTAGAAAATAAAATTTACAATGTGTTATTATTATTAATAAAAAAAACCCCAAATACAC
The DNA here is from genome assembly GCF_000299155.1 of Elephantulus edwardii. NCBI lineage: Eukaryota > Metazoa > Chordata > Mammalia > Macroscelidea > Macroscelididae > Elephantulus > Elephantulus edwardii. The sequence goes on from NW_006399763.1 coordinate 13,078,706, forward strand.
ACACACACATAAAATAAAAACCAAAAACCAAAAACCAACTAAAAATCAAACAAGTAGTGATCACTCCCAGACAGGGAGGCAGTTATTGAGAAGAATCTTATTGCTTTCTCTCATATATGAAATAATGTGTTTGGGACATAGCAAGAAATCATAAAGACCATGGCCTGGATCAGGCAATCCATGTCTGATTGGTAATTGACTATGGAAGGAACCTCTTGTGTTCAGTAACAAGACTCTGGCCTGATATCAGGCCCTAGTCTCTAGAACGACATTGTTGCTTTTCAGTACTCTAGAGATGGCCTACTGCTGAGGTCCCTGAGAGCAGATTTGCCCAGTAAAATTCCTCTTTTGATTTCCTGACTTCTGGTGCCAAGGGTGTTGATTGTGGAGCCAAATAAGCTGTAATTGTTAACAACCTCTGTCTCTTCTCCATCCATCATGGTGCTGCCAATTGGCCCAGTGATGAGAAGCATATAATTAATTAGCATTTATAAGCATAAGTTATAAATGCTAATTAATTATAAGGAGTTCATCCAATAACACAGCTCAGATGACTTAATGGATATAGTTGTACTGCCAACCCAAAGGCACATGGTTCAAATCCACCAGTTGTTCTGAATAAGAAAGGTAGCTAATCTCCTATGTGATTTACAGCCACTAAAAAAACATATGAAAGAATCAACTATAAGTTGGCTCTAATTCTACAGCAGTGAGAATTAGAATATAGGCAATAACAGCTTTTATAAAAATTATCACAATTCTACTCCAAGTCCAACTCAATATGCTGTATATCTGTTTTTTAATATTTTCAATCAGTGCTATATATTTTAATGTCCTATATTCTTATATGTTAAATATTGCGCATTTATAATTGTTGCTGTTGTTATGTGCCATCAACTCCCTTGCAACTCACAGTGACCCTATGTGTAACAGTTCTGAACCCCGCTCTATCCCGAGCCAACCTTATTGTCTCTGACACACCTACTACCCCAATTCTTCCAGTCACTAAGTCAATCCACCTCATTGAGGGTCTTCCTAGCTTGTGCCCCACCCTCCCAAGCACAATGTTCCTCTCCAAGGATTTTTCCCTCCTTGCAACATGCCCAAAGTGTGTCAGCTGAAACTTCAGAATCCTTCTATCATCCCTAATCATTGTCCAGCTTTCTGATGCATAGCAAGTAATTATAAAGATCATGGCCTGGATAAGGCACACCTTAGTCTCCAGACTCTTTGGTACTCTGGAGATGTCCCTGACAGCAGGCTTTGCCAATGCAATTAATTTGTCTTTTGATTTCTTGACTGGCAGCCAATGCAACTTAATGACCAGAGTCAAATAGTATTAAAAGTGTTGATTATGGGGCCAAGCAAACTGAAGCTTTTAACATTCTCAGTCTC
>NW_006399763.1:13082035-13134940 GCF_000299155.1 Elephantulus edwardii
AATATGCAACAAAAATTAAATGAGGCAAAAGTAGACCCCAGATATATCTACTATTGTTTTCAGCTCTTTTCTCTAATTCAGGACTTCTAAAATTATGTCAGATTCTCTATTAGTCTCATTCTAAAATAGATGCTAGCTTCAATAAAAAACTCGATCACTTATTTTCTTGATCATCTTGTATTCTCTTTACATTATGCTCTGCATCTGCCTTCTGAGGTTTGATGTCTTATAAAATCAATAACCTGCCTTACATTTTGTTTCTTCAAGATTGCATTTGCTTCTTGCTCCTATCAATTCAATGATAGTGCCCTGACATGGAATATTAAATCTTAGAGCACTGCCAAACTCCAAAATTCTACCATGCTGAACTTAGCACTCTGACCAGGTATCTGACATCACCTCTTCTAGATGTCCTTGACTGTCCTCAAAGTGACCCTTTCTTCTGAACACAAATTTCCTTCTAGCTAGACTTCCTCCCACCATCTGTGGTTGATCTCATCCATATGTTACCATGTCTCTCTTAAACATAAAATAAGTTGGGGGGAAAAGGTGAATGAAATTGTAAGCAGAAATATGTTTATCTTTTGCAAATCTATTGCCTTCCATCAAATATTTGACTATAGAATGTTTTTGCTTTTCAGATAAAAGGAAAAATTAAAAGTCCCTTGATCTAGTCTTACTTGTTTCAAGTGACAAGTAAGAAAAATTTATCTAAAAATAATGTGACTATAAATATAATGCTTCATTGATACTGCATTTTTCAATCATGGAGTAAATGCTTAAAATAGAATTTCAATTTGTTTCTCAATTTTAGATTACAGATGATTATTCTACCAATGAGGAAAAGCAATTAAATGGAATACTTTATGTTAATGACAAAATTAAGCTTGTTAGGTCATTTCAATTATTTATATTGAGATTTAAGTTACAGCTGAGTACATCATAGAAGATGAATAAGTATACAAAAAGTGTGGGGGGAAACAGTGCCATTTTTTATTGAAGGCAAATAATTCACATCCTCTTGCCATTCATTAAATCAATCACATATAAATATACTGAATGTTGTGTTTATATGACTTCATTACATACTCTGAAATATTTTGTACAAATATCTCTTATTATGAACTACAAAGTATTTCTTCTATGGTATAAATAAGAATTAAACTAGCAGTTATTTTAATAAATTGTTTGAAATGTTAAACATTTTTCAACAAAATAATAAGCTATGTGAAGGCCTTTTTTTATAGTCAAATAACCATATATAAACTTTATTGCATTTAGCTCTGTACAACAGAAAACTCTTTGAGCTTCATAGACAATTGCCAGTTGTGTTGTACTATAGCAAATTTAAAGTGGAAATTCCAAAAATGATTTTTCCAATAGGACTCAAGCTACTGCATAGCATTTTGCTCTGTATAAACCAAAACTAATTCCAAACTACTAAAACTTTAACTTCTAATGATATTAATCTCTTAAGGCTGTTATGAAACTTGCCATTCTTCTTTTATTCTAAGTGAAAAGGCCAAGTAACTTCAGAGTTAGTTTATTTTTCCTTGAAAAGAAAGCCTAAAATAAGTATATGAAAGAATAATAATATTGGATATTAGAAAGCAGACATGGAGAATGATTCAAGTTTGGTTGTGGCACACTGATTTTTAGAATGCCAAATATACCCTCAGCTAAAAATACTTGGAAATAGTTTAGTCCTTTCATACTCTTCGTTTTCGTACTGACTTTTCGAGCTTATCTCCAGACTCTGTGCTCTCATCTGCTTCCTTCATCTCATCTTCTGATCCAGAAGTATTTGATTTCTTACCATCTTCTTGCCCTTTGATGATTTTTGTTTCTTCTTCATGCTTTTCCTCAGGTTCTCCTTCCTCTTCTTTTTTAAGAATTTCACCATCACTCTGCTTTTTTTCTCTTCTATGTCTACTGGTTTCTCCAGGGCTGGTTTCTCTTCCTTTACTTCTTGTTCTGCTTTGTTTGTTTGTGGTTTACATATGTCAGGTTTTTTATACTCTCCATGTACATATTTTTTTCTTTGCTTTTCTTAGACAACAAAATGAAATAATTAATACAACTGGCAACCCTGCTGTTACCAGAAAAATGAGCCAAAGCCATGGGCGCTCTTCAGCAGCTGTCACTAACTGTTTAAACACACCAGGCTCCTTAGCATTTGCTACCATTGTTTTCATGCCCCAACCATCTTCAGCCCACTGATTTGCTACTTCTTTTTCTGAACAGATAATAAAATTATCAAAGTAGATGTCAGAGCTCATAGACCAAAGCTCTAAACAGCTCTAAACCAAGAGCACTGAAAGGTGTCAGAAGAAATGGATGATCAACCTCAAAATAATCTGGATTAGGAATTTTTCCAGGACTCCAAATTCCCTGGTAATTAGGATTGTCAATCATTGGAGGTCTCCAAATTCCTTTGATTTAGGATTATCTGTCATGGGAGGTTTCCACTCACCACACCCAACCTGACCTGCTGGTTTAGGAATCTGAGGTGCTTCCCATTCTCCATCCATGTCTTCATTCTAATCAGAAGGTTTTTCAGCATTAGGATCTGGAATCAATTTCGGTTGACCATCAAGCCAGCCATCAGGCTTAACAATACTTGAATCTTCTATTTGGGCAGGTTCATTTTCATCCCAGTCATCTGGTTTGACAGCAGAAGGATCAGGGATTTTGGCTCTTTCATCCCATTCATCAGGCTTGCTGTCACTGGGATTTTCAATTTCTTGGGGAGGATTGATTGGAGGATCCACATCTTCTAACAGGCTACATTTATTTACCACTACCTGATCAATCAACACTTCAAATGTATCATCTGGATTTACCACAAGGGTTTAAAGATGTGTCTTCCTGTCTGTAAAGAACTTTTTAAGGTCTACATCTGGAGGTTTGGCATGTTTCTCTTCAAAAACTCCAGTTTTAGGATGCTTATGTCTGAAGATAAAATGAAGTTTATAATCTTCTCCACATTTATCTGGTGAAACCCTTTTAAAATATGTGTCATTATCTTGCTATCACAAAGTATGTGACAAAAGAGGTTTAAAGGTGAATTTTGAAGGAAATCAAAATTGGGAGAAATCTTGGGAAACAAATATCAAATTGGAATGATGTTACTAGTCAGTCTGAATGTGATTTTTACACCAACAAAGAGTTAAGATATGATCTGTATAACATTTTCTATTGTTTTCAGGGAATTAAGTTAAACGGACCTTCCACCTATAGTATTCCATGTATAAAGCCTAGAGTTTTTGTCTGTGCTTACCACCTTGTTCTAGAATGAGCTGTTTGATGACTCTCTACCTTACCAGAAAAGTATGACTCAAGTCATCACCCTTTGTTCTCTTGGGGGTATAGTTTATAGCCTTCAGATCCTATATTGAGGAATGCTCTTGGAAGGTTTGATCTTTTTTCATTCCAAACACTGCATCTAACTTGATCCCCTTGATCTGAGAACTACAGACTGCAAGTGCCCAGCTCATCATTCACCAGCCTTTGCAATCATGGGCATTGGCCTGTATTATTCATAAGTCAAGTTGCCGCTGCTGGCAGACACCTTGTGAAGAGCTTGATTCATGAATTTGAGACTAGCCAGCTTCTACAACCATATGAACGATTTCCTTGAAAACTGTTGAGCTTCTGTGTGGCATTGCAGTAGTAATTTCTAGAATCTAAGACACAGATAGTAGCAAGAATGCTGAAGGGAGGAGAAACAGTTTATGTTAAAGATGATAGAGAGGTACAGCAGTTTGGAAAACAGGATACTTTTAACCTCTGCTTCACTGAAACCAGTATTTTATTAATCTTTTTCTAAAAAAAAGAAAATCATTCTTTGGAATCAATCTTTAGAATTTTTCAGTTTTTCAAGTGCTATGAGTACATGAAACTGTTGCCTTCCCCACCAAATACTAAGTGCTCAGAAGGAGGTAAACATAAAATAAAAATTCATTCAGGAAGGGGAGATTAATTATTTTGTTGCTATCTTAATGCTCCTTTGCTATTTTAGTGGAATATGAGAAATATTTTTTAAAATGTTATTACTGATTTTATAATGGTGAATTAGAATTAGTGCCTGGACAAATCTTATATTTTTTCCCATTTCAGATGTATTGAAGAAAATAGCTTAATCTAATTAATACAGGCAGCTAGGCACCAGGGAAGACTTCCAGTTTTAGTGGTAAATAAAATATGTCTGTTCATACTTTATCTCTCCATTGCCTTATTTTCTTTAACTTTTCTAAAGGCAAATATTTCTTTTCAATAACAGAGGGTAGTACAGAACCTAACTCCTAATGGTAAAATGTGCGTAAATGATGTTGATTTAGGATAACAAAATAGTGAAAGATAGTTATTATGGGAAACATTGTGATTTAAAGGTTCTAAACATTCTCCAATCTTCATAAAAGAGAATGACAAGGTACTCGACTCATTCAGTAAACTTTCATTATGTAATCAAATGGGGTTTTAAGATTTTTTTTTCTAACAAATATACAGGTCTTCCTTAATTTAATTTTCCAATTGCTCAAGTATCTTGGTAATATAGCTTAAATAGGTAGCTAAAATTGCTCTGGTGAGTATATTTAGGGAAATGAGAACACAAATCTAATATGATTAATACAAATGAGCATACATTTATCTCAGCATAAAATCACTGTCATTGTGAACACCTCCTCCCATGCAATTAACTGCCTCAGCAATGAATGGGTTCTGACCAACAGTACACAATAACACAACATATTGCATTAGTCACTTAACTAGATGAAGGAACTCAAGGAGAATGCATGGTCCTTTTCTTCTGCCTCTGAAAATACTCTGGAGGGTCAGCTATGAGTCTGTTCTGCCTTGACAGAACACAACAACAACAAAAGAGCTTAGAGCCCTACGAGAAAAGGAAAGTTAAACTAAAGGATAGCTCAGAAAAATAGACAACATGTTATAATGAAACCTGCAAAGAGCTGGAGTCAGAGAATAAAATAAATAAGAACTTGCTTGGCATTTCTCAAATCAAAAGAACTAAAAAACAAATTCAAGCCTCGAGTTGCAACACTGAGAGAGGCTATAAGCAAAATCATCAATGATCCAGGAAGCATCAAGAGGATGAAAGGAATACACAAAGTAATTGTATCAAAAAAGAATAAGTTGATGCTGAAAAATTTCAAGAAGAATCATATGAACAAAAGTCAATAGTAGTAAAGGATGGACTTTAAGCTGAATTGAAGGCACTGGTAAAAAAAAATGCCCAAGAATCAATTAAATATCAATTGACATGTTTCAACTAACAGATGCAGCTTTGGCTGTGCTCACCTGTCTATGTCAGGAAATTTGGAGGGTAGCTGCCTGTCTGTCTGGCTCTCTGACTAACTCCAATAGATCCATATTTGTTACCATTCCCAAGAAAGATTATCCAATAGAATGCACATATTATATAATAATATCATTAATTTCTTGCAAACAAAATATTGTCTAGAATAGTACACTGACAGATAACTGCTAGAAGTTCAAGAGGAGGCAGTGGCACCAGGGATATCACTGATGATGCCAGGTGGATCCTGGTGGAAAGCAGAGAGCACAAGAAGAATGTATATCTGTGTTCTATTAACTATGCAAAGGCATTTGACTGTGTGAATCAAAATCATATAACAAATTATCTGTCTGTCTCTCTATCTACCTACCTACTTACTTACCTACCTACCTACCTACCTACCTATCTATCTGTCTATCATCTATAAAAGAACAAATGGATTAGGTTTCCCATATTCTACTTGGCTAGATTGAATTTGGATGTGGTGCATGACTTGATTTCTTGGTCAAGTTTCTAGGTGAGGGTACAAGAAATTGCTGAGTTATTGATAAACATGCTTAGTATTCTGGACCTAGAACAATAACAACAACAGATACCATAAAAGAATAAACTATGGCTTCCAGAGATGTGACTATTTATTCTACAGCCATTTGGCTGGCAAACAGTTCACCCAAGGTTCAACTGAGGTGCTATTTCAACCAGAATAAAAACTCTTACTAAACAGATTCATTGTTTCCTTTTATAGCACAAATATAAAGAAAGAATGTGAAAATATAAGCACTATGATCTTACATAAGACTAATGACTATGATAGTGATAATAACAGGTCTCACTCCAAGCACTAGAGACTTGGCTAATAATCTCATCTCATTTCTTTATGGGACAAATTGGAGGAGGAGAGAACAAGAGGTACATAAACATTGAAATACCATGAATTGACTGAAAAGATTACTGCTAATGCCTTCAATGGCAGGCTAGAATTCTTTTTGTGTGTATTTTGGTTTGTGTTAGTTCTAATCTGAATCTTCTTAATTTCCTGATTCTATTCACAATAAAAATAGCCTTATTTTATTCTCTAAGCACTTGATAATTTAGGAAAAATATTATATGATGTTAAATGAAGAAAAATAATAATTGTAAGGTATACATAACATAATACATATTTCATAATAGTTTTATATGTGTGATGTATATTAAGAATTAATGTTATGAAAAATTATCTCCTCTAAAAAAGGACAAATACATTATTTATCTCAAAAATATGAAATTTTGACAAATAAGCAATCTACATATAGAAAAAAACAAAACTTGATGACAAACATCATGTCCTCTTTAAAAAAAAAAAAAGAAACAAAACAGGAGGCCTCTGCCCTATGCAAATTAATAGGTGGTACTAAAGCTTAAACAGGAACTTTTATTAAAACAGTTCTTGTTTGAGGAAGTGTCTTTAACCCATTCATTTTAAAATGTTCTTTTATGTATTTTCTGGTTTAATCTTTGTGTCTTATAGTGTCTAAAATTAAAAAAATACATACATGAAGAATAATCATCTCCTATATATAAAAGATTATCCTTATTGAATATGTCAGTTGGCAGACTTTTCATGAAATAGAATATTAAATAGTATTAAAGTTGAGTATTCTTCTAGATATTTAAAAAATTATTGTCTTTTTTACAATGCCCACAACTTTCCATAAAGGGCCAAATCATTGTGTTTTCTTCCTCTAATTTATGCACCCACTAAGTTATTTGCTATTTTATAACTAATGACATAAAAGAAGTGTAGAACAAAGGTAGACTCTTGCCTTGAACAGAAGCCAAACCCGTACTGCTTTCTTACAACTTATTATTATATCTATTGTTTCCTGAAGCCATGCAACAAATTGTATTCCAAACACCAAACTAAACTCACATCAACAGTCTCATCTGGAACAGTTTATTGATTCAAGTCTGCCTCATTACAAATCTACACTTGCAGAAAACAAAGTCCTGAGTCAGACTAACTCTCTAAAAGTGAATTACTATGCTACCAAGGCTCATTCAATATTTTTTGGAGGAGATTATCTCTTTCTTCTTCAGAACAGCCGGTGGATTCAAACTACTGACCATGCAGTTAGCAGCCCAATAAGAAACACACTGCGCAACTTTTACAGCTTCTTTCTCTTTTGGTTTTTAATACAGCAACTGCTATATTATAGAATATACACATAGAATGCTAAAGTAACTATCCTTATATTTCAATGGACACCAATATTTTAACCAAGAATTAAATTATACAAGAACAATTGTCTTTTTACAATATATATTGCAAATAAAAGTTTCTAGAGGAAATGTAATTGGCACAGGATAGAGCAGGGTTTGGGGCTGTTGTACATAGGGTCGCTATGAGTCGCAAACGACTCGACAGCACATAACAACACAACAACAGAGTAAATGAGATCTAAAAATAACAAGTGAAAGTTGGAAAGTCTTGACCTTTAAGGATGATAAGTTCTAGGAAAATTTTTGTATGACAATCTGTGTTGTTGTGTAAATTCAAGTCAGCACTGACCCATAGCTGACCCTCCCGCAGGTTTTCAGAAGTTATAACTCACACGGGAGAAAGCTTTACTCATCTTTCTCCTGCAAAGCAGTAGGTGGATAAGAACTGCATGCCTTTGAGTTGACAGAATGACTCTTTTACCACTAAGCCATCGAGCTCCCTTGTATAAATGAGTCTGCTATATTTATAAGTCAACAGAAACCAACATAAAGAAGTAACAAGGAAAACCATCAAGTTAGTTTTGTCAATCTCTAGTTTACTTCATATAATTAATTAATATAATAAATTTTAGGATAAATTCTAAAATAAAGAATTAATTTTAGAAAAAAGCTTTGTATTGTATTATTCCTGTAATAATTTTCAGGCTTTTGAGATATTTTGGTCAAAGTATCATACAAATGTACTATACAAAACTGACTGAAATACCTGTAATAACAGCAATACATGCAATAATAGTTCTGATATCATGCCTTTAATGTAAAAAAAAAATTAAACCAAATTTTAGATCCTGAGAATTTAATAATTTATAAATGACTATTTAGAAATAAACAAACTGAATTGGAAATGGTTATTCATACCGTCATAAATCCATCCAGCAAACCTGAATCGGGTTTCGGAGGTGCCTGCAAACGTTCCATTGACCACTTTTCAATGATGGAGGAGACTTGGGTATTTTCTGTATTTAATATTCTGAACCCTGTCATGTTAACACCACTGTATCGGTAGGGCTCTACATCAAGTGCGAAGAGATCCTAAAAGACAAATTTCTTTGTATTATTATCAACTGAGTAAATTAAATATGCATGCATTACTGAAATAATCTTATTTTTATTTTAATTTGAATAATTAACAGTATTGTGTTGGCAACTAACTGCCTCTGAAAACCCACTGGAGGGTCAAGTACGGGTCAGTCTTGATTTGATAGTACACAACAACAACATACATAAATGCATATGTATATAGAACATTTCTGTTCAACCCAAGAAATATCATGCTCTTTTATAGCCTCTCTTTAGGAATAATTTCCTCTGAGAATTTAAATAACCTTTCACTTTTCACAAGTGATTGACTGTAAGGCTCTCTTTTATTATTATTTTTTAAAAGTTCTTCATTGACTATGGCTAGATCTTTTATGTTTTGTTTAAACTGTAAGTCATGAAATAGAACTTCTAACTAATGAAGCCTTTAATGAATCTGTGAGGGGGGAAAAAGGTTAACAACAGTGGCCTTTCTGATTGCAGAAATATTCGTTGTCTTGCATCCTATTCAAAAACTTCTCCAAAATGTACTTTACATACAGAGTGCCTTCCCACTGAATATCCAGTGACTCTGTTTTTTCCTTTGTATTTCTCAAATGATATGAGACCAATGTTCATAGGGGAATGTGATGTCATAATTAGAAGATCCAAAATGTGAAAATGTTGCCTTCATTCCAACAAGCATTAGCTAATCCTCAAATCTTAAACACAACATTGAAAATCAGGGCAAGACTAATGCTGCTGCTCCTGGTCATAGCTGGACCCTTATCCAGAGAGTTATACTCCTCCAGATAACAAAGATAAAAGTCAGAGGTAGACACTCGGCATTGTTCTGAGTCATATTCTGTGTTGTGAAAAAAACATACATAAAGAGAACATACACTTTCAATGTTTGTAGTTCAGTGAAGGGGATAGATTCAAAAGCTAAATAAATAAACATGGCAGTCAAAATTAAATAGAAAGAGGTAGAAAGACTCCAACAGGAATTAAAAGCAGATGTTGTATAAAACCACTGTTATAAAAATGACATGATAGTTATAAGGGCAGGGGCTGATAGAACAGTAAAAGAATAGATAATGAATACTACATTGGAACAAGTGAAGGGAAGATCAATCTGAAATAAATGGTCAATCGGATACTGTGTGTATTACAATTAACCATCTGGAACTGGATTTGAACAACTGAGTGTATTAGGGGCAAGGAAGGAAAGGAAAGGTTTATACAGAAATAGAAACAATCATGGAGCATTAACAGGGATGGAAGGGGAAGGAGAAGAAGCAGAGGACAGTTAGGGGGAAAGGAAAGTGAATGTTCAGAGAGGATTTAATAAATAAATGACATTGTAAATAATGATGTTCAATGTAATAAAATAAAATTTATAGAAGTGACTGATTTAAAACCAATTAAAAAGGAAGAGTTTAAGTGTCTGAATTACAGAGTTAGCAAAGAATATTGAAAATATGTGCTTCAAGAAGAATGCACAAATATGTCTTATAAGGACAGACTATTCCTTACAAGGAAGGATTGAGAGACATCAATAATGAAAATTTCAGCTAGACATCAAGATTTGAACATCATTTGAACTAAAGTAATAACAGGCATTTATAACAAATCTTATCAAAAGAAAATTGAAAAGATCAACAAAATTGGGAAATATTGTTTTAATTGAGGAATACCCAAGTTGGAAGTGTAGAAATCTCACACATGATGGAATTCCAAGACAATGCATTGCTAAAGAAATAAAGCTAAGAGTAATTAGGTTTGGTTTAAGAAGAAGAATTTGTGCATTTAAGGGAAAAATTGCATGGTAGATCTTTAAATATAAAGGTAATATTCAACATCCTAATTAAGTAGCAGTAGCATCCACTTCCTAAACAGTTTGCCTCTGGAAACGCTATGAACTTTGATAAATGTTGATAGCTGTAGAGGGGATTCAGGTCTTTTGTTCATAGGGTCACTATGAGTCCTGTTGGACTCAAGGCAATCAACAACAATGAAAAATTAAAACATGCATATTGACTTTTTTAAAAAATCAACAGGGGTAAAAAGTAGGTTAGAATATTTAATCTACCTAAAGGTTATCATCAATAAATATCAAAATATCAAAAAATATCATTCATAAGTGAATTGAACTGATGTAACAATAAAAGAATTTCTACTTCTCTAAAACATTTTCTCAGAAAAACAATGCAAAACTCTCCTATTATGTACTGAAGGGTATCTAAACAATATAAAATCAGACCCATAACATTTTTAATTTATATCAGAAATATTCAAAATAATCTTATTACTTAACCATTCTCTCCAATAATTCCTTATTAATTTTATCAAAATAAAATATTTTACAAACATAACACTACTTCTCACTCAGAATTCGCTTAAGGCAAAAAAGTTATAATTTATAGCATTAGCTTAATCTTTTATTAAATTACTTACCAGAGTGGTGAAGATATAATGATAGTATTCTGTCATCATTCCCATAGCTAAAGCCTAAGAAAGTAAAGAAAATACATAGATTAATTTTCATGACATATTTTACATTAATAAGACAAATGAGAATAAAATGCTAGAAAGTAATAGAAACTCAAACTATATAATTCCATAGAAAAATAAATTCAAATATCCTCTAGGTCGTATAGCCCTGGTGTACAAGCTGCCTTCCCGCGGTCGCTTGTAGTTGCTATGAGGCTGAACCCTGTGACATGGATGTGTCAAATGAGTTAATGGTTGGCTACAATGCGAACAGAGAGTGGGGTGGAGCTCCCTGATTAAACAAGCGTGGAAGGAGTGGCATCCACTTCCATAATAGCTTGCCTCCGGAAACCCTATGAACTTGAAGACAGGAGGAAAGTCACCCAAGCGTCAAGGACTCTCCTTCATAGGGTCCCTATGAGTCGCCTGCGACTTGACAGCACTTAACAACAACAACAACAAGGTATGTACTGTTTGTTGAAGGCATTTCTGAACCAATTTTCTTGATAAAAGCTACCAACTGTGTGCACAATTGTAAAGCTTGTAACGTTACATATAAAAGGAGGCATTTAATTCCAAACAAAGGCTGAAATTAGTACTTCTTAGTTCCTTATATTTGTAATGGTTCCACTACAAATAATCTAATGAGAAATGCCACTTAATTATGATCAATAGTATTACTTAATTAAGAAAAATAAAAGTATAGCAAAGTACAATGCCAACAGGAAGTTTTGAGCTCTTTTAAGACTTTCCTTTGATGCAAATGTGAATTATGACTATTATTTTTAAAGTATAGATAATTAAAGGAATGAGGGGGTTTTGTTTTATTAAAAAACCTGTTGCAAACTGCACACTTAAATCATCACACTTAAAAATAATGCTATCAGTCTTTTTCTTTTTTAAAAATTGCTGAAAATCTTCAAAGACTTGGATTAAAATTTGTAGTGATAAGGAATGACTATTTAATTTTTCCCCCAAAAGAGAATGTTTTTGAAATAATTGTTAAATCAGCAATAGTGGTAAAGATAATTAAAAAGTGATAAAATTTTTACCTAAATGAAGAACTCATGCTTGTAAGATACAAGCTTTCTTAGATGCATTTAGCACTTATATAAATCACCTACAAGCTCATTTAAAACATACCTGCCCTAGTCTCTGTATATGCTCAAAAATTGGCATTAATCAAGTTAAAACAAAAGGTATCATTTTACAGCACATGTTATTAAAAAGGAAAAGATATTTGTAAAAAGTTTAGACTCTATAAAATGTACTTTTACAAAAGGAGAAAGATTAAGTAATGGAGGGTGGAATCAAGCAATTAGTCAGAGGAGGGAACATTAGGAACCAAATTATCAAAATCCATTTCTGGAAAGTATATATAAAAATAGTATATGCTAATGAAATTTTGATGAAGTACAAAATAAAAGAACATTAATGCACTGATGGCCTAGTGGTAAGAAACTGTGCTGCAATCCCAAAGACAGGTGGTTCAAATCTGACAGCTCTTCAATAGCAGAAGGGTGGGCAATCTCCCACAGTTTGATTTAAGCCCCTGAAAACCTACTGAAGGGTCAGCTATGAGTTGGTTTTGACTCGATAGTACACAACACAACAACAACAAATAAAAACATACAAGATCATCTTATAAATACGTTTAGAAAGTTTCCTATCTCCCAAGCCACTCCATGATAGCTCAGTATTATCCTTGTCAATGTTTGGACCCAATTATCTCAGTTGGTACAGAAATAAGCATAATTGTAAATAATGCTTATAGAAACCTTACAATATGCAAATTTATTCTAAACATAGTGCACATTTTATGCTTTAAAGCTTCACAAAAACCTTATGCTTATGATGATTATTAATTTTACAGGTGAAGAAACTAGGATTTGTTATTATTCTTGTTGTCAAAATAAGATGACTATATTACACAAAGTAAGATAGTGCATAAATGTTGACTCTTAGCTCTATGTTTTGCTATTTGTATATAGAGTGTTACCTATAACATTTTTTCAAAATACATAATTTTTATCCCCCAAAATGAAGATGTATTTTGTAATTTCTGCATTCTAAAGTTGTTGTCAATTCCCTATCTGATAATTTGAAGACTTGATTATCTCAGGCCAGTTACATGAGCTTATGAGTTGGAGGTGAGGAAGGAGCAAGATTGTGAAAGAGGAGTTGCTTTTGACATATGTTTTCCACACCAGACACAGTTACTATTTTGAGAAGCAATCTTTAAGGAAAACATGTTAACTGTTTCTGCATTTTACTGACTTTTCATTAGCTTTTGATTCTGACTACAAAGTCCACTATAGGCTCTAATGTATGAATGTTGTTGTTGTTGTTATATGCCATGGAGTCGCCTGCTACTCATAGTGACCCTATATACAACAGCCCCAAACCCTGCTCCATCCTGTGCCAATATCACTGTCTCTGACACACCCACCCTGATTACCCCAGTCACTGAATCAATCCACCTCATAGAGGGTCTTCCTCTTCTGCACTGTCCCTCTACCCTCCCAAGCATGATGCCCTTCCCCAAGGACTGGTCTCTCCTTATAACATGTCCAAAGTCATGTCAAAGTTTCAGAATCCTTGCCTCCAAGGTGCAGCCTGGTTTAACCCTCTCCAGGTTGAACCTGTTCGTTTTCTTAGCAGTCCATGGTATATTCAATCCTCTTCTCCAACACCATAGCTCAAAGGCATTAATTCTCCTATCTTCCCTAGTAATTGTCCATCTCTCTGACACATAGCAAGTGATTGCAAAGACCATGGCCTGTATCAGGTACACCTTAGTCTCCAGAGAGACACAATTGCTCTTCAGTACTTTGGAGAGGTCCCTAACAGAAAGCAATAGAAATATGTAGCCTTTTCTGATTAAGCAAATGCCATTTTTATTAACAAAAGGCTATAACTGGGATACTCCTGAGATACTAGTTAATAATTCCCAGTTGTTATGTTGCCTGTGAACCATAGCAACTCTACGTAAAGAACTGCTGAAGCCTGCCCTGTCCCAGCTAGTCTCACTAATTCTGACACCCCAATCATCCCCATTGCCCCAGTTACTGTATCAATCCATTTCATCCAATGTCTTCCTTTCCTGAGCTGTCCGTCCTCCCTTCTGAGCATGATGTCCTTCTCCAAAGACCATTCTCTTCTACTCATATGCCCAAAGTATATGAAATGGAGTTTCAAAATTCTAGCCAACAAGGAAAATTTTGGTTTCACCCTCTTCAAGACAGACCTATCTATATTCTTGACAGTCCATGGTATGTTCAAGATTTTTCTCCAGCACTACAATTCAAAGACATCAATTTTCTTCTGTCATCCTTGGTCATTATCCAGCTCTCTGATACATATCAAGTAATTGTGAATACCATGGCCTATAAATTATTCTAGATATTAATCTTTTAATTCATATAATTTATGTTTTTGCTACATTTGAATGAACTAGATATATGCCTCAAACTACATTCAAGAGAATTAGAAAAATTCTTGCTACGAACCAAGATAAAGAGAATAAAATCGTTTATTCTATATGTAAAAACTGTAGAAATCATTTCAACAGAAAAGTGGTTATACTGTTACCAACTCTCCTATAAAGAAATATTCCAAATTAATTTTTCAAAAAGAAAAATTAGAAATCTACATTTAGCATTTACAGTGTTTAATAGTGTTGTAGTTAAGATACACATGCAATTATACATATAGTTCATAACAATTTGCCATTCAAATTACATCTAGAAATTATATTGCTCCAAGGATAACAAATTTCAGGGAATGTACCCTACATATCGGCCTCTGAAGCCCTGCTAGAGGGTTAGGTGTGGGTCAGTTCTGACTCTATGGTACACAACAACAACACTGTACATATATCATTAAATTTTAAGTTTTAAACATCAAGAAGTTTAATTGCATATTTTGTAAAGCTACAGCTAAATATTTATTTTAAATTCTCTGATCTGAACTTTCAAGTTATGACCATTTTTCATCAGTAGGGAAGTTTGGCATTGAACAGGAGGAGATTGCTCCTTTTTCTCCTGCACTGGTGAATTTGCCTTCACTGGTGAATTTTAACCATGAGAAAGGGATGGTTAGCTGTGCAATTCCTTTTAGATTGCATCACCAGAGGTCCTCAGGTGAAATAAAATTTTTAAAAATAAAAATATATCATTTATCAGTGTATAGCCAGTATTATAGAAACTTTCCGTGTGTAATTATTTTTATCAATTTATTTTACCATTGTTCATATTTTCATCTACTAATATTGTTAAAATATAAATCTTCTATTAAATATATTTAAAATATTATCTTAATTTCTGTTTTATTTTTGTAAGCAGAGCAGTGTATGGAAAAGAACACAGGTGTAAACTAATGGGCATGTACAATCGAAGGCAGGATGGAAATTCTATTTTATGCAGGGGGAATCTCATTATTCATGGAAGAGTTAGACTGAAAATTTTAAGCAAAGACAATGAATTTTTTGTATACTTACTGGAATATTAAAGAAAGCAAGCCAAAGTTTTATTACTGAAGTAGTAGTGTGCCATTACTCCAGACACAAATAAATGATAGTCTTCCCATGTGTTTTTTTTTTTTTTAGTCTCAATGGGATAGAGGATAGTTTTAGTACAAAAAATATAATCTTATTTACTAAGACTAAAAAATCTCATATGCTTTATTATTCAAATATAACACTAGAACAATTTTGTAAATCAAATAAAATATTTTACTAGGATGAAATCAACATTTATACTGGATGATTGGTGAAACATCTGTTCAGTAAACTAACCATGTTATAACAGACATTTATATTAGTGGTTATATTTTATTGGATATAATTTGACTGCCAAATCTACATAATGCACTAGAAGTTACATTTTGTCTTATACAAGAGGGGTTCCAGACAGTCAATTAACCCCAAACCAGTACATTTTTGTGGGAGTGTACATAAAAGAGCTTGAAAAATAAGGTCCAAAATATTGAGTTCAAATTGTGCAACAATGAAAGAACCGTTTTAAAGAGAAAAACAGGGCTTAGGGTGTGGGGTAGGAATGAAAATGTACAACAATGAATGAATGGAAATACAAGTTTTCATAAATTTTGTTAAAATATCTATTTAAAAAATCACTTAAACTCTACTACACACTTAGTGGTTTTCTGTTAATTCACTCTCAGATTCAGTTCTTTATCTGTAAAATACACATTATTCCAGGTTGCCGTTAAATGAAGAGATGTCTACAATAACATTAACGAAATTTTTTTCTATAAATCGCTTGTCTGATTTAGAATGATCTTTCCCCTCCAAGTTGTTGTTGTTACATGTTGTTACCTACAGTTTACATCAATCCTATGAACCACAGCTCTGAAAATCATCCTACTCTGAGCCAACCTCACTGTTTCTGACACACTTGATCCCACTGCCACATCCAATATGTCAATTCATCTTATCGAGGGTCTTCCTCTCTTGTGCTGGCCCTCTACCCTTTCAAGCATGATGTCTTTCTCCAAGGACTAGCCTCTCCTGACAACATGCCCAAAGTATGTGAGATGAAGTTTCAAAATCCTTGCCTTCAAGAAGAGACTCAATTTACCCTCTCCAGGACAGATATATTTGTTCTCTTGGCAGTCCAAGGTATGTTTACTACTTTTTCTCCAGCACCAAAATTCAAAGGCATCAATTCTTACTCTGTCATCCTTATTCATTGTTCACCTCCCAAACGCAGAGCAAAGATTTGAGAAGATCATAGCTTCAAACAGGTAAACTTCAGTCTCTAGGCTAACATGGTTACTCTTTAACCATTTAGAGGTCCTTCACAGAAAATTTTCCCAATGAAACTCTTCTTCAATTTCCTGACTTCTGATGCCAAACATATTGATTCTGGATCTGAGCAAGATGAAAGTGTGGCCTAACAGTGTTTTGTTTGTTTGTTTGTTTTTTATCTTGAGATATAATCTATATTGAAGTGGTAGTCCTTGATCTGCTGTAGCAAATGCTTCAAGTTCTCCTCAGATTCAGTGAGCAAGATTTTGTCATCTTCATAATGGAGGTTGTTGATCAGTGTTCTTCCAATATTGAGGCTATATTTTTCTTCATAAAGTTCAACCTCTCAAATGATCTGTTCAGTATATAGAATAAAAACAATATGGAGAAAGGATACATCCCTTATATCTTCTTTCTTGATTTTGAACAAAGAAGTGCCTTTGGTTTGTTAAGCAGCCTTTTAGTATAGGTATAGGTTTCGCACAAGCACAAACTTCTGATAATCTAATATTTCTCAATGCTAGCCACAATTTGTTATGACCCCAAATGCCTTTGAATAGTTGATAAAACACAAATAGACACATAATGGAATACTACACAGCACGTAAAAGCTATGATTTTGTAAATTATTACCTAATTTGAGAGGGACTGGAGAGCATTATGCTGAGTTAACTAACTCAGTCCCACAAGGACAAATATTGTATAAAACCATTTTTCTAGAATGAGTATAAGGATCAGGTGGCAGAGGTTGGGGAGGGTGGGAGCTGAAGGATGAAGATGTGCAGGGGGAGGGGGAGATTTATTATGAGGTTGTACAATTTGAAGGGTGGGAGTTGAGGTAAATTGAAAAAATCTGTTCTGAAAAGCAATGTGTTCAAATTTTGTAAATAAACTAGTTTAAAAAAAAAAGAATGTGATCAAGGAAAAATAAACAAAACAAATGGACATCCTTGTGGCTTCCTTCTGTTTTCAGCTAGGATCCATCTAACATCAACAATATCCATAATGATATGGCCTTTCTAAACACAGCGTGGTTTTTTTGCCAGTTCTCTGTCAATGTACTGTTCTAGTAGTCTTGATAATTTCCTACAAAAACCAAAATATGACTTTGAGTCAATATCATCTGATTTATAAAACTTTCTCAAGAATAGGCTTGGAGGGGAGCTCTGGTGGCCTAGTGGTAAGGAGCTGCAACTACAATCCCAGAGGCATATGGTTCAAATCCACCAGATGCTCTGCCGGGAAAAGGAGGGACAATCTCCTCCTGTACCAGTCAGATCTGATTTGACGGTACACTCACACAAAAATAAAAAAATTTTAAAAAAAAAAGAATAGGCTTGGGGCATTGAATATTAGTGAATGAAGACCAGATGAGTTATGTTATGACATAAAAGTACGCCATCTACGAAGAAAGCAAAAAGTTATTACAAGACAAAGGAAGAAGAAAAGGGAAATGGATGTCATAAGAGACTCTGCATACTGCACTAGAATGCCAGGAAATCAAAACAAAGGGAAATAATTAGGAAGTAATGATGATTTCATAGGGCAACTTATGAAGACAAAGCAATGTGTTAAAACAAAATATACAAAGAGCTAGAGACAGAGGCGAGGAAAGGAAGAACTTGACATTTTTCAAAATTATGAAAGTTCAAATTCAAGACACAAGTTGTAATACTTAAAGATGCTAAGGGCCAAAACTTGAATGATCCAAGAAGAAAAAAAAATTATATATATGGAATACATGGATTCACTGTACCAAAAAGATTGCCTGACACAAAACTATTTTAGGAAGTAGCTTATGATCAAGAACCAATAGTAATAAAGGAGTCAGTTCAAGCTACTCTGAAGAATTTAGCAAAAATAAGGCTCCAGGAATTGATGGAATAGCAATTGACATATTTCAACAAATAGATATGGTTCTGGATGTGCCCTCATGGTTGTGCCAAGAAATCTAGAGGACAGCTTCATATGGCTAACCGACTGAAAGAGATTAATATTTATTCTCATTCCAAAAAAAGTGATCCAACAAAATGTGGAAAAGTTCACATGTTCTCTAATTTACAGTACATTAACTAAAATAAATGTGTTATTATAAGTAGATAAAATATAAATGCTCCTCATTACTATTGTGTGATAAGGTTAGAAAAGTTTATTGAGATACAAGTTCTTCATTTGGAAAGTGGAAAAAGCCTATCATTTAGTTGCAATAATAGATATAAGCTAAATTATTTAAGGTGTTTTCATAATAGCTGGCTTTAACTTTTTCCATACTTATTGATAATAATGGTTGCATTGCTCCATTGACTAGTATTCTTCATTCAATTCAGTGCAAATCAGAACTATCTACCTATGGTGTTAAGGGGTTCTTGGTCAAAATAAGTAGGCTTTCTCAGTCATTGACTTTGAGTTTGCCTTTGCTATGTGAATGGGTAGGAATGCATGAATATGGTTTGTAAATATAAATTGAGCAAATTCAGTGGCAGATTTTCAGAATCTCTCCACCAGCAAAAAAGTAGCACATAATGCAGCATACCTTTCATGATCCAAGATTCTTGTGCCAGTCAGATCCATAGAAAAGTAGCAGCAGTGTCAGCAGAGAATCAGAGGCATGACATAAGACAGAACTTACTTTGCGACTGCTACCTTATGGAACCAGAGTTAGGAGATTTTGCCCAAGCTTGTTACGGTGCAGAAGACAGTCATAACTGGAATGGTGATGAGGACATTTCCCCTTTGAGGCGCTGTCATAAGTCATAAATGTTCATCCCCATGTGGCCCTTACTGTATTTACAGTTGGTATCAGATGCAGGATTTGTTTCAATGCTTCCAGACTGATGCAAGTGTGGAATTTGTAAAGGTAAGAAATTAGGGGCTTAGGAAGTATAGCTAAATGACTATGTTTTCTGACTAAAATGGAAGAAAAGTTAAGAAACTGCTTTTGGCCTGAGGCAATGGGCAGAGGCATAAGGATGGAGAATTACATTGAAACTAAAAATTTCTGTAAAAGTTTGTGTTAAGGTTTTTGTTGATTTGATTTTAGGCATATTGCTGTCTCCATTTCTTCCATATAGTAATATTAATATATATTATATAAATGATTAAGATTTTTGGCTAATTTAATGTTGATGCACTGTAAAAAAGATCTGTTTTTTTTTGTTGATTTGCCTAAACTAAATGTTGTTATAACTGTACACTGTGGAAAGCATGTGTTTAATGGATACTGATGTGTTTTTCAATGTTAATGATTACTGGGTGTTACAATGATAGAAAATATTATCGATTTTAGAAAGAATGTGAGCCCACTTTCAGCTAATTATTAAGTAGGCATCCACAAAACAGCATTTTCCCTAAAAGAATGCTTAAAGTAGTAGAATTTCTTAGTATGTACAGGGGCTGAGTCTAGGGGAAGAATTAAGTCACACCCAGTACTCTGAGGAAGTCTGCATTTGAATGGATTTGTAAACCCTCTTTGAACTTCTTATGAAAGAGATTTACATGTGTAATAGTGGCTAGAAAAAGGAAGAGAGAGAGAGAGACTGACTCTTTGATTTTTATTTCCAATGTTATGAGAAAAGGAAATATTGGTGCCCATCAGAGCACCTTTCCATGACGTGAAACTGAAGGGAGCTGATGAGGATGCTCACTTGTGGTGACCACCTGGATTCAGCTGAGTGGAAGTATGAGGAATGCAAGCATAAAGAGATGGCCAATTCTGGTGGTGTTCCATTAACACTATTGACCTAGCATGCTCAGATGTATGGATAAGCATATAAGAGTCAGAGGGTGGTCCATATAGATGACTAGAGGGTGTGAACTGTCATAATTGGCAGGACTAAGAGCTCTGTAACACTGAACTACGGTGGCAAGGCTGAAGGTTGAAATGCCTGTAAGAACATTTCACAAGCCGTGCCGACTGAGTCATTGTATCTAGTACCAACATGAATTATAGCCTTTTGAATTCCTTAAGGAACTGCAGTAGAGAGAAGAACCATCAACTAGGCAGGATGACATGGTGACTGTGGTAATCAGCTTGAGTGTGACAGAATTTGTGAGGATGGTATGGAATAGGACTCTGTTCAGATCGGTTTTCGTCGGGTTGCTATGAGTCATACCAGGGTTTACAGCATCTAACAACAACAGTGATCATGAGTACAGGTCCATGTGTTCTATGAGCTATTACAATGGATTCTGGACGCAATAGAGCAGTAATAGTTGTGTTGGGATGAGCAGAAAGAGGTACAGAGAGGTGGGAGATATTTCTGACCTCATGGGAATTGGTTCCGTGTTGCAGATGTGGTTGTTGGACACAGTTTCTTATGGGGAGTTAGTAGAAGTCAGATATGGTTGTCCTGTGGCTGCCTTTATTCTTCAGAGACATAGTTTATAGGTCATAATTACTCATAGTTAACTCAATAGCATATATCAGCAATTACATTAAAACATTGAAATTTAACAAACATAGCTTTTTTGATTGCTATTGTTGTCATAGTGGATACTGTGAAGTGTATTTAAGACTAACAGTGAGCCTATGAACAATAGATGGGAACGTTATCTTCTCTGGCACCTTCCTCATCATTTCCTACACACCCAAGTTCATTGCTTCTATCACAGTGTTAACTAACCTTGTTTAAAGTCTTCCTCTCTTTTCATAACCTTCTACCTTCCCTAGCATGATATGTTTCCAAGGCCTGCCCCCTCCTGACAAAATGTCCAAAATATATGAGATGGAATTTTAACACTCTTGTCTCTAATAACTACCCTAGTTGCACTCCTTCTAAGATAGGTTATTATTTTAACAGTTCTGCTTTTAAGTAAAATCTCAAAACTTTAAGCAATCTATTTTGAAAATCATCAGTATTTACACTATTTCTTTTAAAAAATTCTTGCTTCTAGTGAAAGTAATTGTCTGAAAATTAAAATTACAAGAAGTTGATAACCCTGAGTTTTTTTTAACATACTATATGATCAAATGTTGTTGTTGTTGATTGCCTTCATGTCAAGCAAAACTCATAACAATGCTATGAACAAAAGGCCTGAAGCCCTTCTACAACTATTGACATTTATCAAAGTTCATAGAGTTCTGGAGGTATTTTGTTTAGGACGTGGATGCTACTCCTAATAGCACTTAGAAAAAACAAACAACATGAATATACTAAGAATTTTAAAAAAGTAAATGATTACCTGTTTCAAAATGCCTGCTGCCATTTCATGGCTACAGTCAAAAATGACATGGAATTCCTTGCCTCGTTTCATCTCTTTTAGTAGGGGTTTTGCATCCTTTGTATCAGCAGGTAACTGGCGAATTTTAAGTCTGAGATTGTATCTTGAAGGAGCTTTGATGAGTTCTTGCAACCGAATGAGACCTTTAATAAAATAAAAATAAATGAGGGAAAAGAATTTATTAGAGAAATAAACAAAGAAACTTACTTATTACAAAACAATTATTAAAGTACATGATTTTCTTAAACATATACATGTGCAAGGGCAGTCCATGATACAGTCATTGAAATTCCAGTGAGTAACTCTTGATCTTTGTTTAAATAATACTTCCAATATTCTTCAACATATTTTTCAAATGATTAAAGAAAAAAATATAGGAAAGACTATAGCCTAAACGACTCTGTCTTCATAAATCAGCTTTACTCCAAATAGCTTAAAATATTAATATAGTTGTTATTGTTGTTACATGCCTAATGTACAAGAACCCTAAACTCTGCTCTATCATGTACTAACCTCATTGTCTCTGACACTCCTACATCCATTACTTATTAATATCTTGAAATATTATTCTTCATAACATATTACACATACAGACACAAATATTTGTGTTTTATATTTTTCATAAATATTTTGTGACATTGTCTTAGAGAAATTTTGAAGTCATTTATTATAGTTTAGTTGCCCTTAATGCACATTGTGCTATCTACTGGACATATTTATGTACCTTTAATACTTTAGACATTCTGTTTACTTATTGTTTGTTAAATGCTAAATGCTAACATGGATAATCTGTATTCAGTTAAAACAATGATCAGTAATGGAGGGTCAGGAAAAAAAAAGAAAAGGCCGAATAAGCTAATGACTGTAACAAAGAGCTCGACTATGTCAGACTTGATGAGAACAGCACAGGATAAAGCAGGATTCAGATCTATTGTTCATAGAGTCTATATGAGTCATAGCCAACGCAACAGCATGAAACAACATCAAGAATGTCTCAAAGAAAAATAATTATTTTAAAAAGCAAACATCATTTCATATTGTTCCCTACATATAATATTAACTTCAGAAATAGACAAAATTTCAGCACTAAAAATTAAAATGTAAAGCAAATATTTTCCTAGAGGGTAGTTCCTGATTCTATTTCAAGTTCATTTAAGTTGCTTTAATTGTTGTTAGGTGCTATGGAGTAGACAATTCATTGTGACTCTTTTAATAAAATCTGACTCTAGACCTACTCTGTGTCATCATCACAATTTCCATTATCCTCAAACCCATTGTTTAAATCACTGTATCAGTCTATCTCATTGAGAGTCGTTTTCTTTTTTGTTGAATCTTCAACATTCCCAGCATTATATCTCTTTGCAAGGATTGGCCCCTCCTGACAATATCCCCAAAGTATCTGTCTCCAAGTTTTATCATCCATGACTCTAACAACACTCTGCACTGTCTCTAAGACAGATTTGTTTGTATTTTGTAGTCATTCAATACTCTTCTCCAACACCACATTTCAAGGGCATTGATTATTCAGTCTTCCTTATTCAAAATAACTTTCCCAGCCACTGAACTTTATTTTACCAAGTGGATGGGTGGGAATATGTGTATAGGGCATATTAGTCTATCACAAAAAGGACCGGCTAGTCTCATCAATCCAAAAGGAGATCAGCTAGTCATGACCTTAAATTGAATGGACCCAGCAGCAGAGAGAAAGATCTTCCCCACTAACAAGGAAGAAGCAGGAGAATATAGCATGTACTTTGGGTCCAGAAATTCTTGAATCAGCCAGACCTATGGCCGCAGCAGCTATGGTCAAAGAGGACCTGAGACCCAACATGAGATGGAGCTGATTGTTACACTCTATGGAAGGAGAGCTAAGAACCTTTTGTCCAAGTTTGTTGGAGACTGGGGCAAGATGGGGGTGGGTGAAGCAATACTGGAAGGACTGAGAGCTTTGTAACACTGGCCTGAAGATGCAAGGCTCGAGGCTGAGACAATTGTGAGCACATTTCAGAAGCTATCTTGACTGTATTCTGCTATTAATCTGGATTATAATCTTTTGACTCCCCTAATATATTCTGTGTGGTCTGTGAGCTATTGCAGCAGATTTTGGATACAGTAAGCAGTAAGAATGGTGTTGAAATGAGTAGAAAGAAGCATGAGAGTGTGGGGAACAAGTCTGATATCATGAGAATTGATTTTGTGTTGCTGATGTTGTTGCCTGAGACATTGTTCCTTTATGAAATTGTTAAAGAACAGATATGGCTGTAACTATGTTCCCTTTGCTCTTTATATACTCATCCAGTGTTCAACTTTTATATACATACTAAATAACTGAAAATGTGGTGGCTTGGGCCAAGTACAATTTGTCTTTACATTGATATTCTTGCTTTTTAGAATTTTGGCTGGGTCCTTGAAAGAAGATTTTCCCGGTGTAATAATTTTTCTTTCCCTTTTTTAAAATAATTGTAATTTTAATGAAAGTTTACAAAAAAGGTGTATTTTCATTCATTCATTCATTCCTTTGATTTCTTGACTACTGTTACTACGAGTGCTGATTGTAGATCCACGTAAAATGTAAGCATTAAGTTCTCTACCCTATCATGAAGTTGCTCATGGTCTAGTGGTAAAAATTTTTGTTTTCTTGATGTTAGAAGTAATCCAAATTAAAGTTTGTAATCTTTGATACTAATCAGTAAGTGTGTTAAGTCTTCTTCATTTTCTGCAAGCAAGGTTGTGTCATCTGCATAATGCAGGTTGTTAATATGTCTTCCTCCAGTCCAGATACAACATTCTGCTTTATAGTCCAGACTCTCAAATGATTTGCTCAGCATATAGATTGGATAGGTATGGAGAAGGAACACAAGCCTGGCTCACACATTTCTTGATTTTAAACCATGCAGTGTTCCGTTATTCTCTTTGGAGAATTACTTCTTGGTCTATGAATAGGTTTAAATGAGAACAATTAAGTGTTCTTGGATTCTCATACCTCTTAATGCTATAATTTGTTATGATGTACATAGTTGAATATCTTTGCATAGTCAAAAACACAAGTAAGTATCTTGCTAGTATTTTCAACTTTCAGTCAAAATCCATCTGACATCAGCAATATCCCACATGTTATGGACTCAAGAATCCAGTTTCTAAAAATAAAAAAAAGAAGAAAAAAAAAAAGAATCCCATTTCTGACAGTTCTTTGTCAATGTACTTCTTCCAGTCATTTTTTAATAGACTTCACCAATATTTTATTTTCATATGATTATTAATAACAGCATTTGATAATTTCTGCACTCTGTTGTATCACCTTTTTTAGACTAGAAAAACATGTGGATCTTTTCAATTTGATTGGCCAGAGTTGTGGTGTCAAAGTTGTTGTTCAATATTGCTTTTATAGCCATTGATTAACTTGTGATGAATTATGTATAGTATTAATGAGACAGAAGTAGAGTGGGATACAAGTGCTATCCTACTTGTTATTGTTGGTGGTGCATAATATGGAGTCAAACCAACTCACAGTGTCATACAGAAAGTTTTCAGAGGCAGTAAATCTCATAGGAGGAGCTGCTGGATTTGAATTACATATTTTTGCATTGCCAATGCATTTCCTTACCATTAAGACACCAGAGATTTCCCTATATAAACATGTGGATGCTCAATCCTTACAATCTTTAAAGAAACATGCTCTCCTGGGACACAGCATCCAGCTGTGCAGCAACTGACAGTCAATAGGATTCTAATCCATCACTCATCATCTCTGCAATACCAGCTGGTATCACCCACAGTTATGGGAGTAATTTCTCTAATGGGTCTGAGTTTCTGCCAGATCATCCAGGAAACGACAGAACACAAGGGACATAGAGGAGTGGAGCAAATGGATGAAAGAGTAACAATCAATGTTGGAAATCCTGGTGAAGTGCAGTAAATCAAACATTTGGGACATTGTTGACTTCTGCTTTTTAATAATTAGTCTACTACTAATCTTTGCAGAATGAATTGTGAATGCAATTGTCTTACAAATTTGTTGGCATAGAGTGAAGAACATATGTAAGACAGGATCTTTCTGTTCCTGATACACTTCAGTTGGTATTCCATCAATTCGTTGGGTTTTTTTGCCAATTCCTTCATTGCAGCTTGAACTTCTTTCTTTAGTACTACTGGTTCTTGCTTTCTGAAATGGCTCCATGCCAATAAATTATTTTTATACAATTATTCCATGCATTACTTCTATATTCTTTGGATACTTCCTGTATTATTCTTCTTTTTTCTTTTTTTCGCCCATAGACTGTTTCACTTTGGTAGACATATTTTCAGTAGATCATTTAACTGATAAGTTGATAATAAAACAGGGGAAAAGTAACCTAATTCCCTTTTTGTTGTTGTGTATGATTGAGTTAAAACCTATGCATAGCTGACATTCCAGCAGGTCTTCAGAGGCAGTAAATTACATAGGAGAAGACTGCCTGTGGAATTTACCTTTCAATGCGTCTTTCCCAACCATCGTTGACTTTGCCATGTACATGGGTGAGAATATGTGAGTAGGGTATATTAGCCCATTACAAGAGAATTGGCTATCTACCAATCCACTGGAAGGTTGGATAGTTTTGCTATTAAATTAACTGAAATAACTTAGCTGCAGAAGGAGAGACCATCCCCACCAAAGAAGAAGGGAAAAACCTTACCACCAGGAAAAGTGCAAGCAAGAAGACCTACAGCATAAACAGCCATAACAGCCACAACAGACAATGTGAGGTGGGTTCTTGGGACTGCTACATCATTGAGACTGAAGCTAAGAGTCTTTGAGCAAGTTTGTGAGATAACTGGGGATGGGGAGCCAATACTGGCAAGAATGACAACTTTGTAATTCTGGCCTAAAGCCATGGTGCTCAAGGCTGGTGTGCCTGTCAGCACATTCCAGGTGCTCTCCTGACTATATTCTGCTAGTAACTTAGATTTTATGTAATCTTTTATGTAATTTCCCTAACTGTTCTGTGTGGTCTGTAAGCTAAGATATAAAATTTTGGACCCAGAAAGCAGTAAGATTGGTGTTGAGTTGAGTAAAAAGAGGTATGGAAGTGTGAGGGACATACCTGACCTCATGGGAATGGGTTTTGTGTTACTGATGCTGTTGATGGAAACAATTTCCCTTTGTGAAGTTGCTAAAGGTCAGATATGGCCAGCCCCATGTGGCCCTTGCTTTTTTTACATTTCCCATCTTCTTTCTACCAGTGAGGAAGCTGTTAGATTAGAATTGCCTGCCTTCAAGTTGACGACACAACTCTTAATTTTCAAGTGCCTCGTAGTCAGGAGCTGTGCTACCAACTCAAAGGCACATGCTTCAAATCCACTAGATGTTCTCTGTGAGAAAATGGTAATCTCCTCTCATGAACGATATTGCCACTTAAAATCTTTTGGAGGATAAGCTGTGAGTTGGTTCCTATTTGGTGATACACAACAACAACAAAAGTTTTAAGTGATTAAATCCACTTAAAAACTGATAGTAAGGACCCAGAGTGTTACAGTAATAGATCATTATTACTGCTTAGGGTAAATTCCAATTTCTAATTATCCTACTTGACCAGCCCTTTTTCTTCTCCATCATTTTCACCTTTCTAACATTATATATTTTCTAAGAATTATTTTCATAAATATTAGTATGATGAACAATAAATGAACAAATACATGCAAATAAATAATTTAGAGCTATTTTTCTCTCTTCTCTCTTTTTCTTATATTTACTATATTTGGGAATAATAATAAAAAGACATATTTTTTTATAACAAAAGTATGTGACACATGAAACCTTGAAAGAAAAATCTAGCCCTTCCTTTAATTCAGTTATATTAATAAATAGAAAATATTTTGTACATGCATTGTTATATGAAGTTTAAATTGTATAATGCTGTTGATGATAAAATTAACAATTTGACTAATTTTCCAAGTTTCCATTGTTAAATAAGACACAGAATTTTAAAACTTTATTAATTCTCACAGATATCTACTATATTGTAAAATATATAATAGAATTTGCTTCATGTTATTTTAGAATTTGTTCAAAATACTGCAATTAAAAACACTGTAGAATACTATCATACCATTTTGTTATAAAAATTTAAATATAGTCAGTAGAATGTTGTGTAATCTAAAGACTGTGCATCTCAGGTGGTTTAAATCCACTGGATAAAGGTGAGCAGTCTCTTCTCATTATGACTTACAGGGGAGACTATGAGGAGGCACAAAACAAAGGCAATAAGAAAATGAATACTACATGATGTACAGATTAAACATAATACAACTCAGTCTGAAGAACGAGCATTTGTATAATGAATACAGGTGTTAACATTGAGCTTTATAAAGGGGGCAAACAAATATTTGAACTAATAACACTTGGTTAATTATAGTAGAATTTAACAATGGGCCTATCTCATCTCTAAAAATTTGTAAGTGTATAAATTTCATTGCTCCTTGGAGTCTTCTGTCCCCCCCCAAAAAATAATAGTAAGTTTTTAAAGGGTTGTTGTTATGTGCTGTCGAGTCATTTGCGTCTCATAGCGACCCTATGTACAACAGCCCTAAACCCTGCTCTATCCTGTGCCAATCTCATTGCCTCTGACACACCCATCCCTATTACCCCAGTCACTGAATCAATCCACCTCTTAGAGGGTCTTCCCCTCCTGCGCTGTCCCTCTACTCTACCCAGCATGATGTCCCTCTCTAAAGACCTCTCTCTCCTTACAACATGTCCAAAGTACGTCAAACGAAGCCCCAGACTCCTTGCCTCCAAGGAGCAGCCTGGTTTAACCCTTTCTAGGATAAATCTGTTTGTTTTCTTGGCAGTCCATGGTACATTCAATACTCTTCTCCAGCACCACAGCTCAAAGGCGTCAATTCTCCTTCTATCCTCCCTAGCCATTGTCCAACTCTCTGATGCATAACAAGTGATTGCAAAAACCATGGCCTGAATCAGGAGGACCTTAGTCTCCAGAGAGACACTGTTGCTCTTGAGTATTTTGGAGAGGTCCCTAACCGCAGACTTTCCCATTGCAATACGTTTTTTGATTTCCTGGCTGCTGGTACCAAGAGTGTTGACCGTGTAGCCGAGCAAACTAAAGCTGTGAACAATCTCAATCTCTTCACCATCCATCCTGATGCTACTGATTGGTCCAGTGGTGAGAAATTTTGTCTTCTTGACATTGAGCCTCAGTCCATATTGAAGGCTGCAGTCCTTGACCCTCTGCAATAAGTGCATGAGGTCCTCCTCAGTTTCAGCGAGCAAGGTTGTGTCATCTGCATAACGCAGATTGTTGATAGATCATCCACCAATCCTAACGCCATGCCTCTCCTCATAGAGCCCCACCTCTCGGATAATCTGCTCTGCATACAGGTTGAAAAGGTATGGAGACAGGGCACATCCCTGACGTACACCCTTCCCAATTTTGAACCATGCAGTGTTGCCCTGCTCTGTAGCATAGTGGTCAAAGCAACTGGCTGCTAACCAAAAGGCCAGTGATTGAAACCCATCAGCTGTTCTCCAGGGGGAAAAATGTGGCGACATACTTCCGTAAAGATTTACAGTGGTAGAAACCTTGCAGAGCTGACTTCATGGCTGTTAGTTTGGTTTGGTTTAGAATATGTAATGTCAGTAAGACTCAAAACCAAACTCAAACTCATTGCTATAGAGTCCGGCAGGCTTTCAAATGCACAATTTTTCTTTCCCCTGAGGAGTAGTTGGTGGGTTAGAAATATTTGCCTTTGTGTTAGCAGGACAACTCTTTAAATAGTAGGCCTGCAGAGCTCCTAGCATTGTTGTTGTTGTTGTTGTTAAGTGTCCTCGAGTCATAGATGACTCAGTAACCTTATTAACAAAAGACCAGAACACTCATATAACTGTCATCATTTCTCCAAGATCATATGGTTTCCGGAGGCAAGTTATATTGGAAGTGGATGCCACTTCTGCTTCCAAGCTTTTTTTATAGAACCATAAAATAACTTATTTAAAGAATATTTTCCAAATTTATAAGGTAAAATGAATTGGGAAAAGACATGTTTGCAAAAATTAGGGAGGGGAAATCAGACTTTATTCTATTTCTTGGGTATCAAACAAAACCTAACCCACTTCTATAGGGCTGGTTATAACTCTTGGATAATCTCCAAAAGTTTCCCAAGGTTATGGATTTTTATAGAAGGAGACTATTTCATTTTTTTCTTATAGAGTATCTGGTGAATTCAAACTGCCAACCATTAGATAAGCAGCCCATTATGAAATGCATTGTGCCATCAGGACTCCTTTCATCAGACATGTGTTTGCTAGATCCTTATTGTAAACAAGACATAATTCCAGATATCGGAGATGCAATAAAAGATATATACAAAATTCTTATCCAGAAAAAGCTAAAGTTACACAGATAAATAGGGTTTTTTTGAAGGTAGCAAGTAATATTAGTCATTATCCAGCTCTCTGAGGCATAGCAAATAATTGCAAAGACCATGGCCTGATTTAGGTGCAGCTTAGTCTCTAGACTGACATCATTACTTTTCAGTACTCTGGAGAGGTGCCTGATAGTAATTTTTCCAATTCAATTCATCTTTTGATTTCCTGACTGCTGGTGCTAAGAGTGTTGATTATGGCGCTGAGCAAGCTGTAACTTTTAAAAACCTCAGCCTCTTTTCCATTAAACATGGTTTTGCCAATTGGCCCAGTGGTGAGAATCTTTATCTTCTTGATGTTGAGCTGCAATCCATATTGAAGATTATAGTCCTTGACTTTCTGCAGCAAGTGCTTCAGATCCTTCTCAGTTTCAGAAAGAAGGTTGTGTTATCTGCATAACGTAAGTTGTTGATGAATCTACTTCCTATCCTGATGCCACATTCCTCTTTATAAAGCCCTGCTTCCTGAATGATCTGTTCTGTATATAGATTGAAAAGGTATGGAGATAGGATGCATCTCTGGCACACTCCTTTCCTGATTTGAACCATGCAGTGTTTCCCTGCTCTGTTTTGAAGATTACTTCCTAGTTCAAGTAGAGGTTTTACATAAGCACAACCAAATGTATGTGGATCCCCATTTACCTCATCATTAGCCACAATGTGTTGTGATCCACACAGTCAAATGCCTTTGTATATCAGAGAGCTGGACAATGACTAAGGATGACAGAATAACTATTGATGTCTTTGAACTGTGGTCCTTGAGAAGAATCTTGAACATACTTTGAACTGCCAAGAAAACAAATAGGTCTGTCTTGGAGAGGATGAATAAAATTTCTCCTAGAAGGCTAGGATTCTGAAGCTCTGTCTCACACACTTTGGGCATGTGGCCAGGAGAGACTGTCCTTTGGATTAGGTCATCATGCTCAGAAGGGTAGAGGGACAGTGCAGGAGAAGAACTACCATGTGGATGGATTGATACAGTAACTGAGGCAATGGGATTTGGTGTATTGGAATTAGTCATACTGGCTAGGAAGGGGCAGGATTCAGAGCTGCTGTATATATATGGTCATAGGCGACACAATGGAATATAACAACAACAACAAAACAAGAAAAGATTTTTGAGATTTATGCGATAAAATCATTTAACTAAGGATTGTGGCTTAGAGGTAATGTTATTATTAGAACAAAAAAAGGGAAGAATATAGGGAATTGATGAAAGAAAAAACACTGTATATTTTCATGAAGGTGATGTTTAAGAAGCAAGGAAATAGTGATGAGTACAGCTTAGAAAAGGAGATATGTGACAAAGTGGAGAAGCAGATTATATATATATATACACACACATACATATATATATATATATACATACACATATATAGATGTGTTGCATATATCATTTTTATAAATTTTATACACACACACACACACATACACACACATATATTATAAATTACCTTAAGTGGTTGTGCTTTCTGTTAAGGGCAGGGGAAATTTTTCACTTGAAAGCTCGATTGTGTTTATAGGACAGAAACTGGTGATGACTGGACCACAAAATTGATATAATTGATTTGACTGAATTTTACATGTGAAAAATGTAATCTCTCTATTTTTTACAATTAGAAAAGGAAACTTAAAAAAATAATCACTGAGATTGTCAGGGAAAACAAATAGAAGTAATAAGATGGAAGGAAGGAAGTAGAAAGCAGCTACAGTAATACAGGTTATGGCAGGGTCAGGCAAGGTCATGAAAGACAGTGAGAAGAGAAGGAAGTAAATGGACCAGAGAGATATTTTTGAGAAAAGACAAACAATATATTGTGAAGGAAATGACTTAGTTAAGGACTGTTCCCACATATCTGGCCTGGCAAAAAGCAGGAGATTGTAAATTACACTGATTGTGAAACTGTGGAAAGATCATGCAAATATTATTAAAAAGAAGACATTATTAGCCATCCCAAGGATTGCTAACAGACAATGAAATGTTATAAAGTTTTTAAAAAAGCATTCTTTAAATTTAAGGACAACATTGTTGTTGATCTGGAGAGGACAATCTCAGTAATTGATGGAAGTAGATTGCTGTGTCATCAGTTATTGTTGTTGCTGTGTGTGCCATCGAGTCAGAAATGACTCGTAGTTGACTCTCCAGCAGATTTTCAGAGGCAGTAAATCACAGAAAAGGCAACTGGCCATACTTTTCCTGCAGAGTAGCTGGTTGATTTGAACTGCAGGCCTTTGGGATTGCAGCATAACTTCTTACCAGTAGGCCAAAAGAGCTCCCATCAGTAAGTATGCACAAAACAAAACAACACAAAATGAATTGCCATCCATTCAAACTGACCCTACATGTTTCAAGAGGCTTTAAATGACACAGAGAAAGTACCCATCTTTCACCCAGGAAACTGCTGGTGGATTCAAACAGCCAAAGAGGCATGTTTACCAAAGCAACTCCCTATGGACTATACAAGTATGTTTTTATTGTTGTCATTGTTGTTGTTGTTGTTTTTAAGTGTAGTCATAGGTGACTCATAGAGGCCTTATGAACGAAAGACCTGAACACTTGTACAAGTTTCATTGTTTCTCCAGGTTCATAGGGTTTCCAGAGGCATGCTATTTCAGAAGTGGATGCCACTCCTACTTCCAAGCTTGTTTTAATTGGGGAGCTCCACCAAATACTGTCCACCATAGGTAACCATTATCGCATTTGACACACCAGTGTTACAGTGTTCAGCTTCACAGCAATCACGAGTTATCTCTGTACAGCAAGTAGACAGACTAGAGCTTTGTGACCTAGAAGAATGTTTGACCAAAAACAATTAAAAACAGGCCTGAGTGCCATGGATTAAAGTCACCATTTTTTGCCTGGTAGCATCACTTTCTGTCTGCTAAGTCCAACTGGAACTGAGATTCATAAAACACTGGCCCTCAGACTAAAGGCATGGCCAAACCTTTCAGTATTTTACAATTCTAGCATGCCCAAATGCTGTCATGACTCTGAGCCAGAGACCCCAATTCATCTGGCAAGTCCCCTCTGCTGACACCCACTTGGCACTAAAAGAAAGTCATAAGATCCCTGAGCATTTCATGTGCGTGTGTCCCTCCTCAAGATGTGAGATGTCCTCCTAAGTCCAGCTAGAATGAGGATAGGTAAAAATACAAACCCTGAAAATCATCTCCATGTATTTCCATGATGCTGCTTAGTATCTCTGATGGTTAAAATGTGTATCAACTTGGTTGTCTACTATTTTCTGGTTTTTAGTTGAGATACTGTCATTTCCTCAATGAGACCTGATCAACCTCTTGATGAAATGAGCAACCAAATTTGCTTGCCTTTTTCCACCCCCCGCTTCTGAATCTGGATCCTGTATTTGGCTTGTCACATTGGGACTTGAGTCAGTGGTCAGCAGCCACTGTTGACCTCAGATTTTTTTAAGCTCTTTCTACATGAATCGAGACAATTCTTCCCTGAGGTCTAAATCAAAGACCTGGAACTTACCAGACTTTACCTGTATGTAAGATAAATGAGATAAATCTCTCCCCCCATAAGTATCCACACATGCACACACATGCGCATACACACAGAGAGAGAGAGTCATTGTTGCTTTGTTAAGTGCTGTTGAGTCAAGTACAACTCACAGTGACCCTATGATCTAAACCATATCCTATCCCGTGCCATCCTTAATACCTCCAATATATCTGACCTCTTTGTAGCAGCCACCATTTCGGTCCTTCATGTTGAGGGTCTTCCTTTCTTTTGCTGACCTTACACTTCCCAAAGAATGATGCCTTTTTCTAAGGTATAGCTTCTCCAAACAAAATTCTCGAGGAGCACTCTAGAGGCATTTTTGCCAAAACAATCTCTTTATTTTTTTGGCAGTCTTTAGGACACTCAGCATTCTTCTCCAACACCACAACTTAAAGGCGTCGATCATTCTTCTGTCATCCTTAGTAACTGTCTAGTTCTCAGGTGTGCTGCAAGTGATTGAAAAGACCATGACTTGAATCACATGTACCTTAATCTTTAAACTGATTATCACTGCTCTTGAGTACTTTTGAGAGGTCTCTAAAAGCAGACTTTCCCACCAAGCCAACACGTCTTTTATACACACACACACACTCACACACTCCTTTCCATTATGGGCTTTGGTTTTCTAAAGAACACAGCAATCTTACTCACTATATGAGTTACTGAAAACACTTATGTGAGAGTATCCACCCTCTTCTAACACTTCACAAGACTGATTTGCTAATGTTGATCAAAATCAGAGGTTTGCAAGTGCGACACTTAGAACATTGTATTATTCTAAAAGCACCTATTGTGCCAAGGATTTATGGTTCAAAATGACTTTTCTAGTTATTGATTACTTGTTGGTGTGGTTTTTTTTATGAAGTATTTATTGTACTAAGGAGACAGGAATAGGGTGGGATACAAAATCCACCCTCCTAGAGGCCTCTATAGCTTGGAAGGAGGAGTGGCATCCACTTTCATAATAGCTTGCCTCGGGAAATCCTATGAACCTGGAGAGAGGATGAAAGGCACCTAAGCATCGAGAACTCTCCTTCATAGGGTCGCTATGAGTCACGTGCAACTCGATGGCACTTAACAAAAACAACAGAGGCCTCTATAAATTCATGAAAGCTCAATGCTTTCACTCTTTGCGGATCCCTGCTTTCTGGGGACATAGCATCCAGCTGTGTCACAACTGACAGTCAGTAGGATTCCAGTATATAGTTCACTAGTCTCTGCAAAACCAGCCTGTATGACCCACAGTGACATGAAACATTTCACTGACAAGCTGGAGTTTCTGTGAGACGTTCCAGTGAACCAAAGAACCCAATGGACATAGAGGAGTGGAAGAACTGAATGGAGGAATAGTTGATGTCAGAATTACTGGAGTAGTTCAGTAGATCTAACAT
Source organism: Elephantulus edwardii (assembly GCF_000299155.1). Lineage (NCBI taxonomy): Eukaryota > Metazoa > Chordata > Mammalia > Macroscelidea > Macroscelididae > Elephantulus > Elephantulus edwardii. The sequence continues at coordinate 13,117,444 of NW_006399763.1, forward strand.
TTGGGACATTGTTGACTGCCTCTTAGTAGCTCTTGTGGTGGTGGTTGTGGACCATCAAGTTAGAAGTGACTCATAGCTGACCCCTCAGGTGGGTTTTCAGAGGCAGTTAACTGCTCAGGAGGAGATTGCTCACCTTTCTCCAACCGAGCAGCTGGTGGATCAAACTGCATGCATTCAGGATTACAGCATAGCTTCTTAACACTAGGCTACTATCTGGTAGTCTACTATCAATCCTAGCAGAATAGATTGCAAATGCAGAATCCCTGAATGCATACTATTTGATTAATAAGAATTTATTTTATTGTTGTTGTTGTTTATTTGATTTGCTCACTGCAATTTTATCAACTGTTTAGGTGGAGTGCTACAGAAATATCAGGAAAAGTAATTCCATAATAGATAAAGAAAAAAAATAGATGAGAGAACTCAGATGCCACCCTACATAAAAAAACTACATGAGAAAAAGACTTCAAAAATTTGGAAGGATGTCAATTTTTTACAATTACATTATTATTATTAAACATTTATTTTTCATAAAAATACATTATATGTACATAAGAATTTGGTTTCATTATATTTATTATAAAGTAAATAGACACTACTTTTCTGTTTCCTTAAAAATACAGTAAATGCTGATAAATACATTACCGGTTGCTATAATGACATGTTGTTGTTGTTGCTATGTTTCATTGAGTCACCTGTGACTCATAGCAACGCTATGTACAACAGCCCTAAACTTTGCTCTATCCTGTGCCAATCTTACTGTCTCTGACATATCTGCCTCTATTAATCCATCAATCCATCTCATCAAGAGTCTTCCTTTCTTGCACTGTACCTCCACCATCTCCAGCATGACATCCCTCTCCAAGGACTGGTCTCTTCTTGCAATATGTCCAAAGTATGTCAGATGAAGCTTCAGAAACTTGTCTTCAATGAGCAGCCTGGTCTCACTCTCTCTAGGACGAACTTGTTCATTCTCCTAGCAGTCCAAGTATCTTCAATACTTTTCTCCAGCACCACAGCTGAAAGGCAGCAATTCTCCTTCTATCATCTCCAGTTATTGTCCAGCTTTCTGATGCATAACAAGTTATTGCAAAGACTATAGCATGGACCAGGCACTGACATCATTGATCTTCAGTACTTTAGAGAGTTCTTTAAAAGACTTTCCCAATGCAATTCGTTTTTTCATTTCCTGGCTGCTGGTACCAAGAGAAGATGGAAAAAGTATACAGAAACACTGTAGCAAAAAGGAATTGGCAGACACAGAAGAATTGCATGAAACAACATAGGAGCCTGCGGTGATGAAGGAAGAAGTTCAAACTGCTCTTTAAGAATTGCAAAAAACAAGGCCCCAGGAATTGATGGTATATCAAATGACATATTTCCACAAACAGACTCAGCCTTGGATGTTCTCACCAAATCGTGCCAAGAAATCTGAAGGACAATCACCTGGCCTGGCCAAGTGATTGGAAGAGATCTACAGTTGTTCCCATTCCAAAGATGGGTGAACCGACAGTACAAAAATATCATTGATATCACATGCAAGCAAGATTCTGCTGAAGATTATTAAAAAAATGACTAGAACAGCACATCACTAGAGAACTGCCAGAAGTCCAGGCTGGGTTTAGAAGAGGTCATGGTACCAGAGATATTGTAACTAATGTTAGATGGATCTTGGCTGGATGCAGGGAGTACCAGAGGAATGTCTATCTGTGCTTCATTGACTACGCAATGGCACTTCTCTGTGTGCATCACAACGAACTGTGTCTGACTCTAAGAAGATTGGGAATCTCGGAACACTTGATTGTGCTTATGTGAAACCTATACTCGGACCAGGAAAAACTGTCAGAACAGATTAAGGAAAGACTACATGGTTCAAAACTGGGAAGGATGTATGCCAGGGTTATGTTCTATCTCCATCTTTTTTAAATCTGTGTGCAGAACAGATTATCTGGGAGGCTACGTTCTATGAGGAGAAATGTGGCATCAGGACTGCAGGAAGACTCATCAACAATCTGCGTTATGCAGATGACACGACCCTGCTTGCTGAAACTGAGGAGGACCTGAAGTGCTTGCTACAGAAGGTTAAGGACTGCAGTCTTCACTGTGGATTGAAGCTCAACATCAAGAAAACAAAGATTCTCCTCATTAGGCCAGTTGGCAACATCACGATAGATGGTGAAGATATTGAGGTTATTAACAGCTTTAGTTTGTTTTCCTTGGCTCTGATGACATAGTGATAAGAAATTTCGATGCCAACATGCGGTTCACATTCACTTGGTGTTCTGTGGAAGAAAAACGGGTCATTTTATCCCATGTGACTTACTGCTTCTGAAAACCTGCTAAAAGGTCAGCTGTTGACTGATTCCAATTCAACAGCACACAACAACATAAACAGTATATTAAAATGATATAAGTACTTTTAAATTATATCAATATCTAGATGAATATTATAAATGTTGAGATATTGGTAATTTTTAGAATGTAAAACAATCCTTAAATAATAAAGTTTAACTTATTAATCTCTATTTAAATTTTTCCTCGCTTTGAATTGCTGTCATTCTAATAAAATTAAATAGGGTTCATATTGATGCATTTTCAGTCTTAGAAGAATGAATGGAAAGCTATCCTTGGCTAATTTACCTAACACGATTTTGTCAAATATAAATTTGGAGGATTTAGGGAGCTTTGATGGAGTAATCCATGAGGAATTGGACTGCTAACTCAAACATCACGCATCTCTGGCAGTTCTTAAGCACCAGCAGCTTCTTGGGACAAACATGACTAGTGTCATCCCATGCAATTTAAAATCCCAGAAACCTACTAGTGGACAGTTATAATTCAGTTCCTACTCAACAGCAATGAGTCTGAGTCAATCATTGGAAAAATAACCTATATGTTAGATTTCAATCACAGTTCCGGGTTTTCTGATTTGTATGACTTGGTACAAAGTTTCTCTCTTAGCTTTGCATTATCTTTTTTACTAGGGTAAAACTTCAATGTGTTAATACATAAAACTCCAAATGAATTAGTGGGTATAATAGCCTCTCAGTAAGCAGCAGTTATCATTGTTCTTATATTGGTAAAATATGAAAAATGTTACATATGTATAAAAGGTCCTGGTTATCAAATGTGTTTTTGAAAATATACAGACACTGACTTAAGACAGAAAAAGTATCATTATCCAAAGTGGAATAATATTTTAAATATTAAAATGTAATGAAAGAAAAAGGAAGTATATAATTTCAAATAAGCCTGGTAGTTTTTAATGGAGAAAGCCTGACTGACTCAGAAATGGAAATTTTCTGAAGGATAAAATGCACAAATAGTATTTGTAGAGTTCATCCTAAGTATAAATACTAACAAGTGTTTTGAAATCTCTTAAGAGCTCATGTGAATAATCCATTGTGCCATCAGGTACAATGAATGTTTACTTATTCTCTTCGCACATATGTATCCCTGCTGGCATTAATGTAACAGATTTCTGTTTGCCAGCTTCCCTGAGGAATGATAGTAAAGAGCTGGAGAAAGGGAGAGGGGAGTGTGAAAAGGAAAAAATAGAGGGAAAATCTATTGCAAGTAGGATCTACATTCTTCTACATTACAATTTGAGTGAATTATTGCTTTCATTCATTCATTGTGTATTTTACCACATACCTACTAGGTGAGAAACACTGTGTCACATAAATAGAATTATTCTATTAGCCTCAAACTACATGAGATATATTTTGACCAGATAAGATTTCTATATAAAAATAGTTTCTATAATGTTTTTCACATTCCATTTCTGGAATAAAATTTAATATTTTAATCAGACAAAAATTTCTGAGAGGGCATCTAGAGTACTAAAACAGTGGCCTACTGGTAAAAAGTTATGCTACAATCACAAAAGCATGAGGTTTGAAACTGCCAGCTTCTCTGTGGGAGAAGGATGGCCATTCTCTTCCTGCATGATTTACTGTCTCTGAAAACCCACTGCAGGGTCAGCTATGAGTTGTTTCTGACTCTATGGCACACAAGAACAACAAAAATATTCTCCAGCACTTCTTTATGAGGTATGTAAGGTTCTCTCTTGGATGCTAAGTCCTAATAGTTCCTTAATTGTTACACTTTTATCCATATTTTCATCTAGATCCCTTTCCCTAAAATTCCTATATGAATTCTGTTCTTTAAACATATTATAAGATAGAAGAATCATAAAATAGATGGTACATTAAAAAGTTCAAAGAATTCAAAGATTTGTTTACTTTTTTTTATATAGAATATTAGACAACTTAAAACTCAAACTCATTGCTGTCAATTCTAAAGAGATTCATAGTTGATCTTCTAATGAATTTTCATAGGCTATAAATCAAAGGGGAAAATAATGTCCATCTTTTTTCATTGGAGTAGATAATGGAATAAAATTGGGGTTTTTTTAGTTGGTAGTGCAATTTCTTACCCACTAGGCCACTTAGAATTCCCTAGGAATATGAGATAATAAACCTTTATTTTCATTTATGTAGATGGGGTTTTATCCAAAGTTAAATGGATTTAAATCACATCAGTGTCTACACTAGTGTAGCTTTCTCATGATTTCCCTCTTAAAATTATCTCTCCAGAATGGTATAAAATTCTAAAAAGGTCTATTTTATAAAAGATAACACTAACCAAGCCCATCGGACAGAAGAAATGTGTTTTGTAAGATTAAATACCTGTTGATTATCTTACAGTTTGTGTGCTTTTAAAAAAAAAGCAAAATAAGACTTTCAAAACTATTGGGATGGTTTATTCATGGCTGATCTATAATTGTTTAGTAGAAGAAATAATAGCATCTCAGAGAAGAGTCTTATAACAAAAATTCACAGAATAATCCTGGGCCTCCATAAGAAAAAGACTGATAACACAATTACAAAATTGGCAAAATACATGGAACGAATTTTCACAGAGGAAGACATTCAAATGGCAAATGGACACATGAAGAAATACTGAAAATCACTGGCAATAAGAGAGATGCAAATAAAAACCACAATAAAGTACCATCTCACCTCAGTAACAGTGGCAAAATTTAACAGGTCAGTAAGTAATAAATGTTGGAGAGGATGTGATAAGAATCTTATACATTGTTGGTGGGATTGTAAAATGGTACAACCACTTTGGAAGGCAGTTTGGTGCTTCCTCAAAAAGTTGAACATAGAAATTCCTTATGATGCAGCTATTCCACTACTTGGAATATACCCTGAAAAAATGAGAACTGAGGCTCAAACGAAGATTTGTACACCAATGTTCATAGCAGCTTTGTTCACCTTCGCAAAACACGGAAACAGCCCAGATGTCCAATCACAAATGAATGGATTGAAAAATTATGGTACATTCACAAAATGGAAAAATATGCAGCACGCAGGAGCAATGATTTTGTAAATTATTACCTAAATTGGGAGGGACTGGTGAGCATTATGCTGAGTGAAATCACTTGGTTCCACAAGGATAAATACTGTATAAAACCACTATTGTAGAAGAAGGTGGGAGAGGATGGAAGCAGAGGGATGAGGATGTGCAGGGGAAGGAGGGATTAATCATGGAGTTGCACAACTTGATGGGTGGAGGTTGAGGGAAATTGAAAGAATTTGTTCTTGAAAACAATGTATTCAAATTTTTAAAATAAACTAGTATAAAAGTAAAAAAAAGTCAAAATTCACTATGTTGAAAAAGGGATAATTTTAAATAATTTTAAAATATAATTTTCAGAAATAATAATTTACTTTAACAAATGTAACACCCCTGTAATGACAGAGTAGAATTATAACTCTTTCAAACAATCTTTTAATTAAAATGCCCCCTTTCCCCTAATGTAATTAGTTGATGTGAGGATAATAAAAAGGAAGCAATCTGCGCAGATGGGTTCCTGAAAATCTTCTAACAAAGAAGAGCACCACATTGCAATTATCCCTTATTTTGGTAGATGAGTAACATTCTATTCCCTCTAATTCCTTCACTGAGATTGTATTCTTATTTCTTAACCTTTTTCTATTTTCAGCGGTAGCAAGAATCAAGGTTTATCATAAACTCAAGAGAACAGAGGTTTGAGCTACGCTTTTCAGACATTTCTATCAATTTAGCTTTTAAGGAGAATCCAGAAGGAGCCATTTATGCACACTCCAGCTGGCATGCTTTCCCAAAGAGATCAATCACGCCCCCTCTCAGGCAGGCCCAGCCTTCCATGGCCTCAGGAAGAAAGTCCCAAGTTTCTTCCCATACCCAGGTATCCATTCCTGCAGCTACACACACCAGAGCTTTGCCACCTGGCTTCATCATCAAGTCTATTTATCATTTAAGTTAACCCAGTCTCCTTACAGCTCCAAGATTCCTCACAAATGTATTTTAAAATGAGCTAAACAAATAAGACTCTTTGGCATTCAATGTTTCATCATCACCTCCCCACCACCATGGTCGATAAAAGGTAATATTTCATTTAGTGCTCAGAGAATCGTATTGTAAATATTTAAGTCACAAAAAGACAAATATGGCATAATGCCACTGTTACAAAACAGAACAGGCATGGGAGCTGGGGGGAAACTAAGGAAAGAGGCGATAAACAATCTATATGGTATTAAAACAGACAAGGGAGAGAACTGTATAAAAGGAATATATGATCAGGTATTATTGACATGACAAGAGTCCAGAATAAAGAGCTGCATAGTAAAATGGTTGGTTGAGGTGGGGGAATGCGGGTGGGGTGGGATGGAGAGCTGTAAAACAATGAAAGAACTTTTTTTCCAAAGGAAAAAAGCAACCTGGGAGGGGGACAGGGTACAGGGAGGAAAATGTGCAACAATGAATGATTGGAAGCCCAAGTTTTTTATAAACTTTCATTAAAATCTTAATTAAAAAAAGAATTAAGAAAAATGTAATTTTTATTTGGAACTTAGCTGTGTCATAGAATTAAGAAAAATGTAATTTTTATTTGGAACTTAGCTGTGTCATAGAATTAGGAAAAATGTAATTTTTATTTGGAACTTAGCTGTGTCATAGAATTATTTTAAAACAAATGAAATAGCATACATACACCATTGTGTGTGGTATCTTGAACAGACCAAGATGTGAAATTAATTGTAATTAAAATTAAAAACAAAAGCTGTTTTCATGGAGCTAGTACATTATTAGTACCTTAGAAATACAACAACAAAAAAAAATGAAACTAAGTGTCTAGTAAGTTCAAATTTACAAGTTTGGGATTGTCAGTGGCTTAGAACAGTTTGAGAATATCCCTGGAACCAATTCTTACTGAATTAACAGTTCAATATCAGACTTCACTCTTGGTTGTAGGGTTGGCATGGTGGTGTCTTTGCATTAAAAACTCCATTTTGTGTTATTAAATACTTTCCATAGTTCACACTAGAAAATATACTACTGCTCTATTCTGCCAACTAGTTGGAACTGACTCATAGCAGATTCTCCAGTATATTTTTCAGGCTGTAAGTCCTATAGCAGGAGACTAACCATGCAACAGACTAACAGAAATGTTGGCAAATTAGAACCAAGAGATAGGCATAGCCTTCATGTCAACAGTGCAGTTCTCTATGGTTTATGCCACTAGAGCCCCATTAGAAGATAATACAGTGACGGCCATACATTCTTGTTTGTCATCATGATCTCTATTGAAGACAGGGTTAACCAATGTGGATGGACCCCGACGTAGTCAGTGTTCAAATAAAGCCAACTGCCAATGGAATGTATTTGGGCCAGTAGAATGATGTCATGAGAAGGTCAAAACTTAGTGGGCCATTCTTATTCCAATTCATTGTCCCTGAAGTCACTGTTCGCTTTAAGAGTCTTTGACACAGAAATACTAACTAGGTTGCCTTGGGAACAGTCTTTACTGTATCTACTAGAACTGTGAGGTACTGAGGCCCTTCCTTCTTATAAGTTATACTTTTAAGCCATCTGTTCCCTGGCTTTACTTCAGTAGAGTCTGGTATTAACTACTTACTTTGTCTGCCTTTGGCTCTGTTATATTATGTGCTGTTGAGTCAGAAGGGACTCATAGCTGACCCTAGAGCACGTTTTCAGAGGCTGAAAGTCCATCTTTCTATCACAGTGCAGCTGGTGGACTTGAATTGCATGCCTTTGGGCATTCCTTACCAGTTGGAAGAGTGCCTTTTATGAGCCCTTAAAATGAGTTTCCTCTGGTCTTAGAGATTTTGCCTTATCTTTGCTTTTGTAGTCTTTTAACATGAGGTCTAACTTTCTTTATCTCATTGATATCAGCTTTAACAGTCTCTTCACTCATAAAACTCAGCTTCACTCTTCCCAGCTCATCAATTCTGTCTGCAATAGTAATGCTACAGTGGGTTTCTAAGACTGTAAACCTTATCAAGAGCAGATAGTGTCATCTTTGTCCCATGGAGTGTCTGGTGGATTTGAACTCCAGTCTTTGGCTCAGAATCCTGACATATAGCCCATTATGTGACTAGAGCTGCATTCAAATTAAGAAGAACCTAACAGGCATTCTGATCTTTATAGTACTAAGTGACTATTTTTCAAAGGTATGAAAACATAAAATCTGAAAGCAGTACTTAAATATTATAAATTGTCTTTTCAAACACTTCCAAGCTTTAAAACTGTTTTACTCTTATTTTCAGAAGAGAGACCTTCACATAGTCTTAATTTTTCCTATGCTGCTTTTTCTGGGTAAAACTTTCCTTGAGAGTTAATACGCCTACATATGTGCAAGTGAGAACACATACACAGTTTATTCTTGTGCTTCTATTGATCTAAGAGGTCTAATTAACCTCTGCCTTGACATCTTCTCCCTCTCTTCCAGAGGAATCTGGCCAAGATACTTTTGTTTTGTTGCCCTGTCTCACTTTGTAAATTCCAGACCACAAGTGCTCACACCAATTTAACAAAGCAGAACCTTCCCTGCAGCGCCAGACTAAGGAAGTCATTAATTGGCAGTTTCAACATAGTCTTCAGCAGTTAAATCCCATAAAAGTGCTGAAACCCCATAGGTTAATCTTAATCATTGCATTCTGATGTCAGGTTTCTGAATCATTCAGTCATAAGGCAATCTGAGTAATGCACACCTGTTACTAAATCAACCCCGTTCATCAACATGACTACCGTGCATATTTAAATTTTCTAAGCTTTCTTAAATCTGTAAAATACATCTGTAAAATACACATGAATCACTTGGCACTGTCCCAGTACAGATTGACTTATCACTGAGCTTTAATCACAACTTTTACTCTGGACCACAAGGAATTCTGGCATGTGAGTACCTCAAAAACCATTAATTGACCAACCCCCACCCCAATTCTGCTTTATTCCTGTAAGTTAACTCCCTATCAAAGTATCTTCATTTAAACCATGTAAGTGAATTTTCTTGGTCCTCATTAAGACCTTGGTTTATATATCATCTTCATGACAGTGACTCCCAAATACAGCGGGTGGCACAGTCAAAGGAGTGGCATGAATAACCCAAAGGCTACATTTATCTAGTTTTGAGTCCACTAGTTGTTGTTATAGGGAGCTCTGGTGGCCTAGAGCCAAAAAGCTGTGCTGCAAACCCAAATGCATATAGTCCAAGGCCACCAGCTGCTCCACAGGAGAAGGATGGCAATCACCTCCCATGAGATTAATTGCTTCTGAAACCCACCAGAGGGTCAGCTATGGGTTGCTTATGATTCTATGGTACACCACAACAACAGGTTTTGTTATGTTGTTAGGTGCCTTCCAGTTGGTTATGACTCACAGTGACCCTACGAACAATAGATCTGAATCCCCTATCCTGTGTCATTCGCACCATCTTTGATACACTAGTATATTGCTGCAGTCATCGTGTCAATCCATCTTGATATGGGTCTTCCTCTCTTTTGCTGACCCTTAATCCTTCCAAGCACGATATTCTTTTCCAAGGAATAGCTTCTCCTAGCAACATGTCCAAAGTATGAGAGATGAGGTTTTACAACCCTTGCCTCCAAGGAGCACTCTGGCTCCACTTTTTCCAAGACATTTTTGTTCATTGGTTTTTGGCAGACCATGGGCTTTTCAGTACTCTTCTCCGATACCATAACTCGCAGACATTATTTTTTCTTCTGTCATCCTTATTCATTGTTCAGCTTTCCAAATCCATAGTATGTTTTGAAAAGTCCATAACCTGAATCAGGGACACTTAGTCTTCCAATTGACATCACAGCTTCAGTATTTTAGAGAGGTCCCTGACAGCAGACTTGCCCAAGGCACTATATCTCTTTATCTTCTTTTTTCTCAGTCTTGATTAGTTTTAATGAACTTTTCCTTAGAATAAAAAGAAAAAAGTCAATGATCTTTGAGATATCTCTTTATCTTCTGATTGCTAGTACCAAGGGTGCTGACTGTGAATCCAAGGAAGACAAAATCATTACCAATTTTAATTCTTTATCATGATGTCCTCTATTGGTCCAGCGGTCAGGATCTTTATCTTCTTGATAGTAAGATGCAATCCATATTGAAAGCTGTAGTCTTTGATCATAGCACAGGCTGTTACTGAGTCTTCCTCCCTTCCTCCCTGATGTTGTTAGGTGCCATCAAATTTACTAGAAGATGCTACAGGTGAGAAAGATAGGCAATGTCCTCCATGATTTGCAGCTTCAGTAACAGGGTAATTAGCTACAAATAATTTTGCATCAATGGCAATGAGGAATTTTGCTTTGTTTTTAAGGTTTTGCCTAACTTCAGAGGGAGCGTGCCATCAAATTTACTAGAAGATGCTACAGGTGAGAAAGATAGGCAATGTCCTCCATGATTTGCAGCTTCAGTAACACGGTAATTAGCTACAAATAATTTTGCATCAATGGCAATGAGGAATTTTGCTTTGTTTTTAAGGTTTTGCCTAACTTCAGAGGGAGCTCTGGTGGTTTAATAGTAAGCAATGGCATTGCTGACCTGAAGGCATGTGGTTCAAATCCACCTGATGCTCCATAGGAGAAACCTCCCCCTATGTGATTTACAGCCTCTGAAACCCTGCTTGAGGATAAGCTATGATTTGATCTGGAATTGATTGCATATAACAACAAATACATTTCAGACCACTACATTCATTTTTGTACTTTTTCACTGTTGTCTGTTGTTTTTAGGTGCCATCAAAGTGAGTATGTGTAGTGATGACCCTACGAACAACAGATGTGAACCCTGTCCTATCTGGAGCCATCCTTACAATCTCAGACACACTTGAGCCCATTGCTGCAGTGAGTGCGTCAATCCACCTGGCTGAGGGTCTTCTCCTTCACAGTTCCTCCACCTTGCCAAGTACATTGTCCTCGCTACAGAATGACCTCTCCTAGCAACATTACCAAGATATGTGAGACAAAGTTTCATCATCTTTGCCTCCATGGAGCCACTCCTTCTCAAAGATATATATTTAAACATCGAAATCTAGTTTAAACAAACGGAGCATAAAAGCAAAAACAAAACTATCTGTAGAAAATTCAAGCAAGACCCACATCTCACACCACACACAAAAACCAACTCAAAGCAGATAAAGTACTTAGGAGTGAAACTAAGGACTATAAATGTCATGTAGGGCATTATATTGAGTGAAATATCTCAGTCACAAAGACAAATACTGCATAACAGTACTTTTATAAAACAGGGCTGACAAGGGGGTTGGGAAGAAACTAAGAAATAGGGGATAAATAATGATCCCATTGGAACATATGAAGGAAAGAACTGTTTAAAAGGAAGATATGATTAGACATTATATGAATGAAAACAGTCCAGAATAAGAAGTATATAGTGAAGTGGACTGTGAGAGGTGGGAGGAAGAGAGAATTATGCAGCAATGAATATTTTTTTAAGTAAACTTGGAGAGAAATAGGCAAGAAAATGTGCAACAACGAATGAAGATCCAACTTTTCTGTAAACTTTTATTATAAGCACAGTAAAAATAATAATAAACCCCCCCCATAAAAACAAACTCAAGCTCATTCCCACTGAGTCAGAACCAACTCATTGCTGACCCTCTCATAGATTTACAGAGGCTATAAATCACATTGGATGAGGCTGCCCATTTTTTCCCTAATTTGCAGTTAGTGGAGTGAAACCATCAATGCGACACCAACTTTGGGTTAGCAGTCCAACTTACTACCCATTAGGCCACCAGAACTTCTTTCTGTTTAGGGCTTAGTATGGCCAGTCCTGCTTGATAGACTGAATTATGCCTTCCAAGGCTGGTTATATTGACCTTTATTCCTACCCCCACTTGTGAAAAATTCTCAAATGTGGCCCAGAGTTTTCAATTGCTTCAAGAATTATTTCTTCTAAGCCAAGACAAAATTCTTACTCCACACTAACATTCCCTTACATATGCAGTAAAAAATTCATAGATTATGGGTCTATTTTATATGACTGAAAATGTATTCTTCTACACTTTTCACAAGAGGAAAGGTGGGAATAAAGAAGTCAGGAACATACAGAACAGATTTTGGTGCAGGGCTGGCTTCCATGAGAGCGGCTAGATGGACTTCAGCCATCTTTGAAATATAAAAGGCCGTGCTTGATTTAATAAACACAGAAGTCCAGCATAAGGCACTTAATGAGAGTGGATGGTAACATTTGGAAGGAGACACTATGTTTTCCATAGTAATAATAAATTCTAACTAAGTTGTATTTTTAAAAAATAGTGTAAAAAGTAAGGTGCAGTCCTGCCGGGAAGAACTCAGTGTTACATCCAGGGGTCTTAATTTCAAGAAGGATAAAGTATCTAGAGAGTAAGAGAACTCCTACCAATATTTGAGACTGGGGCTGAGCTGCAAGTTTAGAAGTTGCCATACCATATGACCCTTTCACTGTTACAAGTTATCTCAGATAATAGACTGAGATGAAGTATTACATGGAGTGCATCAGTGATTTCATCAGGGAAGTAATACGAAAGGCAGTGACAATCAATCTGACTTACTGGAAAGTCAATATCAACATGTTGACCTATTTATTATGTTCCTACTTTGAGAAAAGTTTTAGCATTATTCTTAAAAAATTAGAGAAATAGATAAATAAAAAGTACCTTTGACTATGCCAAGTCTAAAGCCTTTTGGCATCTAAAGCTTCAGGATATAAGCTCACTCTGGTAGGGTCATTTTTTTTAATCCAGGATGCATTGTTAGAAGACAATAGATGTTGTACTTTCTTTTTTTCCTTGCTTACTTTTATTAGAAGTTTCTTGTATTTGATTCATGAAAGAAATAAGTATATTAGTGACAGATTTCTGGCTGATTTAAGCACAGTGCTATGCTCACTTAGGGCACATGGGTCAAGGCAATTGTTTGGATATGTTCAAGGATGACCTTAGATACTTTTTATGAAGTAATTTTCCTTGGACTTATGCTATAGTTGTTGATTGTGTCTAACCCAATTCTCACTGCACTGAGTTAACAAGGAATTCAGTAGCTTCCATAACTGAAAATAAACTCCAAGTATAGCACAAGAGGTATAATTTCTTCATTGCTCAACTATTTCCTTCTATGTTGTTCCTATAACATTTCATTCTTTTTTTTACTTAATAGCACAGATGACCAACTGAATCTCATACTCAGATAGAATCTTTGTTTTCAAAAGATCTGTCAATTTTTTAGGAAGGGTCCTATCCCAGGTTAGGAATATTTGGCAAGGGGAGAAGATAATGAATCTGCATGCCCACTCTTTAAGTATTAATCAACAGTGAGAAGCTTTGGCCTAAATAATAAAGATTAAGGTTGTTATTATGTTGTTGTTATGTTTCATCAAGTTGGCTGCAACTCATAGCAACCTTATGTACAACAACTTTGAACCCTGCCCTATTCTGAGCCAATATCATCCTCTATGATCGACCAAATCACATTTTTCAAGTCACTGAGTTAATCTATTTTATCCTGGGTCTTGCTCTCCTGCACTGTCCCTCCACCCTTCCAAACAAAATGTCCTCCTCTAAAGACTGGTCCCTCCTGGCCACGTACCCAGATGTGAGACAGAGCTTCAAAATCCTTGCCTCTAGGGAACAGTTTACTTTCACTTTCTCCAGAACAGACATTTTTGTTTTCTTCACAGTCTACAGAATACTAAATACCTTTCTCCAGCACCACAGCTAAACACATCAATCCTTTTTCTACCATCCTTAGTTACTATCCAGCTCTTGAGGCTCTTGAGCAAGTAATCTCAAAGACCATGGTCTGTATCAGGTGCACCTTAATCACCAGACTGACATAGTCGCTCTTCAATACTCTAGAGAGGTCTCTGACCATAGATTTTCATAGTGCAATTCATCTTTTGATTTCCTGACTGCTGGTGCCAAGAGTATTGATTGTGGAACCAAGCAAGCTGAAGTTGTTAACAATCTCAATTGATTTGCCATCTATTATGAAGCTGCCTATTGGTTCAGTGGGAAGAATCTTTGTTTACTTAATAATGAACTTCATATTGAAGACTGCATAGAGTCCTTAACCTTCTACAGCAAATCCTTTATGTCTCCTCAGTTTCAGCATGCAAGCTTGTGTTATCTGCTTAATGCATCTTCCTCTAATCCTGATACCACATTCCTCCTTATAAAGTCCCACCTCCCAAATGATCTGTTCTGCATATAGACTGAAAAATTATGGAGATAGGATGCAACTCTGATGCACATCTTCCCTAATCCTGAACCATGCAGTACTTACCTGCTCTGTTCTGACTTCTGCTTTCTTGTTGAAGTATAGGTTTTGCATGAAGACAATTAAGTGTTCTGTGATTTCAATTCTTCTCAGGTTAGCCACAATTTGTTGTGATCCACAAAGTCAAATGCCTTTGCATAGACAATGAAACACAGATAGATATTCATCTGATACTCTCTGCTTTCGGCCAAGACACATCAAATGTTGGTTATGATGTCCCTCTTATGACAGCCTCTTCGAAACTCAGCTTGCACATCTGGAAGTTTTCTGCTAATGTACTGTTCCAGTCATTTTTGGGCAATCTTCAGCAAGATCTTGCTTGTGTGTGATATTAGTGGTATTGTTAAATAATTTCCACACACTGTTGGGTCATATTTTTTGGGACTGTTAGTAAATATCAATGTCTTCCAGTCAGTTGGCAAGGTAGTTGACCTCCAGATTTCTTGGCATAACCTGGTGAGCATATCCAGGGCAGCATCTGTTTGTTGAAATATGTTAATTGGTATCCAGCCAATTTCTGGGGCCTTGTTTTGGTTTGAGGATCCCCCTATTTCCTTTAGAACAGCTTGAATTTCCTCCTTCATCACAATTGCCTCTTGATCATATGTTGTTTCATGAAATTCTCCTGCATCAGCCAAAATTGAGAGAGTTTGGCCAAAATCACAAAGATTAAGATAGTATGTGTACCCAAAAAACTCCAAATCAAACAAAAACAATAAATTAGAAACTAGAAATTAGAAACCAAGAAATTAGAAACTCAATACACAGGATCACTTTATTTATATCCAAGGCTTGGTAATATATTTTTTTAAATTTTTTATTCTAATTTGAGTTAAAATTTACAAGGCAAATTATTTTTTCATTCAACCATTCACACACATTTTGTCTATAACTTGATATCACTGTCTTCAAAACATATTCACATTTTGCCCACTTCTTCCCTGTAATTTGATTTTTTATTGATCTTTCTAATGCTTCAAACCTATTATGGAGATGATTTTTAAATTCATATATGACAGACTCAAAGTTGTATTTTGATTCTTGTGGACTAGTTTTCATTTTTTTCAGCTTTAATCTGAACTTTCACATGATTTCCTCTTCTTAGACAGTACCTGGCCAAGTTTTGACTGCTGATATTAAGCGTTTCTATCAATTGTTTCCATAGATGTAGTCTGAGAAATGATGTTAATTTCAAGACTAAGGTGTGCTTGATCCAGGCCATGGTCTTATCAAACACTTGATATGCATCTGAGAATAGGGCAATCAATAAGGATAATAGGAAAAGAATTTATATCTTTGAAATGTGGTGTTAGAGAAGAGCACTAACTAGGCCATGGGCTGCAAAAAAGTTGAAGAAATATGTCTTAGAAAAGGTGCAGCCAGAGTGTTCCTTGAAGCCAAAGATGGTGAAACTTCATCTCACATATCGTGAGCACGTTGCTAGGAGAGTCTAAACCTTGGAAAGGGATATAATGCTTGGAAAAGTGGAGGATCAACAAAGGACAGAAAAACCCATAATGAGATGTACTGACACACAGACTGTAGCAATGGGCTTAAATACATTGGAAATGATCAGGATGGCACAGCATTAGACAGGATTCAGCTCTGCTGTGCACAGAATCACTATGAGTCGTATTTGACTCGATGACACCTAACAACATCATCAATCCTTCTATACCTCTTCTTGTCTTCATTTTCTAAGTGATACTGTGCATGATGATAGTTTGATTCAGCAGTTATTTACAATTAAATTAACTTTACTATTTTTCATCAAAATTAGAACCCTTTAAGGTAGCTCTGGTGGCCTAGTGGTAAGGACCTGCACTACTGACCCAAAAGCATGCACTTCAAACCCACCAGCTCTTATGCAGGAGAAAAATGAATAATCTCCTCCTTTGTGAACTTCAGTCTCTGAAAACTCATCAGAAGGTCAGCTAGGAGTCAGTTCCAACTCAACGACACATATTATTAATAACAGAACACTTTAATAATGAAAGTTACACCAGAGCGACAGACTAAAACTGGAGCTATCTGGTCATTCTCTGAACAGTCCTCCTCATACTTCCTCAAACATTTTCCACTTCCTGAGTCCCTGACAATGTCACTGACCCACCCCCAGTGGGATTAGTACATATCTTTGTCCAAGTTTGCGGGCCACAATGCAGGCTCCTTTGTCTCCTGACAAGCCTGCCCAGACGCATGCCTGTCCTTCTGTCACTCTACTTGCCCTCTCTGCTTGTGGCACCCCAACTTCAGCTCTCTAGCCAGTGGCTTATTAGACAGCCTGCTGTTGTTTAATCCCACTTGTGTCCAGGTCATTGCAGTTATGAAGCAGTAAGTGATCCTTTACAGCTCTTATTTTGGCTCTGTCCCAGAATGCTGCTGTTTCCAGTTTTATCCTGCCACTTAATACATCAACTATGCTTTAATATAGACATTGATGAAACAGCTTAAGAAGCTTTACATATTGAGCCCGTGTTGACAATAATTATCATCACCACTATGTGCAGATGGGAATGCCAAGTGACAGTTTAAAA
Source organism: Elephantulus edwardii (assembly GCF_000299155.1). Taxonomy (NCBI): domain Eukaryota; kingdom Metazoa; phylum Chordata; class Mammalia; order Macroscelidea; family Macroscelididae; genus Elephantulus; species Elephantulus edwardii. Next base: position 13,134,617 of record NW_006399763.1, read on the forward strand.
GCATAAATTTTCATTTTTTGCCAGAAAAAAAACCACATCAAAATCTTCAGCAATTGTGCTAATTGAACACAAACCTTTTTCTATGAATGAGCAAGATAAGAACATATCTTATGGGGAACTGTAGGCATATATTGTGTTATTTTAAAATAGAGAATGCAGAAGTCAAATACAGCAATATAATAGCAATATAAATAGGAAATGTCTGCTTCTATGAAACAAACAGGCTGGTCATTTTTCCTAAAATAAATTATGTGCCATAGTGGAGTTATCTCTCAAGTGGAAAATAAATGATGGTGATAGAAGACTTACATATATATATATATA
>NW_006399763.1:13135043-13139514 GCF_000299155.1 Elephantulus edwardii
CTCACATGGCGGATGGGCTGGGATAAGAGAAAATGCTAGGAAATCATACATACAAAGCACAATGGTATAATATGGAAAGTTTACTAAATCCTATGAGTTGTTGGATACTGCTGGAGAACCAAGTACAAGCTGCGATTTGATGGGATATGATGCTGGACCAGTTGTAGGAAAACCTGGTTAGCATTTCACCATATTTGATTGTATTGTGTAAGTGAGAGAACTTTGAAGCTATTAGCAATTACAGACCAATTCAAGTTGGCTTATGCAGAAAGGTATTTCATTTCAGAAATCCAAGTAGTGGAATGAAGCCAGTCCTTAGAACCAGAAACAAGTAGGAACAAAAAGGCTAATAAGATAACACCATCTTTCACTTCTATTTTGTGTGTGTCTGCTTCATTCTTATATATCTATCAGCCTTTTCTATTTCACAATTCACACAAGGAGAAGGGCCATCTTTCAACTCCTGAGTTTTCTAGTTAAAAATACAGCTGCTGGCAGAGACCAACTAATTTCTTTTGGTCCCAAGTCCACATTCTAGGGGCAGAAATTGATCCAGCTGAAGGGACGTTTGGTCTAATCTGTGGTGCTTAGGCACACAGAATCACTCTCTATTGACATTACTGCATATTCTTTATTTCTACATGAGAAAGGGGAGCAATTGTGTGACTGGGGAATATTTACTTTGGCCATTATAGAATCAGTGAAGAAATGAAGGAGATTGGTGTGAACAAATGTTCTTATTAAGATGATGATAAACAATGATGATATTTTTGAAGATATTTTAAAGGATGGTTGTTGTTGCTATGTGCCGTCGAGTTGCCTGCGACTCACAGTGACCCTATGTACAATAGGTCGGAAGTCTGCCCTGCTCTGAGCCAGTCTCGCTGATTCTAACACACTTACCCCATTGCCCTAGTTACTGTATCAATCCATCTCATTCAGGATCTTCCTCTCCTTCTCTGTCCCTCTACTCTTCGAACATGATTTCCTTCTCCAAGAATCCACGGAGTATTAAAATACACCATATTTCATGTGTACTGCTTTTTGTATCTGCTTAATTTTTAGATTTCTATCAACCTTTTCTACATCATAGTTCACACCAGGAGACAAGGTCATCCTTCAACACTGAGTTTACTGGTTTCAAGAAAAAGCTATAGATAAATTAAAATCCTTATTGACAAGTCATTGTGAAAATGTGTGCCATTCAAAAATGGAGGATGATCAAATGAGATCACAAAATAGAAGATGACATAATTACATAACTGTTAACTCCCTGAGAATTAGCCCAGTTACGTTCACACATAACCTTACCTATCAAAGCTAGTGTTACTCTTTTCTTGTACTTTTGCATTCATTACTGTCAGACGATGTCACAGATGTGAAAAATAGTAGGTTTTTTAAAATAAATTACTATTTAAAATACCAAATGTCAGATAAAAACATAGTTGAAGAATGAATAAGTGTAGTTCAAAATATTAAAGGAAATAAAGTTACCTTGAGTTTTTACCTTTATTAGCCTAAGCAAGGGAATAGCAAAGAGTCTTTCTCAATGTTTTCAATTTTCCTACACCTGACTGATGTACAACAGTATATCTGCCTGAGTTTTCTTATGTTTTTCTTTAAAAGCAGAATGTTTTAAGCAGAGTTATACCCAAATTCAACCTTATACTTAACTGAAATTTGCTTAATATTTTAAATATCAATCATAGCTCAAAGGACCTTTAGGTTGTTTTGAAATATATGCCACATAGGAAACATAATAGACTTGCATTAATCTAGCTCTCAAAACTGCCATATTATACTTGAAATTCAATCCATTAATTTTTAATGAGAAATATAGTGGTCACAGAGGTGGCAATTCTTGAATTGGCATCATCATTGCAAGCTTAAGCTACAGGAAAACCCATATTTTAATCTGAAAGCTGTTTCATATTAGTGTAAAATAAAAATAAGAAAAGTTGGTTCATTGAATGCAATATTCATACAAAATATTGAATAATGAGTTTTTAACTCTGTGTGTGGAGATATTATTTTAATCTCTATTTTAAAAATTATGACAGGAAGTGGTGGATCCCGGGACTTGTTGACTTTAAAAATTATGACAGGAAGTGGTGGATCCCGGGACTTGTTGACTTAGGCCAAGTGTGCTAGATGGTTAAAAGTCATCTATACTGAAAGATTATATGCTGTGCACTGAAATAAGAACAATATGTGATATACTGTTGAAGCAAATATTTACTGTGTCCAAGAAATATGAGAAGCATAATGATACTGGTTTGACATGGGATTTTGCTAGTTTATGTGGATGTACCTGACTTGGGACTGCATGGAACCACAACCAAAGTATTTCACTCAAGTTTACTAGAAGACTAAGGTTTTGTATAGTTACCGTATGCTGCTGCTAATCTGTATATCCAGTTAATGTTGTCTGGACTGAGGGATTGTATGGTTATTGATCCTTGTTGCTTGTTGCTATTCTGAATTTGAGTCTGTTGACTTCTCTAACAAATCCCACAACAGCAAATATGGTTCTGACAAGGCTGTATGGTCACTTCAATGAATTTCAGAGCCAGTTACTAATAAGATTGGTATTGGAATTGGGTGAAAGTGGGTGCACTGATGTGGGAGACCATATCTGACTTTGTACTTATTGGGTTTGTACTGTGGATATTGTTGATGGGGACAGCTCCTCATTGTGTGGTTAGTCGAGATTGGACTCAGGCATCTCCAAGTTACCTTTATTCGTTTTACTCTAAGTTAGAAGTAAAAATTCAGATCACAGGCTCCTGAAAAGGACTTACTCTCAACAACAGAGAGTTGGCTCTGGAGATAGAGTTTCTTCTCAACTTCTGTATCACTGAAAGTTCCTTGGTGCTGTTCTAAGATTCTTTCTGACATCACATGGCAGCTTCCCTATGTTTGTACTTCTGTGTCTAATTTGCTTTAATATACCTCTGAAGTGGTGAGATCTGGTCCCATTAACATAAAAAAGGCATTAATATTAAAATGGGGATTCATGGACTGCCAGGATAGCAAATAGGTCTGTTTTACAGAGGGTGAAAGCAAGTCTTTCCTTGGAGTCCAGAATTTTGAAGCTCCACCTCACTTACTTTGGGCACATGATCAGGAGAGATAGGTACTTGGAGAGGGACATCATGTTCAGAAAGGTGAATGGCCAGTGCAGAAGAAGGAGACCCTAATGAGATGGACTGATACTGTAACTGGGGTGATGGGTGTTGGTGTGTCGGAGTTAGTGAGACTGTCTCAGGACAGGGAGGGGTTCAGGGCTGCTGTACATAGGGTCGTTATACATCACAGGCAACTCAATGGTACATGAAAACAATAACATACTTGACCGGTTTGAAAGCAGGAGTGGCATCCACTTCCTAAATAATATGCCTTCTAAAACTCCATGAACTTTGATAAATGTCATAGTTGTTGAGGGGCTTCAGGCCTTTTGTTCATAGGTTTGCTATGAGTCGTTGTGCTCTACTTGAAGGCAATCAACAACAACAACCACATTTTAAAAATGAGCTGATCCAACAGTATATAGTATTAACTTCAAAATCCCTTTGTTAGCACATGGTAGCAGGAATCAAACAGTAGAAGCCTTTGTCCAAAATTCAGTACTCAATCCTGCATTCATTAAGCTGACTCTATGGGTTACAAACCACCCAAGAATCTCTTTTCCATACTTTTGAGCCAAATATCATCTGTGTTTTCCTCTCTTAACTCTTTGTTTTTAAGGAATTTCCTTATCAGATCAATAGTTTTTCTGATTGACACATTATTTCTTTGGTTATTTTGAAACCTCCAGAGATATTGTAATCAAATCTTGTTCCCCAGAAGGTAGTTTGTGTCTTTTAAGGTAGTTTTGCACTCTTAGCCTCATTCGTTATGTATTGATTTCACCATTTTCTCTCTCAGTGGGTGATTTAATTTCCAGGTTTCCCCTAGTTTTTTTCCAACCACTGTGGGTTCCATAGTGCTGGAAGTTGAATTTTATCCATCCAAAATGAGTTTGGACAAAATAATCTTATTTGTTGTGTATTTGTTATAAAAGCATAAATTTAGCCTTGTATGTAAATTCAAATATTATTGTAGTTATGTGCCATCGAGTTGCTTGCTACTCATAGCGACCCTATATACACAGAACTGAAACCTGCTCAATCCTGTGCCAACTTTATTATCCCCAACACATCTGCCTTCATTAACCTAGTCACTGTATCAATCCATCTCATCAATGGTCTCTTCTCTTTCTGTCCCTCTACTCTTCCAAGCATGATGTCCCTCTCAAAGGACCAGTCCCTCCTTGCAGCATGGCCAAAGTATGTCAGACAAAACCTCAGAATCCTCCAAGGAGCAGGCTGGCTTCACCCTTTCTAGGATGAACCTGTTTGTTGTCCTTGCAGTCCATGGTGCATTCAGTACCCTTCTCCAGCACCACAGTTCAAAGGCATCAATTCTCTTT
>NW_006399763.1:13139614-13154339 GCF_000299155.1 Elephantulus edwardii
TTATTCTCCAGACTGTCATTGTTGCTTTCCAATACTCTGGAGAGGGCCCTGACAGCCAGCTTTCACAATGCAATTTGTCTCTTGATTTCTTGGCAGCTGGTACCAAGAATGTTGATTGTGGAGCCTAGCAAACTAAAGCTGTCAACAATCTCAGTCTCTTTACCATCCATCATGATGATGCCAGTTGGCCTAGTGGTGAAAATCTTTCTTTTCTTGATGATGAGCTTCAATCCATATTGAAGGCTGTAATAAGACCAATCCATATTGGTCTTATTACACTTTCAAATTTTTGTTTCTTAAGTTTTTCAGAGTTAACACTTTGTAATACCTGCTTCCTTTGTTATTATCAGATTTTACTGATTATTTATCATTTATTTTCCTTTTTAAATTATTCCCACTTTTTTCATAAATCAATTTAATTACTTTTTCAAACTTGATAAGATGAAGGAAAAGTCACTCTATGAAACATTTCCAATCTCCCAGATGATCCACTGTATACTTGATGTTATCTTGTCTTCTCTATTGCCAATCATATACCAATGGCCCACTGTAAATCTTAAATAGTAATTTTAAAAAATCAAAAACCAAAACAAAAACATGTTCATTTTTCCCCCTATTGTCTAGAATATATTTTGGAAAGTTGTGCTTGATAATAACGCAATTTTATCAATTAATATACGGAGATATTGTGTTTACTAATTTCTCACAAAAATTCTAAGAAGGTTTATTTTATTCTTTTTAAGCAATAAAAGATAGTAAGATGATTTGAGAAAATGAATATTGTTTAAATATACTGAATAATAGAGTTGTAAATGTAAAATCTTTTGATTATTTTTATTATAAGGAGTTGCTCCTCAGAATAGGTAAAATAAGCAGAAATTGGTTGAATTGTCCTGTTTCTTTTGCCAAGCCTATTAAAAAAATCTAGACTACAAGCCTTAAAAAGACAATTATACCATTTGCATGATGGTTAAAATCAGGTCCTACAAAAATATTACTTCATTATAAATTTAAAATTAAAAAACTTTGAGGGAAAAAACCAAATTCTGTAATCTATGAACTCAAATTTAAAATATTCTAAGTAGTTTTAGTATGTGTATGAACCTTAAAAAAGTTAAAGGAGACCTGTGAACTTGAGACTTGGAGAGAATAATGCACAAGAAATTAATAGCTGTAAAGTCAGAAAACAGTGCCTGAAAATTAATGTTATATTCTTATAAACAATTAAGAATTAAAACCTAGTAATGAGACTCACTGATGTGTCACTCAAAGTTTCTAACTTTAATTTTGTAGTGGTCAAAGATAAAAATTAGTAATTCTAGGACACTAAATCCCTTACAAGTATTAAGATTCTAACTTCCTTAAAAATTTAAAACTGCATTAAGAGGTATTTAAAAAAAAAAACAAACAAGCATGAAGTTGTTATTCAGAACCAAGAAGAGCTGAGAGTAATGGATACAAAGTGAAAAATAGAAGGCTGGGAAATTATATTAGAGCAGACAATAGCTGGAAGGTGAGTCAAGCATTTGGAATGCTTTGGCCTGTAACCTCAACACAGAGCTAGTATCAAACACCCTGCACGAAGGTCAGTCATGAGACAAACTGAAATAAAGGGTAGGCAGAAAAGGAGGAAAGCATAGTTTGAAGTTGTATGTTTGAGGTGGGAAATTGATGCAGTCAAAGGATAGTCTTCCCAATATAAGTAAAAATCCACGTTTTTTGCTGTTATCTGGGCTACTACTGGTCTTAGATATGTCATAGGATGAGATAAGGTTAAGGATGAGAAGAGTCAGGTAAAAATGGATAATGCTGTGATGGGAAAATGCAGTCACTCTTCTAGCTTTAGAGGTCCTAGGCCAACTCTTTAACTTATAAAAAGGCTTTCCTCACTGGAGATGCAGAGGTAGAGATTGAGAAGGTAGAAGAAAGAACTAAGTAGATTTTAGGGCCCCAGTTAAATCAGTTGTGATACAGTACAAATTTGTACCTTGTTCCAAAAGAAAATTGGAAATAAAATGAGCAAGGAAATAGCAGGAACAAGTAATATGCAGTAAACAAATAAATAAATGAGCTAGGAAAAAACAGCAGTAATATCTCAGTATAGTAGTTGAGAATGAGGGAATTATTAGTGTTTATAAAGACCTTGATTTCTAAGTAAAATATTGTTTCTAAACCTTGTTTTTTAAAAAATAGATTGTTTATAAAGTTATATATGTTGTGTTTCACACTATTCTTCATTTGCATTATGTTGCATACAATCATTCCCAAGAATTATGTTTTAAAAAATTAATCAACTTTGGACCTTGCCCATCATTACCCTGTCTTTTTGCTGGGATCCTTCCCATTTTCTTCCCCTCCTTCCCTCCATAGACCAAACTGCAGGCCCGTAGTTTCACCCTTACCTATCCTCATCCCTTCCCCCACCACCTTGAGTTCCTAAATATTTTACTTGTAATCCTTCTATTTTTACAATACTGATCTTATTCAGTATGTGTTCTTATGAGACTGTGTTAGTTCACTCATCATAAGCCATAGCTGTTAAACTACTTGGGTTGGTAATCTGAGATTTTTATTCTAGCAATTTACTTGTTTTTCAAAGTAAAGATTAGTTATCATAAATCAGAATTTATCTGGGTATGCAAAATATGTACCTGAAATATGATTATGCAGAGGCATTTGACTGAGTGGATCATAACAAACTGTGGCTGACTCTGAGAAGAATGGGAATCCCAGAACATTTAATTGTGCTAATGCAAAACCTGTACTTGGACCAAGAGGCAGTAGTCAAAACAGAGCAGGGCAACACTGCATGGTTCAAAATTGGGAAGGGTGTGCGCCAGGGATGCATCCTGTCTCCATACCTTTTCAACATGTATGCAGAGCAGATTATCCGAGAGGCTGGGCTCTATGAGGAGAATTATGGCATCAGGATTGGTGGAAGATCTATTAACAATCTGCGTTATGCAGATGACACAACCCTGCTTGCCGAAACTGGGGAGGACCTCATGCACTTGCTGCGAAGGGTCAAGGACTGCAGCCTTCAGTATGGACTGAGGCTCAATGTCAAGAAGACAAAGATTCTCACCACTGGACCAATTGGCAGCGTCAGGATGGATGGCGAAGAGATTGAGATTGTTCACAGCTTCAGTTTGCTCGGCTCCACAGTCGACACTCTTGGCACCAGCAGTCAGGAAATCAAAAAGTGTATCGCGATGGAAAAGTCTGCTGTTAGGGACCTCTTTAAAGTACTCAGGAGCAACGGTGTCTCTCTGGAGACTAAGGTGCGCCTGATATAGGCCATGGTCTTTGCAATCGCTTGTTATGCATCAGAGAGTTGGACAATGACTAGGGAGGACAGAAGGAGAGTGGATGCTTTTGAGTTGTGGTGCTGGAGAAGAGTACTGAATGTACCATGGACTGCCAGGAAAACAGATTCCTCTTGCAGAGGATTAAAGTAAGCTACTCCTTGGAGGCAAGGATTCTGGGGCTTCGTCTGACATACTTTGGACATGTTGCCAGGAGGGACGGGTCCTTGGAGAGGGACATCATGCTTGGGAGGGTGGAGGGACAGTGCAGGAGGGAAAGACCCTCTATGAGACAGATTGATTCGGTGACTGGGATAATTGGGATGGGTGTGTCAGAGGCAGTGCGGTTGGCGCAGGATAGAGCAGGGTTTAGGACTGTTGTGCATAGGGCCTCTATGAGTCGCAAACAACTCGATGGCACATAACAACAACAACAACAACAATGGAAAATATAGTGGAAACCAAGAAATCCCAGTTTGATTAGACAGACACAGAAATCAGTAAATCCAATGTACTGTGATAAATACAAGTATAGGAGATATGTAGTGATAGGCAACATTTTCTTGTAGAAGAGTATTTAAAATAAAATTTATAAGGACCAGAGGCAAAACAGGCAAAAAAGGAGGTTGTAAAATTTATAAGAAACGAAATGTTCAAACAGAGAATACTTAATGCACAGAAGGTTAAGATGAGACAGCATGATGATTTGGGGGACTACAAGAAGTTGTTTCTGTAACATAATACAGAAGAAAATATGGTGGCAGGATAAGATGTAGAAAATGTAAGCAGTGGCTACACCTTTAGAAGGGCAAAAATGATAGCTCAGAAACTAAGAACTAGAACGTATGTTTCTAGGAAGCCTTTAGAGGACGAAGCAGGTATGATGTCTATTTAGGTAGCTCAGTATGAAATAAATGAGCAGGCAGTGAAGAGAGAACTGGTCTCTAACCCTCTGGCTAACTTCAGTGTGGCATCTTTCATAGACAAGCTTTCTTTTCACCCTCCTAAGCTGCTTACAATCTTAAAATCTCTTACTGATCAGCTAGAAACTAATGAATGAAAACCTACAAGTTTAAATTTTATTAAATTTGGGAAAGGAAGAGGAGAAGGTTTCTATCACACATCACAGCTTCTACTGTTGTTTGACATATTTGCTCTTTCTGTAGCTTTTCAGTCCTTCCTCATAAGCTTTGCCCATTTCTCTTCCTCTTTCCTATAGCATATGTACACTCTAAGGTCTTAAGAACCAGCTGACAGAGAGATCCTGTAAGCCTCTTTACCAATTTGACCGAACAAAGCAATTACAAAAGTTTCCATAGAAGTGAATATTACGCAGCCTTCTATGAAGCAAAATACACACACAAAGAGTTTTTTTCTTATATATTATGTATATAGTTAGCCACATTTCTTTCTCTTCTCTATCATTAGCCTTCACTCTCTACTGGCTTATTTCTAACAAAATGCAAATATATTATTAATATCCTTAATTTGAAAAAAAAGTTCTTTTGACACTAGCTTCCCTGTCAATTATTTCCTTACCTCTCTGTTTTTCTTTGTAGTAAAATTGCTAAATTAATTGTTCAAATTCATGTTCTCCAATTCTTCCTTCTGTTAAATTCATGCTAACAAAGATTTTCCATCACTACTCTGCTGAAAACAGTTTTGTCATGATATCAATTGACTTCCATGTTGCTAGGTGCCACAATAAAATTTCAGGCTTATGTTACTTTGTAAGATATATCTGCAATAGAAAAGGAGGTTTGGCGGCCAAGTGCTAAAATACTGTGCTGCGATCCCAAAGGCAAGTGTTTGAATTCACCATCTGCTCCACAGGAGAAGGACAGACAATCTCCTCCTATGGGATGAACTGCCTCTAAACCCTCTTGCCCAACTGGAGGGTCAGCTATGGGTCAGTTCTGACTCAACAGTACACAACAAACAATAACAACTCATCTGCAGTAGTATTTTCTCTTTTTTAAAAAAATCTAATTTCTTCACTTAACCTCTAAGAGATAACCCATTCATTTTTTTGTTTTGTTTTGTCACATAGACCATTTCATCTGGACTCTTTGAACAACCTCTTCTTTTTTCTTCTCACTCATAAAGAGCAATCTCACCTAGTTTGATAGCTTTAGTAATACTACTAAAAGCATATTCCATCTTAAATCCTTTTGAATTCTATACTACTCCCAAAACATTGCCCCTTAAATATTAGCAAATATCTAAAAGCATACTCAAAGTTGAAATCTATGTTCCTCCTACAGTCATCCCCGTCATACTTCAAAACGACTGCTCTTGAGTTTATTTTATCTTAAGGCAACAGTCCATCAGGTATTGGAAGCTGTCTTTATGGGAAGAGACTGTTCATGTTTCTCCTATGGAGCAAAACAGTAGATTCAAACTATGAAACTTTCAGTTAGCAATGTAATGTGGAATGTACTACACCACCAATCTTAGTGGATCCCATATTTCAAGTTCCTCTTACATAATATTTACTTTTACTGGAATAGTCTTTCCCTATTTTGTACACATAAATTTCTTATTCTCTTTAAGTCTTTATGTTACCTTGATTTATATGGGCCGTCCTATTTTAAATTGTACTTCTTTTTAAACAAGTCATATCCCTTTTATTGCCTTTTATATCAATACTCCTATGGTATTTAATACATTCTTGTATATTCTAGAATATTCATATTGACTCCAGAATCAACACTCTTGGTACCAGCAGCCAGGAAATCAAAAGACAAATTGCATTGGGAAAGTCTGCTGTTAGGGACATCTCCAGAGTACTGAAGAGCAACAATATCAGTCTGGAGACTAAAATGTGCTTAATCCAGGCTATAGTCTTTGCAATTACTTGTTATGCATCAGAAAGCGGGGCAATGACTAAGAATGATAAAAGAAGAATTGATGTTTGAGCTGTAGTGCTGGAGAAAAGTATTGAGGGTACCATAAACTGCTAGGAAAACAAACAGGTTCATCCTAAAGAGAGTGAAACAAAGCTGCTCCTTGGTGGCAAGGATTCTGAAGCTTCGTCTGACATACTTTGGGCATGTTGCATGGGGAGACCAGTCCTTGGAGAGGGACATCATGCTTGGGAGGGTGGAGGGACAATGCAGGAGAGGAAGACCCTCAATGAGATGGACTAACTCAGTGACTGAGGTAATGGGGGTAGGTGTGTCAGAGACAATAAGTTTTGCTCAGGATAAAGGAGGTTTAAGAGCTGTTGTACATAGGGTTGCTATGAGTGGTAAGTGACTTGATGGCACATAACAACAATGACATGACATATTTTTATTCTCTGTTTCCCTCCAATAGAATATGAAATCCTCAGGGGCAGATGTTTTTGTCTGAATAGTTGTTGCGAATATCACAAGTGATTAAAACATGCTTAGCATTATAAATTAGGACACTGTTTATTCTTTGTTTTCCTCCAATAGAATATAAGCTCCATGGGGGCAGGGATTTTTGTCAAATTAGTTGTTGAATATATCTCAAGTGATTAGAGCATGTCTCAACATGGTAAATGTTCAAATAGTTGCTGAATAAATTAATGAATGAATGACAAGATCTTTAATCCTGAGAGCTTGCAGTCCATTTAGAGAAATAAATTATATATTGGGGAAAAAAAGAGAGAATATCTGCCAGTACCAGGCAGCATGTGCCAAGTGATTAGGGAGGAGAATAGAAGCAAAGTGCTAAGGCATTGTTTTTCCTAAGGATTTAGAAGACGGGGCTTAATTTGAATAATTCATTCTGCAGGAAAATTGATCAGAATCTAGGAAAGTGGAGATAGGAGTAAAACACTTTAGATGAGAGCAATTTAGGGCCTCGATGCCATTTCATTTCTGAATGTAAAAGAAAGCTATTATTTTGCCAAAAGAAAAGTACAAAAAAGAGTTAATTTCCATTGAAGGTCTCTTTCTTCTTTGTCTGCAGAAGTGCAAAACAATGCCTCACTAATGTGTCCTTTGCTTAATGCATCTGCTATTACTAGGTGTTCAGGGTGGGTATACAGAAGGAAAGAAGAAATTGGTCTGTAAACCCTGTTTGAAATCAGATAGTTTCAAGTCTGTTAACTGCAAAATAAAGGATGGAGAGAATTAAAAGAGATGCTTAGAAACAATAGGGGGAAAAAATAAAAGTGGGCCAAGAGAAAAGCTTTTAGCAAATGTGGAAAAAAAGTAATCATGCTGGCACTGATAATGGGCCACTCAGAAGTGATCATTTCTAATGGAGCAAAGAAGGGTGGCAGACACTGTGGAGGTGGATTTTGGAATCTCCTTAAAGAGACCCCAGGTTCCCAACTGTCACTTTCTTTTGAAGTTTAGTCTTATTTTCAGCTAATGCACCCCTATTCCTATCTGATCCTGATTGTAAGGTGACAGAGAGCTACTAATGCAGCTTTTGCTTACAGAGTATTTTAGACTGAGATAATTTGGTCATAAACTGAAAAAACAAAATAAGATATAATTTCACCCATGACACCCGCTCATCTTGTTAATTTCATTAGTTATCCCTATTGTACTAGCATACAGGCCAACATATCAAGTTACTGACCAAAAAGGTCAGTGGTTCACTACCACCAACTGACTCCTCCAATAAAGATTTACAGTCTTGGGAACCTAATGGAGATTTGACTATGAGTCAAAAATCTACTCACCAGCAATGATTCTCCAGCACTGCAGGGACCTATCGTACCACATACCTCCTTCTCCTCTTTCTAAGCCAGACAAGGGGAGATATGTTCTAGGTATGTAAACTAACATCTTAATGAATATACTCCTAGGAGGCATCCTCTCTCAGGATTATTAATATGGTGCATCTATGGTTTTCAGGGAGCTCTGGTGGTTTAGTGGCTAGAACCTGCGCTGTAACCTCAAAGTCACATGGTGCGAATCTTCCAGCTACTCTGCAGGAGAATGTTGGATCTTCTCCTCCCATGTGATTTACTGTCTGAAAATCTGCTGGAGAGTCAGCGGTGGGTCAGTTCCAACTCACCAGCAGACAACAACGATGTTCTTCAGTTGTGTTTTAATGTTGTTGTCTGCTCTGAAAGGTGAAGCTGACATTTAGTATTTGAATTCATTCAAAGCATCATTGAGTCTGCTTTCAGGTTGCCTGAATGAAAGAAAACGAAACACTAATTGGTTAGGATCTCAGAGGAAGCCCTGTTTTCTGCATGCCAAGGCATATTAATCAGATTTAACCATATGAGTTATTCCTTAAAGATACACTATTGTCAGCAAAGGAGTTCTTCTAGTCTTTACTGCTCTCCTGTGCAGATCCAATTCTTGGTCTCTGTTCAACCTAGTAGCAAAGAACCATTTGGCTAGACTGTTTTAACCTTTGACTTCCTCTTCCTCATAAAAAAAGTCTTCCTCAGCCACAAGGTGATAGACATCGGTGAACCAGAGCTCATTACCCAGGCTTTCTTTTTCTCTTGAAGGTAGGCTGAAACTTTGCTCTTGTTCTTACTCAAAAGCATGATGATTTTGCTACTGCCATGAACGTTTTGTAAACTCACATGCTTTTTTCTTATATATATTAAATTTCTAAATATATTATGGAAGAATCCCCCCAAGAGATTTAGAAAGAGATTCAATTCTACTCAAATATGAGAATACAGGCAGAAGTTCTAATGAAGGCTTTTTTATATATGAACTATTATGGATGTCTGTCAACTAGTAGGACAATTTGGCTTGCAGAAAGTAAGGAGGTCCTGGAGTACATTTTGCTCAAAGACTACAACTTTCAAAATGGCAATATGGATTACATCTCAATGTCAAGAAAACAAAAATCCTCATCACTACATCCGTAAGGAACATCATGAGAGTTGGAGAAAAGATGGAAACTGTCAACTATTTAATCTTACTTGGATCCACAATCAACACCCTTAAAAGCAGAAGTTAAAAAAAATATCAAAATCTGTTGTCAGGGATATCTATAAAATGGTGAAGAACAATAATGTCAATGTAAAGATTAAGGTGTGTCGGACCCAAGCCATAGACTTTTTGATTGCTATTATGTATCTGAAAGCTGGACATGACTAAAGATTACAGGAGAATAATCAATGTCTTTGAGTTGTGGTGCTGCAGAAGACTAATGAGTAGCCAATGAATTACCAAAAGAACAAACAAGTCTATCTTGGAGAAAGTACAACTAGTACTCTCTAGGGTACCCTTTGGAGACAAGGTGGTGAAACTTCCTTTCATGTACTTTAAATGTTGTTAGGAAAGGCCAGTCTTTGGAGAAGGAAATCATACTTGGAAAGCTAGAAAGTCAATATCAGAGAAGATCCCAGCTAAGATGGATTGACACAATGACTGTAACAACGGACTCAAGTTTCAAGCAGAGAGTGAGATGACACAAAATATCTCAAAGCTTGAATCTATTATTCATAGTGACTCTATGAATCGCAGTCCACTCAATAGCACATAACAGCAGCCTCCAAAGCATACCGGCTATTTATCATTGTCTTTGGGGAACTAATTTGTGCATAATGAATTTATAATATTTTATAGCCTATAACAGTGCAGGAACCAATTTGTGCATAATGAATTTGTAATATTGTATAGCCTATAACAGCGCAGAAAAAGCATGGACTTTAGACTCAATCTGATATGGTAACAATTCTGATGTGATTCCGAACAAGTTCCACATCTCTGAACATCTCTGCTCTATGTGGTTTCTAGAGATGTTCTGCAAAGATTAAGTAAAATACATATTATGTATCATAGTTTCTGGAGTTGTTATCATCTCACTTACGTTAAAGAGACAGTGGAGAATAGATGTACTACTTGCACATACACAATGTGCATTAATTAATATTGGTGGTGTGTGCTGTTGAGTCAGAAAACAACCCATATCTGACCTTCAGTGGGTTTTCAGAGGCAGTTTAATTGCACAGGAGTGTCCATCCTTCTCCCAGGGAGCAGATGGTGGATTCAAACCATGTGCCTTTGGGTTTGCAGCATAGCCGCTTGCCACTGGACCACCAGATATCCCATTAATAGAAAGATGAACTTTTATGTTCACATCAGGAGCTCTGGTACCATATTTTACAGAGAGTTGTGTATTGTTAAATCAAAGGTGGTGCTTCTCTAGTCATTTAGATCCGCTGACAGCCTTCTGAAAGAAAGATGGGAATAAATCGCCCATGTGATATACAGCCTTGGAAAACATGATGGAGGGCAAACTCTTAGCCAACTGCAACTGGAACAGCAATGAGTGAATCATTAAAAAGATCACAATTCTTAGAAAGATCACAATGAGTAATCAAAAGAAGGAAAGTTTATTTTGTACTTAATACTGCAATAAAAAAAATCAATGTGTAAAATCAGTGTGAAAAATAAAAGACTTCACTAACCAAACAATTTCAACCCACCAATCACGTATTTATAAATATGACATTTACTTGGTTAGGTGAAATAAAGAATTTTTACATTACGCTTTGGTTTTGATAAGCAAAAAATTGTTTATGTCTTAAGGTTCCAAGTATTTCTTAAAATGTTAATAAAGCAAGACTTTTGGAAGATAAAATAACCCTTGTAGCACTTACTGTTTAGCTTCCTGTGTGCCAGTTAGTTTGCATAAATTGTCTCATGAAAGATTCAAAGCACCTTGTGTATCATATTTTCCTATTTAAGAGAGAAATTATGATAACTACAAGATACATTTGTGGACCTAAACCTACAGGCTTATGAGTACAAGCTGGGTCATAACATAACAGCTTCTGACAGAAAAGCGAGCCTCCTGAGAGAGAGAGAGCACAGTAGCCTAAATCTTGACCAAGACAAACATCTGTCACAAATAGGTGAATAATTCGTATGATGAATTAAACATCTATATACCAAGAAAAGTACTTCAAGAGATAATTTTTTTTAAAAAAAGATTAATGTTCCTTATCTCTTTTGCATGAAATTAAGGCCAAATGTTACATATTTCTTCTTTTTAAAAAAACCTTACGTTTTCTAGAGCAAAAACCTTATTTCTTTTATTTGTCTGGATAAGCAGCTATGTTGCAACAAATACAACCCCAAATTCTCTGTTCTCATACTTTACTACATGTCCAACATGGATTATTAGGGGACTCCGATCCCTATGGTGGCTTAGTGGTAAGGATTTGTGCTGTAGACCAAAAGACAAGTGGTTTGAATCCACTAGCTCTTCCACAGAAAAAAAATGAGCTCTCATGCTATGTACTGCCTCTAAAAACATGTTGGAGGGTCACCTATTAATTGCTTCCAACTCAATAATATATAACACAGATTCACTTTGGTTATGACAAGACTTCAGTCTAGACAGATGCTGTAATTATTCTCATGGCAAGGGACAACAAAATGTAAAAAGTGGTAGGCTTTTAAGGCACTGATCAAGAAGTGAGTTGGTACATTTTCTCCACCTTCATGATAAGTCCTATAGTCCTGCCTAACTTCCAAGGAGAAGAAAACATATACAGTTATTCTCATGCCTAGAAAGAGAGTCAGACATATTCCAAAAGCAGTACCAACATTTTCAAAATTTGACAATTAATAAAAATATAATTTATGTATATTAGAACTTCTTTAAATTTTTTAACAAATTATTTCATCAATGTATCCTTAAATACCACTAATTTCTGTTAGCCACTTCAATAGCTTCTCTCTGGAGACTAAGGTGCGTATGATACAGGCCATGGTCTTTGCAATCACTTGTTATGCATCAGAGAGTTGGACAATGACCGGGGAGGATAGAAGGAGAATTGATGCCTTTGAGCTGTGGTGCTGGAGAACAGTATTGAGGGTACCATGGACTGCTAGGAAAACAAACAGATTCATCCTGGAGAGGGTTAAACTGGGCGGCTCCTTGGCGGCAAGGATTCTGAGGCTCTAACATATTTTGGACACGTTGTAAGGAGGGACTGGTCCTTGGAGATGGATATTACGCTTGGTAGGGTGTAGGGACAGTGCAGGAGAAGAAGGCTCTTTATGAGGTGGATTGATTCAGTGACTGGGGTAATCGGGATGGGAGTGTCAGAGACAGTGTGATTGGCACAGGACAGAGCAGAGTTTAGGGCCGTTGTAGCTATGAGTCGCAAGCGACTCGACACATAACAACAGCAGTACTACCTTTGGTCAATGAGAACTTATGTCTGTGATCTATCTAATTATACTTAGATACCTGAAGGTCCAGACTATTCCACATAGATCCTTAGTTCTTAAATCGATATATTCGGATTACTGTTATCACTGTCAGCCTTCTACTTCAGGATTGATATTGATATTTTATTCTTTTTTACAATTGTGACACAGTTCAATTTTAATTTGTCATTCTTGGCATAATACAAAATACATTTGTCTGATTAAAAATGGACATTACCAGTCGGTGTCAGTTTACTCACGCCTACGATGTTGATTTTTATGTATTTCATTGCACGTTGCCAACCTCTAAGTCCCCTACACTCATATTTCATATATTGTACATTTCAATTTTTAATGAATGTCTATAATCATTTCTTTTAGTTTTGAGACTTAATAAATACATAAGTAAATAAAGGTCCTTCATTGACAGAGAGATTTACTCCAAGTATATCAACAAGATACTCTAATTTGAAGATAAATCTCTTCCCAAGTGATATTTTGAGTACCTGCCAACCTGAGGGCTTTTCTCCTGACTCTATTATCAGATTAACATTCTACTGAAATTAATAAGATTTTCATTGGTCAATAATTATAGAAATACATGTCAAATCCTGTTTTCTGGTCTTTCTTAGCTTAGAAGTTATGCTTAAATCTATTTATAGTATTTGAAATATGGATAACACAGCATTCAGCGTTGCAGCAACAAGTAAACCACCAGAGAAGGCCAAACTGAGAGGGGAGTAGTGTTTGATCCCTTACTAGATAATTATTCAAATTTATGTACCAATTCCTTAAGACAAAGATGGAAAAATTGAGGATTTCTATCAACTTCTGAACTATAAAATTGATCAAATATGAAATTAAGGTGCATCATTAAATAGCTGGTACTGGAAAATAATGGCCTTTGGTGACAGAAGTAAGGGCAAATATCTGAGAGAATTTTTTACAATCAATGACATATTCGTAATAAACATCTTTTTCTAAAAAAGCACATAGACATAAATGGCAACTATACATGGATCTTTCCACATGAGATGCACAGAAAGAATATCAGCTACATCTGTGGAAGAGACAGTGATCAGAATAAACCCAGGGACTGAATGTGAAACAAAGTATCTACTGCTCATATACCAATGCAAGTCGAAGATGAAGAAAATGAAATTAAGTCCATAAGAGTCAAAACAAGTACTGGAGATTATTCTCTCTGAGTTTGCAGACTACTGCAAGAATACATTTAATGCACTGAAAGCTAATGATTGAAGACCAGATAAGTTGTGGTATAATACCAACAATGTTATGCATGAAAAAATGCCGGCAGTGATTAGAAACACTGGAAAGAAAGGGGGGAAAAAACCCAACACCAAACAACACTCAAATTGGATATCAGATAAAATTCTGAAGTTCGTTTTGGAATGTAAAGAATATAAAGCAAAAGGAAGAAATGATGAAATGAAAGTGAAGAAGAGAAGATTTCAGAGAGTGTCTAGATAAGGCAAAGTTTAAGATGAATTGTGCAAAGACCTGGAGTTAGAAAAGTAAAGGGAAGAATAGATTTAGTATTTCTCAAGTTTAAGAACTAGGGAAATAAAATGTCATGTTTCAAAATACAATACTGGAAGTTTCTGTGGGAAAAATAGTGTATTATGCAAGTGTCTCAAAAGAAGATGGAGTTAATATACAGTCATTGCACCACAAAGAATTGGTCAGTGTTCAATAATTTCAGAAAGCAGCATATGATCAAACTCAGTGGAACTGAAAGAATACATGCAAGGTGCACTGAAGGTCACAGCAAAAAACAAAGCACTAGAAATTACTAGAATGCTGAGATGTTTCAGTAAGTGGTACAAAGTTGAACATTCTCATCCATGTTTGCTAAGAATTTTGGAAAATGGCTACCAGACTGGAAGAGATCTGCATTTGTGCCTATTTGTATATAGAAATTAAAACTAGATTCATAAGAAGCCATAGATCAGATTATTGCTAATGTCAGAAAAATCTTGACTGATAACAATGAATACCAGAAAAAACATAGACTCATGTTTTATTAACCATGACCCAACAGAGAGTGGAAACTATAGAATAATACTGTTGATTTTACATACAAGCAAGATTCTGCTGAAGATTATCCAAAAACTACTGGAACAGCACATCAACAGCAACTGCCAGAAGTCCAGGCTGAGTTTAGAAGGGGTCGTGGTACTAGGGATATTATAGCTACTGTTAGATGGATCTTGGCTGAAAGCAGGGAATACCAGAGGAATGTCTATCTGTGCTTCATTAATTATGCAAAGGAATTTG
>NW_006399763.1:13154954-13164194 GCF_000299155.1 Elephantulus edwardii
ACAATGACTAGGGAGGATAGAAGGAGAATTGATGCCTTTGAGCTTTGGTGTTGGAGAAGAGTATTGAGGGTACCATGGATTGCTAAGAAAACAAAACAAATTGATTCATCCTGGAGAGGGTTAAACTGGGCTTGTCCTTGGAGGCAAGGATTCTGAGGCTTCGTCTAATATATTTTGGTCATGTTGTAAGGAGGGACTGGTCCTTGGAGAGGGACATCATGCTTGGGAGAGTGGAAGGAAGGCACAGGAGGGGAAGGCCCTCTAGGAGGTGGACTGATTCAGTGACTGGGGTAATAGGGGTGAGTGTGTCGGAGTCAATGAGATTGGCACAGGACAGAACAGTTTATAGCTGTTGTACATAGGGTCGCTATGAGTTCCAAGCGATTCAAAGGAACATAACAACAACAACAACATAGGCATTCGACTATGTGCATCATATTAAACTATGACTATCACTGAGAAGAATAGAATTCCAAAACATTTAATTGTGCTCATGTAGAATCTACATATAGATTAAGAAGCAATTATTCAAACAGAATAAGGGCCTCCACATCAGGAAAAGGAAGCAACGGGGCTAAATCATTTCATCTTTTGTCCCTATGACACTTAATCTCTATGATAAGCAAATAACCCAAAAAGTGGGACTGTATGAACATTAGTGTAACATCAGAATTGAATAAAGGCTCATTAATAACATGAGATAATGTAGATAGCACTACCTCACTTGTAGATACTAAAAAAAAGTTAAAGTGTTAAAATACTTACGGATAAAGTTCAAAGATCAGTATGGATTATATACCTCAACATAAAGAAATAAAAACATTCACAACTAGACCAACATTATGATAAATACCAAAAACATTAAAATTGTGAAATATTTCATTTTGCTTGGATCCCAAATCCATGCCCATGGAACAGGAGTAAAGAAGTCAAAAGGTACAAAAGTAAAACTTGTAAAGAACCTCTTTAAAGTCCTAAGTATCAACAATATCACTCTGAAGTTCAGCTGTGCCTAATCTAAGCTATGTGTCAGTAACTTTATAAACACATGAATATTTGACAATTAATAGAAATGGCTGAAAAAGAATTTATGCCTTTTATCTGGGATACTGGCGAATAATATCAGTTTGTTGCTGTTGTTATGTACTGTCGAGGTGCTTACAACTCATAGCAACCCTATATAAAATAGCCCTAAAGCCTTCTCTATCCTGTCTCTGATACACCTACCCTCAATACCCTAGTCACTGAATCAATCCATCTCATAGGGGTCTTCCTCTCCTGTGCTATCCCTCCACCCTCCCAAGCATTACGTCCCTCTCCAAGGACAAGTTCCTCCTTGCAATATGTCAGAAGTATGTCAGACAAAGCTTCAGAATCCTTGCCTTCAAGGAGCAGCCTGGTTTAACCCTCTCCAGGATGAACCTGTTCATTATAATAGCAGTCCATGATAAATTCAATACCCTTCTCCAACACCACAGCTCAAAGACATCGATTCTCCTTCTGTCATCTCTAGTCATTATCCAGCTCTATGATGCATAGCAAATGATTGCAAAGACCATGGCCTGTTTCAGGTGCACGCTAGTCTCCAGACTGACATCTTTGCTCTTCAATACTTTGGAGAGGTCTCTGACAGCTGACTTACCCAACACAGCATGTCTTTTAATTTTCTGGATGCTGATGCCAAGAGTGTTGACTGTGGAGTCAAGCAAACTAAAGCTGTTAACAATCTCAGTCTCTTCACCATCCTTCCTGATGCTGCCAATCAACACAATGGTGAGAATCTTTGTTTTCTTAATGCTGGGCTTCAATCTATATTGAAGGCTGCAATCCTTGACCTTCTGCATCAAGCGCTTCAGGTTCTCCTCAGTTTCAGCAAGCAGAGTTGCGTCATCTGCATAACACAGGTTGCTGATAAGTCTTCCTCAAATCCTGATTCCACACTTCCCATAAATCCCAGCCTCCTGGATACTCCACTTGTCTGTCAGGTACTGTTCTAAATCTGAGCATTCAGATTAAGACAGACTAAGAAGAAGGATTGGCCATCCTCTTTTGAAATAGAAGTGCTTAAAAAACCCAATGTACATTAGAACACACTTAGACTAGCAGAAAGGGCAACTGAGGTGGAGCTTTTTAGTATGAAAACACGAGGAGGAGGAATAGTTGTAAGCAGACAGTAGTGGTGAGAACATGGAATGTGAGAATCATGAATGTAGAAAAATTAGATATTGTTAAGGAAGAAATGGAACACATAAATATTGACATACTAGGTATTGGTGAGAGGAGATGGACTAGCATGCGGCATTTTGAGCCAAACGATCATATGATCTATGTTGGAGATGAAAAGGTGAAGGGAAATGGGGTTTCTTTCAAACTTAAAAAAAGTCTTTTCTAGATTCATCTTAAAATACAATATTATGAATGACAGGATAATATCCATACACATACAGGAAGCTCTGTGAGTACCACTACCATTCAGATATGTGCACCAACAACTAAAGCCAAAGAAGAGGAAATAGAAGTTTTCTACCAACTTTTATAGTTCGAGATTGGTTTCACATGCAATCAAGATGCATTGATAACAATGGGTGACTGGAATGCAAAAGTTGGGAACAGAGAAGAAGAATTAGTATTTGGAAAACATGGACTTGGTGACAGAAATGAAGGTGGATATAGAATGATAGAATTTTGCACAGAGATTTATTCATTGCATATAAGTTTTATAAGAAACATAAACACAGGCTCTACAAATGGATTTCACCTGATTGTTTGCATGGGCATCAGATCAATTACTTCTGTAGAAACACTGGAGAAGCTCAGTCTAAGCTGTGAAAACTAGTCCAGGTGCTGACTGTGGAATAGACCACCAACTACTTATATGCATGTTCAAGCTGAAGCTGAGGAAAATGAAATCAAATCCATGGGAACAAAAATATGATCTTGAATTTCAAAACCATAATAATTGGATATACTATGAATTACCAGACAATCCTGTCTTGGAAGAAGTGGAGCCCAAATGTCCTATATGGATAGAATCCTTGGTTTTGTGTACTTTGAGCATGCTTCAAGAAGAGTCTAGTCATTGGAGAAAATATCATGCTAAGTAAAGCACAGGGACGGGGGAAAAAGAGAAGGTCCTCAGTAAATAACACAGTGCCTGCAAAAATGGATTCAAAGAACTTTTAGGAGTATAATGAAAATGCAGGACAGAGCAATAATTTGCTGCACTGTACAGGGTCGCTATGACTTAGAGACTGTTTGAGGGCATTTGACCACAACAGTTCTTATTTATTTATATGTTCTTAATTTAGGAAATGCCATTATCTTCAGGATCTATTTCAACTTATTTGTTTTAATTTAGTAATAGCAGTAGCTGACATAGCTTCAAGTTCAACCATAGTAAAAATTGTTATTACTTTAAAAATTTACCATGATTTCACAGCTCTTTGCAATTGCTATTTTAACTACATGTAACATCTCTTGAAACTCAATTTTAATGTCATGTCTATTTATTTTCTATAACTAGCTGGAGTTTCCTTCTCTTGACCTTATTTTGCCACAGACCTTTTATGTGCTTTCCTATTAGCACTTTAAAAGTCAAAACCAATGCTCTTGAGTAATTCTGAGTTGTAAAGATCATTCATTGTGTTCCTAAGGTTTTAAATCTCTATGAAGGAAACTGCCCATCTTTCCTCTTCGGAGTGATGGTGAATTTGAAACATTTTGGTTAGCAGTCTTAGCAGTCTAAGACTTTATGTCACAAGGCACCATTCTCTATCAGCACTTAGTATACTACAATTTTATTTAAGTACTTGTAAAATAGGAAGCTTCTGGGTGATCTTTTGTTGTCCTCTGACCAATGTTTAAACTTTACACACACCTAGACACACACAAAATTCAAGTCAAGTCAATTTTTATTAATGTGATCCTCGAAGACATGGTAGAACTGTCCATATGGTATTTCAAAAGCAATAATTATTATGGAAGTAGATCCCCACATATTTCTTTGTTGATACATCTGGTGGGTTTGATCACCAATATTATGGTTAACAGCTAAGTGTTTAAACCAGTATGCTACCAGCACTATTTGAGACCCGTATTGTACTTGATAAACAATTAATGCAAATACATATATTATAAAGAGAAAGATGATAAGAAAAATAATCATTATCAGCAAGCTCCGGTGGCCTAGTAGCAAGAAGCTGCACTACAATCCCAGAGGTGAGTGGTTCAAATCCATCAGATGCTCTGCTGGAAAAGGAGGGACAATCTCCTTCTGTAACAGTCAGATCCAATTTGATGGTATACACACAGAAAATAATAATTTAAAAAAATCCTTTCTGTAAACATGCTTCTGAATGTTATTTTACAGGAGTTAATAAGATGACTGTTTTCTATATTCTATTGAGAATTTATGGAGAAATGGGAGCAAACTAAAGAATAATTGTAGTTTTAAAAGCACATGTACTGCTCTGGAAGGTAAGTTCATAAAGTGCATATTACTTGATTGATTATTATGCAGGTTACTACACAGAAATATCAGCATTGTATCACTTAACATGGTATATTTTAAAATAACTAAAATTTGACTAAATTTAAGAATTCTCAGTAAACTAGAATGGTTTTACTATACTTAAAGAAATGCTGGCAGTGGAACAGTAGGCTGGTAATCAAAAGATACATTGTTTGAACCTACTAAAAGCTCTATGGAAGAAAAGGCCTGGTGATCCATTCCCATGAAGATTGCAGACTAGAAAACTCCCGAAGCAATTACATTCTTTCATAAAGGATTCATATGAATCAATAGCACATATATTATAAGGCAATTACAACTAAATTTAAATCTATACTAATGATCAACAAATTACAAAGAATAATTTAAGTCCTACAAAATTATTTCAAATCTAACCAAATCTCTTAAATAGTGAAGCAGTTACAATACAGACAAATATGCCAACAGAATTGCAATAGGGCAGTTGTTGTTGTTGCTATTTGTCATTTAGTCGCTTACAACTCCTAGCAACCCTATGTACTCTGTTCTATCTTGAGCTAACCTCATTGTCTCTGACAGACCTACCCTTCTTGCTCTAGTCACTGAGTCAATCGGTTTCATCCAGGGTCTTCCTCTCCTGTTCTCTCCCTTCATCCTTCCAAGCATGATGTCCCTCTCCAAGAAGTCTTTCTTTGTAACATGCGCAAAGTATGTCATATGAAGCTTCAGAATCTTTTCACTAGCTTTTCAATTTAGATTTGCTACACAAAAATTATTCTCAATAAATTATTGTGTTAATGATCACGGAGAAATACTCTTTTTAACTCTAGTTTGTCTGTAACCTTTGTGAACACTCTTGGATCTTTTTGCAGAGTAAAGGCATATGGAATCCTTCCACCTGAGCTAAAGGATGGGCATTGTTTGAAAGTCCTTCGGTTTGGTATCTTTTAGCAGAGCAATACAAATGTATTTTCAAAATGAATAAAAAACAGTAATTTCTATTAAGAATAAATAAAATTATCTTAAAAGATTGATATTATCACTTAGTTTGGTTTCCAGTGGTATCAGATAATAATTTTGTTTAAAAAAACTAATTTGCATAATTTGTTTTGGTCTCTCAGTATGCTAGTAAGATAGCTTTCTGACCTTCAGCCATATTTTAGGAAAGGAAATTATAGCTTGTCATTTCTCATTGTGTAATTAATAGGGTAATTAACAAGCTAGAGCTAAGATTTCAAGGGCTGACTTAATTTTCTTTCTTTAATGTCAACTCAATTATTTCAATTGGATAAAAAGTTCATTATAAAAATGAAGTGGAATGGTATATTTTAAAAACGTCCAAAACCAAGAATCATTATCCATACAATTATTGTTTTAAAAAAGCTATTTAAAATTTAAATTCAAAATCTAAAACTAAATGTGTTTAAATAGATATTAGAAAATATTATATCATGCAAGAGTATGATAAATCTTAAGATACAATATTGGACAGTTTTTACAGTATTTGCAGTAGATCTGTTCATTCATATTAAAACTATTTAAACACTCAAAGGAGAAGAATATTTAGCAGAATATGTACTGCTTGGTTGGAAATTTAGGAAGCATAAGTAATATTTCTAAGGAATTATGTATAATTTTCTAAGTTAGTACACTATAACATAACTATAGGGTTGTTTAAAATTTATTTTAATCTATAAAATGATGTCTTTCCTTATTAAATTGTGAGGTTCAACTGTATATCAATATCTCTTAAAAAATACTCTGAAAAATTTTGGATAGATTAATGTTCTAATTGATCTAATTTGAATAGACCAAAGTTCTCAGAGTGCTGTCTAAGTGGAGCAGTATCATTTCCATCTGGATAGTTATCAGTAAGAAAAATTTTCATGTTACATCTCAGAACTACAAAACCAGAAACAGCGATGAAGAACCACTAAGAAACTATAAGAAACTTTTGATTATTTTAATGTGCATTTAAGAACTGAAGAAACAATAGACTAGGTTATACTGCAGTAAAAGTATCTCCAATATATAGTTAGTTACGGAAAAAATCACGGATTGAATCAGGTGTGCCTTAGTCTTCAAAATGACATCATCAATCTTCAGTATTATGGTGAGCTCCCTGAAAACAGACTTATCTAAAGCAATTTGTCTCCTTTTCTCCTGACTGCTTGTACCAAGTGCATTGATTATGGATCCAAGTAAGATTAAATCATTGACAGTTTCAAACCTTTCTCCATCTATCGTGATGCTGCATGTTGACCCAGTGGCAAGGACCTTTGTTTTCTTGTTGTTGAGATGCAATCCAGGGCAGTATCTGTTTGTTGAAATATACCAATTGGTACTCCATCAATTCAAGGAGCCTTGTATTTTGCCAATTTCTTTAGAGAAATTTGAATCTCCTCGTTCATTACCATTTCCTCTTGATCATATCTTATTTCATGAAATTCTTTTGTATCATCCAACTCTTACTAGTTATCCTTTTATTTTTACAATAATTGTATGATATAGTATTTTGTCTTTAAGACTGAGTTAGTTCACTCAGCATAATGCTTTCTAGATTCTGTCATATTGTATAGTATTTCACAAAATCTTTGCTCCTTAATGCAGAATAGTATTCCATTGTGTGAATGTACCATAATTTCTCAGTCCATTCATTTGTTGGAAATCTGGACTGTTTTCAGAAATCAGATCTTCACAATTAAATAAATAAACAAGAACATGATAAAAGAAGACTGAATTTGTCAAGAATTTCATTGCATGTGGATTTGTAAGCAATACCCATGGAATCAGTAGTCAAAAGATCAAATGATACATAGATTTGTGGAAAAAAAGAACTCTTTAAAGTGTCAAAAAGTCAAAATGCCACATAAGAATTAAGGTGTGCATGATATAACATATATTTTCAATAATATATATGCATATATATTTAAAAGCTACAAAATTAATACAAAGTCACAAAAAGAAGTGTTCCTTTTGAATTATGGTATTAATGCAGAATGTTGCATACACAATGGACTGCTAGAAACAGAAAGAAATCTGTTTGGAATAAGTAAACCTAGAATATTACTTAGAAACAAGGATGAAGAAAATTCATTTCACTCACTGTAGACATGGTTTTAGGAGGGACCACTTCCTGGAGAAGAATATAAAGTTTATTAAAGCACAGAAAAAGAGATCTTCAGTGAGATGGATTGGCACAGTAGTTGTAGACAAAGGGCTTAAATGCAGCAACGACTGAAAGGACGACTCGTTGTTCTGTTCTGTTTTGCTTGAGGTCACTATGAGCCAGAACCAAGTTGACAACACCTAACATCAACAACAAAGTTAGAAAGGTTTGCTATTAATGATGGACATAGCCAGTGTTATGCTGAGGAGTTAGAACTGGATCTTCCAAGCACTGGAGAGACATTTGTCATCTTTAAAGCTTAGAGTGTCATCAGACTACCATTTCTGAAGAGAGTATTTGGTCTATATCAGATTTATTGTTGTTAAGTACCAACAAGTTGGAACTGGCCCATAGTTGACCCTCTGGTGGGTTTTCAGAGGCAGTAAATACCACAGGAAGAGACTGCTCAGGACTACCATGGAGAAGGTAGTAGATTTAGAGATCTATCTTTGTTCTGGAAGCACAATTTGTTATCACCAAGCCATCAGAACTGAGGTACTAGAGAAGAATGCTGGAGAGCTCATGGACTGCCAAAAGGACAAATCTATATATCTTGGAGAAGGCACAATCAGAGTACTCCTTGGAGGCAAAGATGGTAAAGCTTCCTCTCATATACTTTGGGCATTTTGCTAGGAGAGGTTATTCCTTGGAGATGGACATCATGCTTGGTAAGATGGCACGACTGTGAAAGAGAGGAAGACCCTCAACCAGGTGGGTTAACATGAAGAATGCAGCAATGGGCTTGAGTATGGCAGAGATCATGAAGATGATATTAAATAGCAGTGTTCAGATCAGTTGTTCATAGGGTCAGTATGAGTCATACTAGACTTTACAGCACCTAATAAAAACAAACTAACAGATCTCCCTCTACATCAGATGTTGTTGTTGAAGTGTGTCATTAATGGGGAACTGATTTATAGCTGACCTTTCAGTGGGTTTTCAGAGAAAGTTAATCCCACAGGCGGAGACAGTCCATTTTTCTCACATACAGCAGTTGGAAGATTTTAATTGCATACCTTTGCGACTGCAGCTCAGCTTCATACAACTAGGCCACCAGAGCTCCCCTAAATCAAATTGTTGTTAAGGTGTTTCAGGTGCTGTTAAGTCTAGTATTACTCATTGACCCTATAGACAACCAATTTGAACACTGTCCTGTGCTGTGTTATCTTCACAATCTATTATAAGTATACTTAAACCCATTGTTGCAGTAATGGTGTCATGGTGTCAACCCACCTGGACAAGGATCTTCCTCTCTCGCGTTGCCCCTCAACCTTCCCTAGCATGTTGTTGTTGTTAGGTGCCATGGAGTCTACATCTCATAGCAATCCTATGAACAAAGGTTCTGAATCCTACACTTTATTGAGGCAAAATTACTACATGAGTTTAAACAGAGCAACAGGTAGAGCAGGATCCTGGTTCCGAGTGAAGAAGGCTGTTAAATGAGATAGACAGTGTGGTTGGAGATTGTTGTTGTTGTTGTTATGTGCCGTCAAGTCGTTTCCGACTCATAGCGACCCTATGCACAACAGCCCTAAACCGTGCTCTATCCTGCGCCAACCGCACTGCCTCTGACACACCCATC
>NW_006399763.1:13169954-13184647 GCF_000299155.1 Elephantulus edwardii
CCAGCGGTTCTTTCCACATATGTAATCGATCTGATTCCTATGCATGCCATCAGGTGAAATCCAGGTATATAACCTGCATTTATGCCTCTTAAAAAAGGTATTTGCTATGAATAAGTCATTGATTGTGCAAAATTCGATCATTCTCTCTCCAGCTCTCTTTCTGTCACTCCTAAAATTAGGAGTGTTTATTTATCAAGTGGAAATGGAGATGAGAGAAAAGAATGGTCAGTAAGGTTATAACAACTCAATGGAGTCACTGAGGAGATATAACAAGTTTTGGAGTAAAAACAATAAAGTGCTTTTAATTATTTTTTATTCATTTTTCCCCTCCCATGTTGTCCTATATAGGCCTGTGAAAAATCCAAATAAAGATGTTCCAGTGAGTGGCTGGATCTCTATGATTGTTGTTATTGTATACCATCAAGTTGGAATCAACCCATAGTTGATCCACCAGTAGGGTTTCAGAGGTAGTTAGTCACATGGGAGGAGACTGCTCATCTTTCTCATGTGGAACAGCTGGTAGATTGAACCACATGCCTTTCGGATTGCAGAGCAGCTTCTTGCCAGTAGGCCACCAAAGATTCCACTTCATGAAATTGTAAAGATCCATATCAGTGTGTATATAGCATACAGGTAGAGGGCTCCATGAATTAAATGAAAGGTTTTAGGAAGAATGAAGCAAACGAATGAGAAAACAAAGAGATCTTGGGTGGAAACCCCAAATTCAGCATAAAAGAAAAGAAAGATAAGTTTATGAGTGGGAGAATGGAAATAAATGGCTGAAAAGGAAATAACAAGTCATGATATCCAACAAGTCAAAGAAGCCGTTTCCTTTTTCTCTCTTGAAGAAAGGAGTGGTAAAAATTGTGACGTACTTCAGACAAATATTATAGATATTATCACCCCTTCAATGCTACAGAGGGGAGGGCGTGCAAAAACAAAAACCTAGGGGAAATTGTAGTTGCTAAGATTCTCATATCAATATGCTTCAGATTTAAATTTGGGAAATCTGGCAGGGTCTGGACATGACTAGAGTAATTATTCTCATTTTAGATTTTTTAACTTTTCCAGCATAAGCAACTATAATTTCCTATATGATTCAATCCTTTTATTTTTTAGTATCTATACATATACTTATTTCAATATATGTAGAAAATGAACTGAGGGATTATTGTAGGTTATAAATTTTGGTTTTGGTCTTTAAATGGTGGCATATACTTTAAAGAACTTATAACCCGGAGAGAAAATTAGCTCTCTGAATACATTTATAAATGTTTGCTATCATAAAGCCAAAATTCATA
The DNA here is from genome assembly GCF_000299155.1 of Elephantulus edwardii. Lineage (NCBI taxonomy): Eukaryota > Metazoa > Chordata > Mammalia > Macroscelidea > Macroscelididae > Elephantulus > Elephantulus edwardii. The sequence continues at coordinate 13,171,256 of NW_006399763.1, forward strand.
AAATAATATTGTAAGCAATTTTAATGCTTGCTTACATAGAACTAAAGAAACTATGTCAAGGCATAATAAACTTTGTAGAAACAGCAATCTACCAAACTATTAATCAACTATATTCAAATAATTAGGTTTAGCACGTAATTACTAATTGTATTTGCACTTGGAATTAGGGAACAGAGAACTTGAAACTTTATACTTAGGAACTTCAACATATAATCATCTTAGTTTCAAATTACCCCACTCCTTGCAATAAAAAATATATTTAGTTATAAGTTGGAATACCATCATATTATTAAATACAATTAAAAATTAAATATAATTAAAAAATAAGTATTCCTCTATTTAGCTGATGCTCCACCTTTTCTATTGGACCGTCTTTCTTGGGAATGAGAATACAGATCTAGCCCAGTCAGTTGGACAAATAGCTGTCTTCCAAATTTCTTGGCATAAACTGGTAAGAACGACCGAGACTCCATCTGTTAGTTGAAACATGTCAGTTGGTATCAAATAGATTCCTAGGGTCTTATTTTTTGCCATTGCCTTCAGTGCAGCTTGAACTTCTTCCTTCCTTTGGCTCTTGTTCACATGCTACTTCCTTAAATTTTTCCATGTCAACAACTTTGTTTGATACAGTGATTCTATGTATTTCCTTCATCTTCTTTTAATGTTTCCTTGATCATACAAAATTTTACCTATAACAAATCACAGTATTGCTCTTTGAGGCTTAAATTTGGTTTTCAGTTCTTGCCATTTGTATCCATCAGACATCAGCAATGATATCCCTGGTGCCATGGCCTCTTTAAAACCCAGATTGAACCTCTGTCAATTTCCTTTCAGTGTACTGTTCTAATAATTTCAGTCTTTCCTCTATCTAAAATGATATTGCTTGTTGTTGCAGTTTGAGAATTTTTCTTTTTGTGACATTCAGATGTAATCTAAATTAAAAATTGTATTGTTTGATCTTCAGAATCAAGTATCTCAACTCCTCCTCACTTTCAACAAGCAAAGTTTTTTTTTCATCTGTGTAAGGCAGGTTGTTGATTAATCTTCTCTTTTGAATGTAGCATTCTTCTTCATATAGTATGGCTTCTCAAAATATTTGCTTAATATACAGATTGTATAAGTGTGGAGAAAGGATACAGCTCAGATATACACCTTTTTAATTTAAGCCCTGTAATATGTCCTTGTCATGTGCACATAAGAGCTTATTGGTCTACGTATAGATTTCACCTTACCAAAATTAATTATTCTGGGATTGACATTCTTCTCAAAATTAGTTGTAATTTGTTATGATTCACATAATCGGACACTTTTGAACAGTAAATAAGGCACAAATAGGCATTCTTGTAGTATTATCTACTTTCAGCCAGGATCCATCTGTCATCAGCAATGATATCCCTGGTGCCATGATCTTTTCTAAATCCAACTTGAACTTGTGGCAACTCCCTGTTAGTGTATTGTTCTAGTAATTTTGAATGATGTTCAGCAATATTTGGTTTCCATATGATATGAATGACCGTGCTTCATAACTTCTACATTCTGTTGGAGCACCTTTCTTGGGAATGGGAACAAATAAAGATCTCTTCCCATCAGTTGGTTAGGTAGCTGTCCTCCCAGTTTCCTGGGACAGACTGTTAAAAGGCACATCAAAGTGAATATTAAAAGGATAGTGATAATAATAATTCACTCTTCATGGAGTATAATCAGCTAATCAGTTGCCATTGAGTTGAACAATCCTTAGGATGACTATGGGTGTCATAGTAGGGCTATGCTATATGAAAGTCTTAAATGTTGATTTTGGAAGTAGACTGTTAAACCATTATTTGGAAATCCTCTAGGCAGACTCGAACCACTAAACTTTTAGTTCACCACTAAGTATATTTTTTAATCAGTCAGTGACTTTTCATATAGTGTAATAAAGAATAAATGGCACATTGTTGTTTGCTGTCAAGTTAGAATCAACCTATAGCTGACTCTTCAGCAGTTTTTCAAGGCAGTGAACCATATTGGAGGAGATTGTCCATCTTTCTCAGGTTGAACACTGAGTGGATTCAAACCACTCCCTTTGGTATTACAGCTCAATTTCTTACTACTAGGCCACCAGAGCTCCCTAATGGCACATAGCAAATATATAGTTGAAACTGTCAAGCCCATATTATTTTGTTATTAATATGTGCTATAATTCAACTACAACTCATAGAGATCCTATGAAAAACAGAGTTAATCCTGCCTTATCTTGTGACATCCTCACCTTCTCTGATATACTCAAGTCATTGTTACAGTCACCATATCAATTCATCTTATGGATGGTTTTTCTCTATTACACACACAGAATCCCCACCTTTCCAACAATGATCTCATTCTCCAACTGACTGGTTCTTCTTTATAATAGACACAAAGTATGTGAGATGAAGTTTCATCATCCTCACTTCAAAGCAACGTGCTGTTGCAATTGATTTAGTCAAACTTTTTTATTCTTTTGGCAGTTCATGAGATTTTCTAAACTCTTCTCTAGCACAACTCAAAGGCATCAATTTTTTTTTCTACTGTCATCCTTTCTTTTTTTTAGTTGAGATTTTATTGTAAGATTATTAATAACTTAGATTTCTAGTCATTCATTGCTGCACATTTCTGTCATCCTTTCAATAACTGAAAAGATCATGGCTTGGATTTGATGCACCTTAGTCTTTAGGTACCACATCATTGCTCTTCAGCAAATGAAGCAGTCCTTGACAGCAGATTCCATTTCTGGTACCAAGGCTGTTGATTCTGGATCTAAGTAAGAAGAAACTGTTGACAAATTTAATCTTTTTTCCATCTATCATGATGTTATCTCTTGGTGCAGTGGTAAGAATTTTTTGTTTTCTTGATACTGATGTCCATATTTAAGGCTGCAGTTTTTGATCTTCTGAAGCAAACACTTCAAGTCCTCCTCACTTTCAGCAAGCATAGTCTGTGTCACTTGAGTAGCACAAGTTGTTAATGGGTCTTCCTCTGACCCTTAAGCTACATTCTTCTTCATAATGTCCAACTTCTTGAAACATTTATTCAGCATACAAACTAAATAGTTACGGATAAAGGATACAACCTTGACACATGCTTTGTGCTGTACGATCTACCTTATCTATCTCACCAATCATGGCAAAAATCCTGTAAAATACATATTATTCTCAAATTAAAAAATATTAAACAAGATTTTCAGAAGTTAAGCGAGGCACTTGCAGTAAATTGCACAGTCGAGCAATTATTCCAATCCAGAATGTTCTGACATCAAAGTCCTTCACAACTACAACTGTCCAGTTGACCAGATATCCCTCTCTCTGTGTTCCTGTCTAAATTCCTGGAAAAGGATCTTCAAAACTATTCACCTGTCTCTGAGTCCTTCAGTAGTATTTGGAAAGAACATATAAGTGCAATTATTCTTGTTATAAATGAGATTACAGGGGAAGGATTCAGAAAAGGGAGAAGAGCTAAAAAAAGGTTCTTTGTGATTGTTCCCCTATCTTTATAAATCTTCACACAACCCAATTAATTTTCAGGATGAAGTATTTGCGGTTCTATGACAAACAGCCTTCCTCAAGTATCCTTAACATTTGTAATTGTTATTAACCTTCGGACCTTTGTCTAGCTGAAACATTTTTACTTCAAAATAACTTCATGATGTTATCATTGCCTTCTCCAAACTCTTCTGTTTTTACAGTCTGTTTTAAACCTTTCCTTTCCTGAGCTCCTATGTTTCAAGCCTCCATCTATACTTGTATTACTATAATAATGACCTAGTAATGGCATAATCCTATGCCATTTTTCCGTTTGCTCTAATCTGCGCCCATGAAGGGAGTGAAAAATATATCTGTAATCCTGTCTTTTATGCTTAACTTTGTTGTTGATATTGTAGATATTGTCTAGTTAGTTCTAATAGGGACCCTATATACTGTAGTACAAAATACCATTGACTGCTATGTCATTCCCATAATTGTTATGTTTTGTGCCCATTACTGTAGCCACAGTGTCACTCCATTTCACTATGGAATCTATGTCCTTGCCCCACTAACTCTACCAAGCATTGTGTCCTTGTGGGATCTAGTCTCCCCTGATGACATGCCAAATTCAGTGAAACAAGTTTCACGATCATCTCTCTTAAGGAGCATTCTGGCTGTAATTATTCAAAGTAGTATACAATATTCATTCATCCATGGCATATATTCTTATTTATCTTTGATTATCCTTATTTAGTGAGCTGTGGCAGTATAAGTATATAAAGGAGTTGTGCTGCCAACCCAAGGCCTGCATTTTGAAACAATCAGCTGCTCTACAGGGTAAAGACAGGTGATCTCCCATGCAATTAGAGTCTCTGAAAACCTGCTGGAGATGCAGCTATTAGCTGGTTAGGACTTGACAACACATAAAGACTACAATATTCAGTGTTCATCTTTCACATGCATATTACTTAACGGAAAATACGACGGCTTAGATAAAATGCACCTTCATTCTTAAAGTGACATATTTGCCTTTTAACACTTTAAAAAGGTTTCTTTAAGCAAAATCCGCCCAATGAAATACGTTATTGAATTTCTTGACTGTTGTTTCCAGGGTGCAAGTAAAGTGACATTCCAAGTAAAGCAAATTCTTGACAACTTAAGTCTTTAAAAAAAAAAAGTTTTATTTTAGCTGCACTGCAATCCCAGAGTCATGTGCTTCAAATCCACCAGACTCTACTATAGGAGGGGCAATCTCCAATCAGATGTGAGTCAATCACACACACACACACACACACACACACACACACATTTAAGAAAAAATAAAGTTTTTATCTTAGTGTATCTTGACACTAACCAGTTCACTATAGTAGATTTTCTTTTATCTCTAGAATAGCTGCCATCAGTCGACAACTTAAGACTTCTAATAATTCATCATTATTTTGCTTATTAGTCCAGTTGTGAGGTTTTATAATTTACTTTGAGATTTTTTATTCATTCATTTTGCACATTTGCCTCCATTCCCCTGCCTACTTCCTCTCCCTCTTTGCAATGCACCTCGTTCCACTGTTGTCATATATACAATGTTTAATTGTATATTCCTTTCAAACAACGATATTTAATTCCTATTGAAAGTTTCATCAATAAATATTTTGAGCTTCCTCAGTAAGAAATTAAAGACCTCTTCAGTTATTCAGTATGAAAGGTTGAGTCAATTACATATCACAGATTGTTAGTTTTGTCCAATCCTGAGGCAGCCTTCTTCTTTAGATAGCTAAGCCTTCATGGATTATTTGCTCAGAATACAGAGTAAATAAGTACAGTTAAATGTTATATTCCTGACACACATATTTTCTGATTTTAAACCATCCAGTACCTTCTTGTTCTTTTGAAAATACTGCCTCTTAGTCCATATACAACTTTCACAGCACAATTAAGGGCTCAGAAGATGGAGGGAATACTCAGTCACCGTACAAAAAAAGAATTGGTTGACAATGAAATATATCAGGAAGCAGCATATGATAAAGAGCCAACAGTAATGAGGAAAAAAGTTCAAGCTTCAAGGCATTAGGAAAAAATGAGGCCCCAGAAATCAGTGGGATACCAACCAACATGTTTCAAATAACAGAGACACGCCTGAATGTGCTCACCAGTCTGTGCCAGGTAATTTGGAAGACAATCACCTAGCCAGCTGACAGAAAGAAATCCATATTTGTTTTAATTCCCAAGAAAGGTGATTCAATAGCAAGAGAACTACAACATTCAGTGCTCATCTTTCAAATGCATATTGCATACAGAAAATACCATGGCTTAGATAAAATGCACCTTCAATCTTAAAATGACATATTTGCCTTTTAACACTTTAAAAAGGTCTCTTAAAGTAAAACTTACCCAATGAAATACATTACTGGAAATTATCAAACAATATCATTTAGATAAGATAATGTAAGATAAGATAAGATAAAATAAGATAGATAATATAATAATGTAGTAATAAAATAATATTAGCAAAATATTCCCAAAGATCATCCAAAAATGGTGAGACTAGTACATTGACAGAGAACTGTAAAAAGTTCAAGTGGAGTTTAGAAGAGGTCTTGAAAGCAGAGGTATCACTGTTGATGTCATACGGATCTTGGCTGAAAGTGGAGAATACCAATAGAATGTCTAATTGTATTTTATTGAGTATGCAAAGGCATTTGACTAGATGGATTATAACAAATTATGGCTAAACTTGAGAAGAATAAGAATTCCAGAACATTTAATTATGTTTCTAGAAAATCTATGCATAACACAGGAAGGTGCTGTCCAGATATAGCAAGGAACATTGCACAGTTTAAAATTTGGAAAAGTATGCATCAGGGTTCTGTTTCTTTCTATAGAATATAGATTGGGGAATCAGGTTCATCAAAATCTTCATTATGCAGACAAAATTGTGTTTGCTAGAAGTAAGGAAGACATGAGGTGCTTGCAGCAAGGATCAAGGACTGTAGTACTCAATATGAATTACTACTCAGCATCAGAAAAACAGAAATTCTCATCACTGGACCAACAGACAACATCATAATAGACGGAGAAAAGTTTGAAACTGTCAATGATTTAATTTTCCTTGGATCGACAAACATCATCCTTTGTAACAGCAGTCAGAGATTGGGAGACTTGTAGCATTGGGAAAGTCTGCTGTTAGGAATCTCTCCAAAGTTCTGAAGAACAATGGTGTTATTTTAAAGACTAAACTGTGTCTCAATAAAGTCACAATGAAGCTTTCCAAAACCTATACCTAAACCAAGAGGCTGTTGTGCAAACAGAGCAAGAAGCCACTACATGGTTTAAAGTTAAGAAGAGAATGCATCAGGGTTGTATTCTTTCCTCATATGTATTCAATCTGTATGCTTAGGAAATTATTCAAGAAACTGGACTCCATGAAAAAGAACATGGCATCAAGATCAGAGAAAGACAAATCAGTAACCTACATTATGTAGATGACACAACTTTGCTTGCTGAAAGTGAGGAGGATTTGAAGCACTTATTGCAGAAGATCAAAGAATACCTTCAATATGAATTACATCTCAACATCAAGGGGAATAAAATTACTACCAGATTGATAAGTAACATTATGATAGATTGAAAAAAAGACTGAAACTGTCAACAAATTCACACTTACTTTGATCCACAATCAACTCCTTGGTGTTAGCAATCAGAAAATCAGGAGATGGATTGCACTGGGAAAATCTTCAGTTAGGAACCTTGCCAAATTATTGAGAAGTAATGATGTCAACTTGAAGATAAAAATGCATCTGATTCAGGCCATGGTCTTTCAAATCACCTGCTATGCCTCTGAGAGTTGTACTATGAATGAATAAGGATGACATAAGAAGAAATGATGCCTTAGAGCTGTTGTATTTGAGAATATTATTGAACATCCCATAGACTGAGAAAAGAACAAATGTCTTGCAGAATGTTCTTTCAAGGCAAAGGTTACTAATTTTTGAAGAAGGGTCATGTTGCAAGTAGGGGCTGTTCCTTGGAAAGGCACATGATTCTCAGAAAGGCTGTAGGTCTACAAAAGACAGGATGATCCTCAGCCAGATGGATTGACATAGTGACTACTGGAATGGGCTCCAGTGTGTCAGGAAGTGTGGAGATGGCACGGGATAGATCAGGGTTTAGATGTATTGTTGATAGGGTCTCTGTGGGTTGTACTTACTTAGATGGTAATTAACAACAGCTATGCATGTGAGAGCTGGACAATAAATAAGACAAGAGAAGAATTTATGTATTTGAAGTGTGGTATTGAAGAAGAGTGTTGAATATCACAAGGACTGCCAAAAGAATGGACAGATATGTCATGGAGAAAATGCAATCAGAATGTTCTTTGGATGCAAACAGGGTGATCCTTCATCTGATATATTTAGGACATGTTGTTAGGGGAGACTATTCCTTGGTAAGGGACATCATGCTTGGAAAGGTGGAGAGTCAGTGAAAGAGAGGAAGAACTTTGGTGAGAGACTGATACAGTATCTGTGGCAAAGGTGTCAAATGTGCCAAGGGTGATAAGGATTGTGCAGGATAAGACAGAGTTCACATCTATTCTTCATAGGGTCATTATGAATTGTGCACAACTCAATGGCTCTTGACAACAATAGCAATTATTATACATAAGATGTCTGACAAGTAATTAAGATAGGCAAATGAATGAAAATAATGAGTAATTGCAATTGAAGTTGGATGAAATCATAGTATACTATGAATTGCAAAATTTTTGAAATGATAGAAGAGTATTTTTACACATGAAAATTCTTGCTGATTTTATTTATAAAAGTCAAATTCATTGTCTTCAAGTTGATTCTGACTCAAAGGCACTCTAATGACCTTCTAAGACCAACAAAATGGCCCCATTTCCAAGAATGTTATATTTGTGGAAATAGAAAAATCTTTCTCTTGCTGTGTGGCTGGTGTGTGTGAAATTGCAGTCTCTAGTCGCATGTGAGCAAACAATCATTTTTCTACTAAGGATCCTTTTTATTCAATGGAAAATACTTAAAACCCACCTAGCCTAAATGGACTTTGTTGTAGATTGCCTTTGAGTCGAGCATGACTCATAGAGATCCTATGAACACAACTCCTGAAGCCTTTCTATAACTATTGACATTTATCAAAGTTCTTAGAGTTTCTGGGGGCATGTGGTTTAGAAAATGGGCAGGTCATTTAACCCACTGAAGTTTATTTTTCTATGTTGTTGTTGTTATGGGCTGTCGAGTCGTTTGTGACTCATAGCGACCCTATGGACAACAGCCCTAAATCCTGCTCTATCCTGCGCCAACCGCTCTGACTCTGACACACCCATCCCTATTACCCCAGTCACCGAGTCAATCCATCTCATAGGGGGTCTTCCCTTCCTGCGCTGTCCCTCCACCCTCCCAAGCATGATGTCCCTCTCCAAGGACCCGTCCCTCCTGGCAACATGTCCAAAGTATGTCAGACGAAGCCCCAGAATCCTTGCCTCCAAGGAATAGCTTGGTTTAATCCTCTCCAAGATGAATCTGTTTGTTTTCCTGACCGTCCATGGTACATTCAGTACTCTTCTCCAGCACCACAGCTCAAAAGCATCCACTCTCTTTCTGTCCTCCCTAGTCATTGTCCAAATCTCTGATGCATAACAAGCGATTGCAAAGACCATGGCCTGTATCAGGTGCACCTTAGTCTCCAGAGAGACACTGTTGCCCCTGAGTACTTTAGAGAGGTCCCTAACAGCAGACTTTCCCATCGCGATATGCTTTTTGATTTCCTGACTGCTGGTGCCAAGAGTGTTGACTGTGGAGCCGAGCAAACTGAAGCTGTGAACAATCTCAATCTCTTCACTATCCATCCTGACGCTGCCAATTGGTCCAGTGGTGAGAATCTTTGTCTTCTTGACATTGAGCCTCAGTCCATACTGAAGGCTGCAGTCCTTGACCCTTTGCAGCAAGTGCATGAGGTCCTCCTCAGTTTCAGCAAGCAGGGTTGTGTCATCTGCATAATGCAGATTGTTAATAGATCTTCCACCAATCCTGATGCCACAATTCTCCTCATAGAGCCCAGCCTCTTGGATAATCTGCTCTGCATACAGGTTGAAAAGGTATGGAGACAGGATGCATCCCTGGTGCACACCCTTCCCAATTTTGAACCATGCAGTGTTACCCTGCTCTGTTCTGACTACTGCCTCTTGATTCAAGTATAGGTTTCGCACTAGCACAATTAAATGTTCTGGGATTCCCATTCTTCTCAGAGTCAGCCACAGTTTGTTATGAACCACACAGTCAAATGCCTTTGCATAATTATATATAATAAATATAATAACATTTTCATGTATCCATTCCTTAAATGTTTACTACAATAATTACAATAGTCAGAAAACATGATGGTGATATGATTATGAGTGAGTTTACATTTATCTTGATCATATCCATGTTTGATCTAGTGGAGTGTTCACAAGGAAAAACAAGTTATCCATAGGATTATGACTACTCTCACAGAGGAGTGTCATAAGTGTACCAAAGAAACGTGGGAACATGTTAGGAGAGAACTCTTCTGTCCTTGGAGCAGGAGAGCATAAAGTCTTTATGACCTTCAAGGTAGAAGGTGGGAACAATCCTGTTTGCATTAAGTGTGTGCATATAAATATATGCACATAGTGAGTACAATGATTAGAGCTTTTCAGGAAAAAAATATTTTCAACATTGAAATAAATGTAATGCAAATTTTGAATGTTCTTTTGAAAGTAATAAGTGAGGGTAGAAGCACACATAACCTTGCAGAGTTGCAGGTACTAGATCAAACTAAGCCTTATAAGGCTCCTAAAAATTTTTTTACCTTATCTTCAGAAGCAATGAGAAACTGTTAAGAGGGAGCCTGGATCACAATTGCTTTGTTTGTTAATTATTCAAAACACATTGAAAAAAATCTGACTAGAGGAATCTAGAATTGTAGTATGAAGAACAGCATGAAAACTGTTAGCAATAATCCATATGAAAGATGATGAAACTCCTAACCTAAGGAACAGCAGAGAAGATGAACAGGAACATTGATTTGAGAGATCATAGGACTGTAGAGTGACCTGCATCGTAACAGTGCTTCACTTTTATTCCGACAGGTCAGCAATTCTAATTCACCAGCTGCTCCAGAGCAGGTAATAATGGGCAGTCTACTTCTGTAAAGATTTACAACCTTAGGAGCCTGACAGAAGGTCGCTATGAGTTGGAGTATACTCAAAACCAGTGAGCAAAGAACTTAAATGTACAGACAGGGAAAAGAAGGAACCAAGGATGATATTTTGATAATTGTTTTTGGTGACCAGAAGTGCTAATACACTGGGAAGCTAGCTGTGATGGAACAATAACCTGTTTTCTCATAGAGTTGTTGTGAATACTAAGTGAAATGGCTTATATACAGCCACCACAATGTCTAGTGAATTATAGTTCATTTAAAAATTATACATTCACTTATAGTCCCCTCCTCTCTTTTCCTCAATTCCTAAGCTAGCAGAAAACTGGGAATAGAATCCCAGGCTTCTGTTTACCAATGCAGAGTTCTTTGTTAATGGACTGCTGATCTACAAACAAAGATGAAACAGAGAGATGTTAAAGCAAATATTCACAATTTATCCTGGAATTGCTTACAAGTTGACAGCTATCCAACTTATTTTTAGTTTATATTTAAAATGAATCATATGTTTCAAAGTGACTGACAGAAACATAGCTTTGCTTCTGGAGCCAATTGTTTTCCATCATTTTTGGACATCATTCAGAGTGTGTTTAAAAGCGTTCATCCGTGACAACAACAAATGCTAATTATCATAAAAAATAAACAGCTCCTGTTAACATCATTTTAAGAATTTCTCCTACTCCAGCACTATATTCAATCTTTCATCCCGTCTGTTTTTGGGGCTGGTAATAAAGACAAGATGAAAGTATAATTATCATGTATCAAACTGGAAAACACAACAAAATAGAATGAATATAAATGGGAGGAATAAACTACACAATAAATAAATCTATAAAGGAAATAAGGAAAAAAAGGGGTACATTTGTATTCTGCAGTAAACAGCAGGCACACAGGTTGATAACGACGTTGATAGTAGGGAATGTATTATAAGATAGTTTTCCTTCATTTTAGTTCATTTAGTCCTAGCTGTAACCAGATTTCCTCTCACGTTATCAAATGGTCATGTGTTCATTTTAACTCTCATCATCTATTTTTTAAAAAAGTATCTTATGAGTAGAAAGGGAGCTCTGGTGGCCTAGTGGTAAAAAATTGTGCTGTACTTCCAAAAGTACGTAGTTAGAATTCACCAGCTGCTCTGTGGGGTGAAGGAAACACCTCTGAAAACTCACAACAGGGTCCATTATGGGTTACGACTTGAAAGCACACAACAATAACAATGAATAGAAGGTTTGTGTACTTCTTAAGTAAATATCAATACTACCATTGTTACATGTCTTTGAATCAGAACTGACTAATGGTTGATCCTCCAGTCAGTAAGTTTTCAGACGCTGTAAACTGTACCGGAGGAAACTGCCCATCTATCTCCTGAAAAGAGCTGGTGGATTCAAACTTCACGCCTTTGGACTGGGAACACAACTACTTACCACCTTCCTATAAATTTACTTAACTTATATTTATATTTTTTTTAATTCCAATTTAAATTTTTTCTATTTAGTTTGCATTAATAATTTAAACTGTAATGAATGCATAAATTTTCTGTGTTTTACTGTATCATTTTCCACCTAAATCATTTAATTATATATATTTATTATTGTGATGTCCCACTGAGTCAGAACTAAACCCTAGCTGATGCTCTAGAGGGATTTCAGGAGCAGAAAATTGCATGGAAGAAGATAGTCCATCTCTCTCAAGGAGCAGTTGTTGTTGTTTAAAGTCAGGTTAGAACCAATGCATAGCTGACCCTCCTGTGGGTACCCAGAGGCAGTTAATTGCATGGGAGGATATTGCCCATCCTTCTCCTGTGGAGCAGCTGGTGGCCTCGAACCAAGTGCCTTCAGGATTGCAGTGGAACTTCTTGCCACTAGGCCACCAGAGCTCCCTCAAGGAGGAGTTACCAGATTAAAATGCGTCTATTTTTTTTTTCTTTCCTTTTCTCTCTCTCTCTTCAAACAAATACACACATGACCTGGTATTTATAATGTACATATATGATGGTACTTGGATAGCATTCACCTGAACTGCATTAGGAAAGAATGGAAAGGTAAATAACTTATGGATTAAAAATATATATGCATCTATATTTATATATTTCTGTATATAGCAATCTGTATATATAAGTGGATAATTTATCACTAAATATGTTCTGCTTCACCACATTACAAGTCCAAACTTCCATTAAAAATTAGTATACACAATATTACCACTAACTGAAAAACAACGTTTTAAGAATTAAAACATCAAGTCCTCAATGTATCAATCTTTTTTTTAGTTCGTGTTAAACAAGACATCAGAGATAATTAAATTATTTTAAGGAAATTTAGTAGCCTAATTCTAGGTTTAAATTATGTCTATTTTATCAGAAATGCAAAATAACTTGACCAAATGGTATTTAAAATTACTCATTACCTTCAAAGATTTTTTTTTCTAATTTTATTTAATTTTGTCCATATCAGTAACTACCTATTTCTTGTTCTACTGGGAAAAGTCACTATTTGTCAATTCAAAAATGGCAATGTTTAAACTTTCTGTCACAGTCAACACTCTTGGCACCAGCAGCCAGGAAATCAAAAAACGTATTGCGATGGGAAAGTCTGCTGTTAGGGACCTCTCTAAAGTACTCAAGAGCAGCGATGCCTCTTTGGAGACGAAGGTGCGCCTGATACAGGCCATGGTCTTTGCAATCACATGTCATGCATCAGAGAGCTGGACAATGACT
>NW_006399763.1:13186152-13191573 GCF_000299155.1 Elephantulus edwardii
GAGGAACAGCACAGCAGGGGAAGGCCCTCTATGAGGTGGATTGATTCAGTGACTGGGGTAATCAGGATGGGAGTGTCAGAGACAGTGCAATTGGCGCAGGACAGAGCAGAGTTTAGGGCTGTTGTACATAGGGTCGCTATGCGCAAGCGACTCGACGGCACATAACAACCACAACAACGATGACTCGATGGCATTTAACAACAACAGCAACAGCATACAGAGAGATCAGTTGGCCTAGTGGACAGAAAGTGATGTTACCAAGCCAAAGGTGGATGACTTTAATGCATGGCCCTCAGGCCTGCTTTTAACTGGTTTTGCTCAAACATTCTTTTAAGTCATATAGCCTGGTCTGTCCACTTGCTGTTCAGAGGTAACTTAGGTAACTTGTGTTTGCTGTGAAGCTGAACGCTGTGACACTGATGTGTCAAATGTGATAATGGTTACCCATGGTGGACAGTGTTCGGTGGCGCTCCCCATTTAAAACAAACTTGAAAGCAGGAGTGGCATCCACTTCCAAAATAGCTTGGCTCAGAAACCCTATGAACCTGGAGAAAGGATGAAAGTTATACAAGTGTTCAGGTCTTTTGTTAATAGGGCCAGTATGAGTTGCCTACGACTTGTTGGCACTTGACAATAACAACAACACATATTTCCATGTGCAGCCTACAGTACATAAATAAAGGGAGCTCCTGGTTGTTGTAGAAAATTCAAATTCAAGAGGCTTTTAGTCTAAGCATGATTAGGAAGGAACAGTGAAGTGCAAGATTGAGAGGTTGTTTTTAATTTTCTGGTTTTAAGAACATTGTTTATATGTTTACATTCTTTCAATTTTATATTGGTTTATATAACAAAATTCATATTCTTTGTGTTTAGTTTATATATATTGTGTTTCATGCTCTATTCACATTGTGTTTAATGATATCATCCCCAGATACTGTTTTATAAGATTAATCACTACTGATTCATGTTAAATATTTCCCAATCTTTTCTTATATTTTAATGTGAAATTACTTGTCATCAACAAAACAGCATCTCTCCTTTATCAAATATAATATTCAAGAAAAATAAAACTTCAAGTTTACTGTTTAATTTTTTTTCTCTGAGAGACTTAATTTATATTGATATCTCAAGATAATTCGTTTACAAAAATAATTATGTACATTAAAAGGAAGGGTTGTAAATTATTAGAGACCAAGTTACTACAACATTCAAGACTCCAAAATAAACATCATTAACAAATTCAGTTTTCCCAAATTTCTAAATGCAATCTCCACATAAACATTTCCAATCTCTAAACTGTTTCTCTACTTAAACATTTCCAACTTCATAGGGAACCACGTTCTTGTGTAATAATCAAGTATTCAAATATTTCTAATAGTCAAACGTTCAAGTCAGTACAAACACATAAATGACTATTGGGGTTTACAGAGGTGCCTTCACAATGGAGAATGATCATCTTGAGGGGCTTGTGGATTCTAGCCATACCCATTTAGTTTGGCACAATTCTCTAACACAAAGCTTCCAGACTTCTTACTGTTCTTAGCCGAGAAGTTCTTTAAGCACTGTTTTGTTATATAATGTTACAACTTTTAATGTGCCTTTTTTGTATATAAACAACTGAAGAAACAGATGAAGTAAAACTTCTTTTTTTTTTTTCCATTAAGAAAAAAGTTCCATTTTCAACTAAGCAGGAAGTTTTGCTTTGGGAAACTCACCTAATTTAGAAGAAAAACTCTTTATATATATGCATCCATGGTATACGTCATACTATTTCTATCCTTTAAATTAGTTCAAATTAAACCAACAACTAGATTTTAAAAATTCATGTTTTACTTGCACTTTAGATTTGAGGACTAACATCAATTAGACTAAAATTACTCTCTATCCTTTAACTTACATAAATATAAAACATATATAGTACCAATCTGGAGCAGACTACAGAAAATATTTATGTTTAGCATAGACTCAAAGGCTACGGATTTTTCTTACCAGTGCTGTCATCATACACCACGGTGACAGTTTTCCACTTGAAAAATTGCACCAGGTCCAAAATGGCACGGCTGAGCGAAGAGAAGTCTGGGTAGAGACTGACATAGAAGGAATCTTTGTTGTCTGACACTTGGTGCTTCCAGCGCGTCTGTATGTGGGGAACCCCCAAAGCATTACAGATGGACTGCACTGCGTTTGCCGAAGAGCTGTGTGAAGGCCCAAAGATGGCAGCTACCCCAAGTGATAATTGATCACAGGCTGAAAAAGATATAAAAGTATATCATTAAGAAAATAAAGGGAAGCAGGAAAAGTTTAAAATTGAATGACTGGCTCCAAAAGGCACTAGTATTCTTTTTCCTCTAATTACTTAATTAATACAAAAGAAGGTTGTGATGAAGATTTAGGCATCAAACGAGTGTTCACACTAAAATTTTACAAAATGAGTAATTTGCAATTCTAATGTGTAAAATTTTCTAGTACTTTCCTGCAGAGGATTTTAGTCTAAAAAACAATTCCTCTATGAAGAATTGCTACATAGTGAGATAATATTTAATTGAGCAAAATTTAGTGGTGATAACTCATTTTTAAGTTTCCTAAAAATTAAATATAAACTAAGTATACTCTAATATTCTGTTGTTGTAACAGTGTCCTATCAAGTAAGAACTGGCGCCATTAGTGACCTCTAGCAGTTTTTCAGAGGCAGTAAAGCACACTAGAGGAGAACGCCCATGTTTCTACTGCTGTAGCAGCAGCACAATTCCTGATCATAATGTTCCTTACCATTATGACTACAATTCTGAATGAGAAGAAGGCTTCTTGCTGTTATTGGTAGATGCTATCAAGTGAACTGGGACTTATACAAACCCTATAAACAAAACAAATGAACAAAGAAATCTGAACTTCGTCCTGTCTTGCAATATCCTCATAATCTCAGTCACGTTCAAGACCACTGTATCACTGCCAGTGCATATTGTTGAGTGTCTTTTTTTAGCTAAGTAAGTCTTAGTTAATTCCAAAGCTTATTTCAAACTAAAATCAGTACAAACAGAGAAATTACAGAAAGCTGTTTATTTTTAAGATATTTTCTTTGAACTGGACTGGGAGGATATATTATTTTTGAAGTCTAGAATCTTACTCAACATAGATTTTTATTCCACTTACATGGAGGTTTTTGACAAAATATGAACTAAAAAAAATGCAAATCATCAACCTGGATTGGTTATTTAGAATGTAAGTGTGCATGATATGAAATGAGAATTTTCACTTATCTGATCAACTATTTATAAACGAAATATTGTTGCTGTTTTTGATTGCCATTGATTTGAGTATGACTCATAACAAACCAAAAGACCTGAAGCCTTTCTATGATTATCATCATTTCTCAACATTCATAGAGTTTCCAGAGGCATGTTGTGAAAGATGTGGATACCACTCCTGATTCCAAAATACTGTTCAAATTTTAATTCAAACATGAATATATTTCAAAATATTTAACTCAAAATCAATTGCTATCCAGTCAGAACTGACTCATAGCTGATCCTTAAGCGTGCTTTCAGAGGCCATAAATGCGTTTGAGGAAATTGTCCGTTTTTCTCCCGTGGAATCTCTGATTGATTCCAAAAAAGCAAGGCTTTTGGATTAGCACAACTCCCTACAAACTATGCCAGGATATTCTTTAGTTGAACAAACTAATATTACAGATTAAAAGCATAACACCAATATCAGGGTATTGATTAGCTTTTAGAAATTCACTTCTTATTTCTTGCCATTATATGATTTTTTAAAAAATTTACAAATGCCCAGTTAAGCATTGTAGTTGTTTAGACTGTCAAGATCTTTATCAATATACATGTCTAGGTCTCCATAAAATTTTAAGACTATCTTAGGTCTCTATTATTGTTCTGTGACATATCCTTATAACCTTCAAACAGTATCAATATCTCAGCAGTAAAAAAACTACGCAGTCTAAGTCCTAAAACATGGGATTCACTCTCTCAAAATCTCACAAAAAACTTGCTGATGCAGTTACTTAAGCTCTTCTCAACTTCAGGCCAAAGTTAACTGTTAAATTTGATTATTAATGGTTTTTAAAATTGAAAAAAACTTGTAAGAGTTTTTTTAATATTTGGGAAACCAGGTGACTTTATCACCTAATAATTTTGTTAGGTCATTCCCCAGACAGTAATTTATTTGCTGTTGGATCATTTTATTCTTTTTTTCAGGCTGTTTCTCTGAAGGCACAATTAAGAAATTTTTAATATCTAATCTATACTGCACTCATATTCATATACTGTGGCCTAAATATTTACATTTGAGGCAGAGTTTCCTCTTTCTAATGGAAATAATGATGTACTATGTCACTAATCAAATGCACTTGTCTTACACTTAATGTCTTACTTTGCAATTATGATGACAAATGTAGTATTTTGCAATAAACTTTAACCTTTTTACAGCCTTAAAAATGTATCATCACTCTGACATGGTTCTGCAATATGGAAACTTATTTGTATTCATAAAGATATAAATTTTTTTAAAAAGATGCTTTGATAAATACTTGGTAGCTGGAGAAAAGAAAACAGGAATTTTTATCTTTAAAAAATTACTGTACCTCATCAGCTGCCATAAATTGGCATAGAAGAAATCTGTATCAAGATGGAATGATTAATAGTTATGTAAAGTTTCATCAATAAAAGGTAAAACAAAATTAGCATTACAGAAAGGCAAACATCTTTTTACAATATGATGTTAAAGTAAATGGCTTTGTAAGCCTATACCTTTGAGAAAAATCTGTTTTATAAACTTTATTCATGCTATGTCAATGTTAACCACATGGACATCATTTAATTGAAATGACACTATAGAAATATCTGTCAAATACATTTAGATTAAGAGCTGGTATTGTAGTTCAAATAACACCTTGATAATAATTTCTGCATTTCCTACTTTCATGCATAAATATTACATTTACATTATACAAAATTTTCTTGTTCTTTATATTTTAAAGACATTGATAATGTAACAGAATAATACTAAAATTTAAAAAGAATTCAAATGATTATTCATATAATACAGTTTAATATACCATTTATTTTGAAGCATAATAAGGATTACGAGGCTTGAAAAATGAATTTGGTATATATACAACGTAAAAGTTAAAATGTGTAATATAGTTTTTAGTTAGGTTTTGCTAAATCTTTGAAATGACTTCAAAACACAGAATTTTTAAGACTGAATAAGCACAATAATAATACAATGGTATTGAAAGAACATGCAAACACAGTTCGAAAAGTGGGTCAAAATATTTCTTAAAACTGATCTATATATGTTGTTCTATTGATTTTCTACTTTAAAAGAGATATTTTGAGGCTGGCATTGGGGTGGGGGTAAGATTGAGAAAAACTGGATGAAATATGTTTACGGCATTGAAGTCTA
>NW_006399763.1:13191741-13220152 GCF_000299155.1 Elephantulus edwardii
GGGTGCAACAATGAATGAATGGAATCCCAAAATCTCTGTAGATGTTCATTGAAATGAAAAATAAACAACCTAAATTTTTAAAAAAAGAGATATTTAGTAACAATACACAGAAGGATAATGTTTTTCCTACCATAGATCTAACTGTATTTCATGTTATAAATAGCTTTTTTTAGTAGATAATTTTATCACTTTAGCTCCTCTAATAAAATTAAACTGCATTATTAAATTAAGTCTTTAATTTAAAGTATTATTAATAATGTATTAGTTACATGATGGAATTAAGAAATTTCAAAGACTATCTAGAAATTTTATTTAAACAAAATAAATCCCTGCCATTGAGTAATTTCTGACCCATGGTGACCTTACATCAGGTTTATGAGAATGTAAATCATAATGGGACTGCCCATATTTCGCCCACTGAGCTGCTGGTGGATTCAAACTTCAGGAGAAGCATGGCCTTTGGGAGAGTAGTGTAACCTCCTTCACAACATAACGTTAAATATCTATTCATTACCTTTCTTGGATGCTTCAAAACTGTCGTACAGGTTTATCTTCTGAGTGTCATAGGTGAGAGTGGTGTTGGGCAACAAAGTTCTGTTTCTGTTAATTGTATTCACTGCAAATCTGAATGCGAGTTCCTCAGCTCCCATTGGGCCAGATTCCACATATTCAAAAATACCACCTAGAAAAAAAGAGAAAAACCATAGCTCATACCAAAGGGAAAATATCAGACATTTCTGTACTGTGTGTGTGTGTGTGTGTGTGTGTGTGTGTGTGATTTACATCCAGAGTTTTTGTGGCCACAATTTTCCTATGCATTTAAAATTTAGAGGCTTGAATTTTTAGACAAATACATGGTGGCAAAATTGCTTTGGTATTATTGCCACCAAAGCTTAATGTGATTTTAATATGATTTCAGATGTTTTTACTAATTGCTTCTTTCAGGGAAAATACAGATATAGATATTACCCTAAATTCTGATAATTAATTACCCACTCTAAAGATCTGCATACAGTGATAAAATTATCAATCCTCAGTAATGTTGCCAAGATATGATATTGACATTTAGTGATAAATTAATCTCTGTTAGTTCAGATATCAGACTTTTATTTTTGCACTTTATCCTGTGGTGTTTATTGGTTTGTATACAATAATTTGTATACATTTTGTTTCATTTATGCACATACATTCATATACATTGTATTTTATATAATTAATTACCCTATGGGAAGGAATATGACACCAAGATTGGAGGTAGACTCATCAATAATCTGTGTTATGCAGATGACACAACCCTGCTTGGTGAAACTGAGGAGGACCTGAAGTGCTCACTGGAAAAGGTCAAGAACAGCAGCCTTCAATATGGAATCAAGCTCAATATCAAGAAAGCAAAAATTCTCACTATTGGGACGATTGGCAGCATCATTATAGACGGTGAAGAGACTGAGATTGCTAACAGCTTTAGTTTGCTTGGTTCCATAATCAACATGGTACCAGAAGCCAGGAAATTAAAATACAAATTGCATTAGGAAAGTCTGCTGTAAGAGACCTCTCCAAAAGTACTGAAGAGCAATGATGTCAGCCTGGAGACTAAGGTGTGCCTGATATAGGCCATGGTCTTTGCAATTACTTGCTATGCATCAGAAAGCTAGTCAATGACTAGAGATGAAAGAAGGAGAATTGATGCTTTTGAGCTGTGATGTTGGAGAAGAGGAATGAATATACCATAGACTGCTAGGAGAAGAAACAGGTTTGTCCTTGAGAAAGTGAGATTAGGCTGCTCCTTGGAGGCAAGGATTTTGAAGCTTCATCTGACATATTTTGAACCTGCTGCAAGGTGGGACTAGTCCTTGGAGATGGACATCATGCTTGGTAGAGGGACAGTGTAAGAGAGGAAGACTCCTGATGAGATGGATTGATTCAGTGACTGAGGTAATGGGGGTAGGTGTATGGGAGACAGTGAGATTGGCACAGGATACAGCAGGGTTTAGAGCTGTTTAAGTAGGGTCGCTATGAGTCACAGGTGACTCAATGTCATATAACAACAACCCAACTATTATTGTTATCCCATCATTTCCAGTGTCTACAGAATCTTTTCTATTCCTTCATTTCCACTCCCCACCTGCCCATGAAACTTTCCTATCTTAAGTGATTTCCATCCTTCTCCTTTTTTATTGACACAATTTTTATGTTATACTTATGTGTTTAAAAAATGAAAAATTGTATTGACTTGCAAATGTCAGCACTTTACGTGGAAGGAAAGAGTCAAGAAGCATTTCTTTCTTCAACTAAGAATTATTTTTGTTTTAAAAAATATACTTGCCATTTGTAAATGAGAACTCTCCAATTTATGCAAATCTCTTAATCAATGACTTTTACTCTGATGATGTAATTTTCTTCATAAAATGTAGAGAATAAATAATTCAAAGCATGGGTTTTCAATTTGTTACCACTAACATCTGTGATTCAGCCCATTTATCATTTTTTCTCAGTCATTCTCCTCCCTGAAACATCTCTCACTTTATTTGAGCTAGTACTTGAGTGGGACTTTTGCCTCTAATAGCATGTTTTCCACATAGGTGGTTATTTTAGCAAGTAGAATAAAGAGGAACCCTGAGTTTTGGCCCCTCAAACTTCTCTCCTTAGAAACAAGTGCTCTAAAGCATCAAATCATGTATTTCAACACAATCATTTACAAAATAAATCCCATTCATATTTCACAATTCTGACCTCATCAAGTCTTTGCTCCTTGAATATGAGATTAAAATACTGTTAACAAATTCCCTATTCTCTTTAGTAAACTGTCATGATGTTGCAATAATATTTCTAAATATGAAGAATTTGGTAGTTGTTGTTGAATGTCACTGAGTAGTTTCCAACACATAGCTCATAGCCTATGTTGTGTTGTTAAGTGGCATGGCCTCATGGTAAGAAACTGCACTGCAAATCCCAAAGGCACACAGTTTGACTGGGCAATATCCTCCTGTAGGACTAACTGCCTCTGGAAACTCACTGGAGGGCCAGCTATGGGTTGGTTCCAACTTGATGCTGCACAAAAACTCAATGAACAACAGATCTGGACTTTGCTCTGTCCTGCGTCATCCTCAGGATCTCTACCCTGCTTGAGCTCGTTGTTACAGTCACTGTGTCAACCTATTTTGTTGAGGATTTTCCTCTCTTTTCCTTACCCCTTACCTTTCCCAATATGTCTTTTTCTAAGGAATGACCTCTCTTGACAACATAGCTAAAATACATAACACAAAGTTTTGTCATTCTTGCCTTGAGGTTCTTGGTTCACCTCCTCTAAAATAGCCTTGTTTTGTTCTTTTGGGAGTCCATGAAATTCTCAGTTCTCTAATGCCACAATTCAGAGGCACTGATTCTTCCTTCGTCTTCCTTGTTTATTGTCAAGTGTTCAGATGTATAAGTAGTAACTGAAATACTATAATTTACATTATGAACATCTTGGTCTTTAAACTGACATCCTTGCCCTTTACAACTTTGGAGAGATCATTGACAGCAGATTTACCCAGTGCAACATATCTTTTGACTCCTTGATTTTACCATGAGTATTGATATGGATTCAAGTAAAATTAAATCCTTGAGAAACTTCAATATTTTTCTCCATCTCTCCTGATGTGTCATATTGGCCCAGGGTGAGGATTTTTGTTTCATCAATGTTGAGATGTAATCCATATTGAAGGCTGTAGTCTTTGATCTTCCATAGCAAGTATTTCATGTCCTTTTCACTTTCTGTAAGCAAGGTTGTGCTGTCTGCTCAACACAGGTTCTTAATGAGTCTTTCTCAAAGTATAATCTTCATGAAAGCTTATTGCTAGTCTTTTTCTTCAGAGCTACTGGATGATTGATCAAACTACCATTTGGTTAACATTCAATCACTTAACTGCTCAAAAGTGGGACTAAAGAAAAAATATCAAGAGATGAGATAAATTTATATTTTGAAGAAATTTTAAAGTCTGTTGATTCTCTACTACTTTGAAATATTTGTAGTATTTTTTTACTAAATTGATGTTATATCTTACCATAGTATAGTATAGTATGAAATACTACTCTAAGTAGTTGTAAAACACTGTTATGACTCATGCTAAGAAAAAAATAAGTATTTAAACTTTTCATAAGTTATAATCATCAAACCAAATATCTTAGATAAGTGGGCAACAATAGTAATATAAGTATGAACTTTGGATTTAAATTCTGGTTCTGCCATCTGCCAGCTGTGTAAATTTAAGGAGTTACTTAAATTCTCAGCCTGAGTTTTCTTCATCTCTGAAATAGAGATAACAATGGACCATTCTGCATAGAATTGTCATAAAGTTTGAATGTTAGCTCATGCAAAATGCTTAGCACAGTGGATATCAGCCATGGAACAAGCAGTCAGTGTTTCAGGTGCCATTTAATTTCAAAGAAATTCAAAGCAGTGTCATTCTTCCTGTTTTACGGAAAGAACCATCTGGCCAGAGACCATACAGCTATCAAGTGATAGAGCCAGCATTAAAATTTGCTCAAACTTGACCTCAAAGCCCTTACCCAAAAGAAACTACTCATTTCCCTCAAAATTCCACTTGGGCAAAATACACAGAACTTCTGAAAATGTGACATTGTTAATTCAATATTTAATTTACATTTAAAATATATAATATTATATATGTAGTTGAAAAAGAATTCAACAATTAGAGAATGTTACTTAATTTTATTTGAAACAGTCAATTCTACAAATACACATCTAAAGCTTTACATTTAAACAAAATGAAATTTTAAAAATTTCCTCTTTTCTCAACTCAAAATTCAGGTTCAGTATAGAATGAACAAAATAAGAATACAGAAATGATCAATATTTGATGACAGTGAAAACATTCTTAGCTTTCATGTCAATTCAAGAGTCTATATTTAACTTTGTGTTTACCTATTTGTTACATAACTTAATATTTAAAGAAATTTCAGTATCTTAATTAAATAAAATGACCTAAACCCAGGTGTAAATTTTTGTATTAAAAACACCCAGAAAATTTAAGCTTTTCAGGCACTATTTCACACTAGTAAATCATCTCAGTGACTGTATGGGTAAGTTCTGTAATTGTTAATAAGAGTTAAAGAAGAGAAACAAATTGAGTAAATTCATAATCAGGGCATACAGAGGAGGTATAAGTTGGGGGCATAAACAAACAAAAATTCTGGTACAGATCAGTCAGTCTGCCTTTCTTTCTCTTTCTCTCACTGATGCCACTGAGTTGGAACCAATTCAGCTGACCCTCTAGGGTGTTTTCAGAAACTGTAAACAGCACAATAGGAAACTAATTTTTTTTTTTTAACTACAGAGCAGCTGGTATAGTCCAGCCACCTGCCTTTAGACTGGGAGCCCAACTCCTTACCTCCTAGGCCACTAGAACACCTTAGTAAAGAATTATTTTGTTGAAGGAAAAAAACACCCAAAAATCCAAACCAACACCAAAAAAAAACCCCCAAAACCCAAAACAAACAAACAAAACACGGACCAGGATGGACATCTCAAATATGAATGGGAAATGAATCTGTACATATACCTTAACATATTTGGAAGAGTTTTTCAACATCTAGCATATCAAATATCAAATGTTCGAAGCCTATTTTTTAAAGGGTAAAATTATAATAGATATTAAGAAAAATTTCTAGAAATCACTAATAACTAATTATTTTTAGAAAATAGTAAGTATACAATTAAGTAGGATTCATATCTCAACTAGAAATATGGTAACTGTTACATAAATAAAATACATCAACACATAATTATATTAAGGATAAATGAAATAAACTCACATTTAGAAGACAAATATTATCAAACAGGATAAAGCTTACACACACAACTAAAAATTTCTTACAAAAAAATAAAGAGAAATGATAAAGATTTATTCTACTTTTATTCTGGTGTGTAGCTACTGTAATAATAGACAAAATAGATTTTGAAGGCTATAAAAGGAAATTTTGCCCAGCTGATGTTATAATCCTAAATCTATCTATATCCAAGAAAATAGCACCATGCTTTTGAAAATGCTACAAGAAGAAAAAAGATTGTAATAGGATATTTAATACAACTCCTTCAGATAGACTCAGTGCACAAAAATATTATTTAACATTTAGAAAAATCTAAGTTACAAATATATTTTACCAAATCAGGGTAAGTGTAACTAACATGTTGTTGTTGATTGCCATCAAGTCAAGTGCAACTCATAGCAACTCTATGATCAAAAGACCTAATGCCTTTCTATAACGATCGTAGTTTGTCCAAGTTCATAGTTTCCATAGGCATGTGGTTTAAGACGTGGATGCTTCTCCTGCTTCTAAACCTGTCCTACAACTGAGAGCCCCACCAAACACTGTCCATATTGGTAAAGCATTATGGTATTTGATACTCCAGGGACACAAGGTTCAGCATCACAGCAAACCCAAATTACCTTAGTACAGCAAATTGATAAGGAGTGATGTACAAAGTCGAATGTTCCTCAAAAATGTAACAACACTAGTCACACTTACTTAAGAGTCATCAAGTCAAATATGACTCATAGCAACCCTATGAACAAAAGACCTGAGCTCTGTTCTATAATTAACATCATTTCTTTATGTTTATAGAGTTTATAGAGTTTCCAGAGACATCTAATTTAGGAAGTGGATGTTACTCCTGCTTCCAAACCTCAATCACTCTGGAAGCTCTTCCAAACACTGTCCATGATGGGTTACCATCATGGCATTTGACACATGGCACAATGACTGGCAACTCCAAGTTATTCAGTATAGCAAATACACAAACAACTGCTGTACCACTTAAAGAATATCCCTTTTTTTTTTATATTAATAAAGTGGACCACAGAATTTCAAAAGATAAAATTTTCTTTACAAGTATATAAGACCATTGTTGTTGTTGTTATGTGCCATCGAGTCATTTGTGACTCATAGTGACCCAATGTACAAGAGCCTTAAAAGCCGTTCTATCCTGTGCCAACCTTGCCATCTCAAACACACTCATTCCCATCACTCCACTCACAGAACCAATCCCTCTCATTGAGGGTCTTCCTCTCCTGCGCCGTCCCTCCACTCTCCCAAACATGATGTCCCTCACCAAGGACCAGTCCCTCCTTGCAACATGCCCAAAGTATGTCAGATGAAGCTTCAGATTTCTTGACTCCAAGGAGCATTCTGGCTTCACCCTCTCCAAGACAAACCTGTTTATTCTCCTAGCAGTCCATGGTATATTCAACAGTTTTCTCCAGCACCACAGCTCAAACGTATCAATTCTCTTTTTATCATCCCTATTCACTGTCTAACTCTCTGATGCAAAGCACGTAATATATGACCATAGTAGGACCAAATATGAAAAAGAAATCAGCACATCTATTGTTTTTATTATATGCCATTGAGTCAACTACGACTCATAGTGACTATCCTGAGTAATCACAGTATATCCAATACACTTGAACCCACTGTCACAATTATCAAGCTACCTCATCCAGACCTACCCTTCCAAGCATGATGTCCTTTTCCAAGGGCTTTCTCCTCCTGGAGACAGTTCAAAGTAGAAGTGGCAAATCTTTGCCTCCAAGCAGCAATATGGTTTTATCTTCTTTAGGATAGACCTGTTTATTCTTTTGGCAGTCTATGGTATATTCAATACTCTTCTAATACTTCACAACTCAAACACATTGATTCTTCTCCTGTCATCCTTAGTCATTGCCTAGCTCTCAGTTGTATGGCAAGCAACTAAAAAGACCATAGTCTGGATCAATTGCTTCTCTTTAGCACTCTGGAAAAGTCATTGGCAGCAGATTTTTTCATTGCAACTAGTCTTGATTTCCAGGCTGCTGGTACCAAGGTTGTTGACTGTGGATTCAAGCAATTTAAAATCATTAACAACTTCAGTCTTTTCCATATCATATTGCTGTCTATTTGCCTGGTGGTGAAGATTTTTGTTTCCTTGACCTTTAGATGTAATCCATATTGAAAGATGAAGTCCTTGATTTTCTCCAGCAAGTGCAAAGTTGTGTCATCTGCATAGTACATGTTGTTGATGAGTATTCTTCTTCCATTTCTGATGCCACTTTTTTCTCCATAAAGTCCACACTCTTGAATAATCTCTTAAGCATATAGATTTAAAAACTATGGAGAAAGAATACATCCCTAAGACACTCTTTTCTTGATTCTATACTATGCGATATGCCCTTGCTATGTTCTGCCAACAGCTTCTTGGTCTAAATAGAGCTTTTGCATAAGCACAATAAAGTGTTCTGAAATTCCCATTCTTTTCAATGTTAATCATAATTTGTTGTAATCCACAAAATAAAATAATTTTGCCCAGTAGATCAAAAACAAATAGACATCTTTCTGGTACTCTTGCTTTTAGCAAAGATCTGTCTGACATAAGTAACGATATTGCTAGTGCCACTGCCTCTTCAAAACCAGCCAGTATTTCTGGGTTGTAAATTTTACTGTTTTAGTTATTTCTGGATAATTTTCAGCAAGATTTTATTTGCCACTTGCAAGTGATATTAATAACATTCTTTGATAATTTTAAATCTATTGGATCACATTTTTGGGAAAAGGGATTTGGGAATAGACACAGTTCTATTCCATTCAGTTTCTGTTTACCTATTTACTATATACTTAGTATTCAAAGAAATTTCAGTATCTTTATTAAATAAAATTAATAATTTTATTGACCTAAAACCAGGTGTAACATAGTAACAGCCAGGTTGCTCTCCTTCTGATTTCTTGGCAAAATGTGGTGAGTATATATAAGGCTGCATGGATTCATCAGTCATTCCTCAAATTCTGGGGTCTTATTTTCTACCAATTCTTTCAGAGCAGCTTAGACTACTTCTTTTATTACCTTTGGTTCTTGAATGTATGCTACTTCTTGGAATGGTTCTGTGTCAGCCAATTCTTTACCAAAACATTTAAAAGGTTTGAAATTAACTTAAAATAACCTGAGTAAATATAAATTAAGCTAATATTCAACAAAGATAATTTGAAAGGCATCAACTTTTAAGAAATTATATATAAACATAAACTGATAATACATACATATTTATTATATAATTTCATATATGTATGCATATATGAATACACATATATATACATACATATATATGTATGATCCCTATGCAAAAAGAAAGTAAAAATTAGAATAATAAAATATAGAAAATTTACTGAAGAAACACTCAATGATATTTTTGGTAGATAGAGGAAAAAATAATTTCTTTCATTACAGAACCAAATTTAATTTTCACTCATGTTTTAAAACTCTCAAAAGCTTAGAAATAAAAGGAGTTTCTTCAATCTGGTGAAGAGTATCTCTAAAGAACCTACATCAAACTTATTTGTATGATATTGATATTGTACCCCTGAATTTGACAATCAAATGAGGATGTCCATGCTAGGCCACATATCATTAATATCGTACTTGCATACTCACTCACTCACTCCCTGCTGTGAAGTTGGAGCCAACTCATTGCTGGCCCTCGCCTCATTGAATTTTTGAGGCTGTAATTTGCACAGGAGGAGAGTGTCCACCTTTTTACCACAGATAAACTGGTGAACCTGAACTTCCTCTGGATTAGCAACCTCCTGTGGACCAGGCCTCCAGAGCTTCCTAATATGTACTGGAGATTTTATTTCATTAAATCCAGTAAGACATAAAATAATTATGAACACTTAATATCCAATGATAGGGGCTAGTCAAATAAATTATAACAGAATAATATGCAGCTAGGTGTTTACAATTTGCTGTAGAACATATTTGATGACAAATATACCTTTATGTATTTTTGTAATCCAAAATATTTACTACATTCACTTTTATAGTTCACATGCACAGTATCATTGTTCATAACTCTATTTTAGTATTACTTATCAAGTCATTATTTAAAATAATGAGAAGGTGTCCATTAACATAAATTCCCAAGGCCACAATACTCATTCCTCATTAAAATAGCTGATGATTTTAAATACCTTGGTTAATAGTCCAAATAGCTGCATCATTTCCACAAGGATATCACTGTAGACTTTCTCATATGCTTGACCAAGTCTAGATGCAGTATATCCACCCATTCTAATGATTCATCTCCACAGGATGGCCCAGATGTACCTGTCTCTGTAGTATAGGTTTTACTAGTGTCAATGCACTTCAACTTGAGTAATACTTTTCATATGCAACTTTGACTTTTTCATTCCACTGTCTACAATTTTTTGAATATATTGATATTTATTGATTGATCAAAAAATTAGTTTCCACTTTGCTTTTTGGGATTATTTTTACTTTGTTCACTTCCCAGGTACAACAGTCATATTAAACTCCATATTTCCCTGTGAATGCATGGAGTTTCAATCTCCATTCCAAATAAATATGTTTCTTTGCCCAGAAATATAGCTCTTACCTATCACTCTGCATACTCCACTACATATACATTTACACACACACACACACACACACACACACCCCTTTCTCCTCTGCTAATTCATAGTAAGCCTTTAGAGGAAGTTTTTCCTTCTCTGTGAAGATTCCCCTCATAATTTTTTGTCCCCAATTAAATGATGTTGAGTTGTTTTTTTGGTTTTGGTTTTTTTTAATGTTTCCACAGTTCTATATTCCTTTAAAGCCTTATCACATACCCCTGCAATCTGAAACTTAAAAAAGTCATTATGAATCATTCTTGACCCTGAGTTCATTCCAAACTGTGAAAGCTATTAACAATGAAAATTTATGAGCATATACTCATATTATGGATTGTATTAAATCTTTTGGTATAACATTAATAACACATGGTCAACAAAAAATTTAGTTGGTCATATCGTCTGTCTTCAATTTCTTTATCATCAGTATAGTAATTCATACTCTAAATGTGGCTCTGATACTTAAATTGTACAAATTGTTGAGTCTAAGAATCTCTTTCTTCCTTTATACTCCTTTTTATGCAGTTCCTCAAAGTCATATAATACATATGACAAATAACCTGCTTCATTGTGCATATTCAGCACATGGCAAAGATCTTGAGCATCTTCTAAAAGGTCATAGTAAATGACTGACTCCATTGCTCCCGCCACTTTTTAGCTTAAACTTTTGAGCACAACTTTTCCCTTACTAAATGAGTTTCAATTTGCTAAAACAGATTCCTAGATTTCTTTACACTTGTGAAGTGTGACTACTATATATTGACAGTGACTTTATGAGAAGTTGATGGATGATATTTTAGTTGCCTAAGCATATGCACGTAAGGAACATATATACACACAAGAGCATGAGTGATTAACATAGCAAAGCAGACTAAATAAGTAACAAAAAACCTCCACAAAAAACCCTCAAACTGTATGAAAAGTGCATAGCCCAATGTGTGACTTTTCCAAGGTAAAATAAGAATCTTTTCTGTTGTATTATGACTAAAGGAAGTTTCATTCAAATTTATAAACAAGCATCTTGGCCAGTATTTCAGTTAAAATAAAACCATACCAAAAATTGACTAATGGAAATTTTAGCTGTGGAATGTCCTGGAATTTCTGCCCTCTTAAGTATATCGTGCAATTCTTTAACTTGAGAAGACATTAAAGCAACTCAAACATCTCCCACATTGTCACACTGAATTCAATACTAACCTGTGTGGTCAGTTAGGAAAAAAAAGCTGTTGATACTGCATTGAATAAAAATGATGAGTTAGAATGTAGTGTATAAACTGAAATTCGGTTCAGGAAATGGTTTAATAGTTTGCTTGTTCTCTAGTATGTAAATGTGATTTCTAAAAAAAATGAATATACTTTTAACTTTACAAATCTCCTACTGTTTCCAAAATGTTTTTCAATATCAGATAGGAAATAGGTGTTGATTTTTCTTTCCCCTGATGGATCCTTAAAGTCCTAGGGAGAACCTTAGAGTTACACATTCAAATAATATTAATTTTAAAGTAAATGCAATACATACTGAGAGGAAAATTGGGAAATGGCTACTTAAATGTTAGCAATTTAAGGCCTAGAAGGAATGCATACTGATTGGGCAGGGAGATGCTTGAATAATATTGAGATATAAATAGAGCTGATCAAACTGAGATAACAAGGAAGGCAGCCACATGAGTAATCACCATATAAACAGTATAAATATCACTAACTATCTGAAGGCCAAGAGCACCACTAGAATTACATGGAGTTAAAAAAAAATAAGTTCAGGTAAATGAAAAGATGAAAAATGTTTGGGTGAATAATCTTATTTAGCGTCAAGATCTTGGTTATCTCTTGCTAAAACAAACAAATCAGGTGAAAAGATTTTTAGTATGAGAGGTTTAGAAAACTCTCATGATTCTAAGATGATATAAGAGCAGCACATTAATTTAGGGAGAGACATATATTTTAAAGGTATTAAGACCTGATTAGCGCTAATCACTCACAAATCTGGCACATTTTTTAACACTGAACATTCATTTGTAAAATAATAAACTATTGATTTGAGAAGGTAAGTCTCAAAATATGACTAGAATCAATCAATCAAAAATTATTGATGTACAAGTATTTTAAAACTGAAAGGTTACTTAAGTATCTTAGCTTATATAATTAAAATAGCTTTCAGGAGTAGTAACCCAAAATAGTGGTTACAAACTGTTATTTTACAAAATCAGAAATGTATTTTATAGTGGTAGTGTAATCCATCAAGCAAATTAACTGTATCATTTGCTATTATATTTTAAAATTTTACATTGTTTGTGTGAACTATAATTTTGAAGTAGGTCTTTCATTTACCCTTATATATTTCTTTTACCCAGTTTATGCAAAAAAAGTTACTTTGTGTTATCAGTTAGATTATTAACTAATTGAGTTGATTCATAAAGGTTTTTAAGATATTTTTACTTTCTTACATATGTTTTAAATGAAGGAATGAACAGGAAAGAAGTGATTATTTCTTTGTTAGTTTCTAAAAAATCTTTTACATTTTTTTCCTTTGTAGAACCTACTACTAATCAGTATTCTGAGGTTGTTAAAAATGTGGGTACTTTAAATTGAGAGAATTAGGATTTACATGTGCTTCCTAGAACATTCACATTAGTGATTTTTCATCATCTCCTTCTTGAAATTCAATGCTGTAAACTCAGCAAGACAGCATGACGCTTTCTTCTCACAACATACTTTTCATTCTTCTTTTCAAGTACTTTGAACAGCAGCAGGTGAGCTAACTTTCTAAAACAATAGATGGGTTTTCTGAAAAAAAGTCTTTCAGGACAGAAAAAATAATTTATTCTTTTATAAAAATATTTAACTATTTTACTGCCTGACATATGTTGCTGTTGTTGCTGTTGCTAAGTGTAATCAAGCTGAATCAGACTCATAATGATCTTAAATACAACAACTCTGAACCGTCCTCTATCTTGAGCCAATTTTATTGTCTCTAACATGTTGTTATGTTGTTATGTGCCGTCGAGTCGTTTCCGACTCATAGCGACCCTATGCACAACAGCCCTAAACCCTGCTCTATCCTGCGCCAACCTCACCGCCTCTGAAACACCCATCCCGATTACCCCAGTCACTGAATCAATCCATCTCATAGAGGGTCTTCCCCTCCTGCATTGTCCCTCAACCCTCCCAAGCATGATGTCCCTCTCCAAGGACCCGTCCCTCCTGGCAACATGTCCAAAGAATGTCAGACGAAGCCCCAGAATCCTTGCCTCCAAGGAGTAGCTTGGTTTAATCCTCTCCAAGATAAATCTGTTTGTTTTCCTGGCAGTCCAGGGTACATTCAGTACTCTTCTCCAGCACCACAGCTCAAAAGCATCCACTCTCCTTCTCTCCTCCCTACTCATTGTCCAACTCTCTGATGCATAACAAGCGATTGCAAATACCATGGCCTGTATCAGGCGCACCTTAGTCTCCAGAGAGACACTGTTGCTCCCGAGTACCTTTGAGAGGTCCCTAACAACAGATTTTCCCATCGTGATACGCTTTTTGATTTCCTGACTGCTGGTGCCAAGAGTGTTGACTGTGGAGCCAAGCAAACTGAAGCTGTGAACAATCTCAATCTCTTCGTCATCCATCCTGATGCTGCCAGTTGGTCCAGTGGTGAGAATCTTTGTCTTCTTGACATTGAGCCTCAGTCCATACTGAAGGCTGCAGTCCTTGACCCTTCGCAGTAAGTGCATGAGGTCTTCCTCAGTTTCAGCAAGCAGGGTTGTGTCATCTGCATAACGGAGATTGTTAATAGACCTTCCACCAATCCTGATGCCACAATTCTCCTCATAGAGCCCAGCCTCTCAGATAATCTGCTCTGCATACATGTTGAAAAGGTATGGAGACAGGATGCATCCCTGGCGTACACCCTTCCCAATTTTGAACCATGCAGTGTTACCCTGCTCTGTTCTGACTACTGCCTCTTGGTCCAAGTATAGGTTTCGTATTAGCACAATTAAATGTTCTGGGATTCCCATTCTTCTCAGAGTCAGCCACAGTTTGTTATGATCCACACCGTCCCCCTATTATCCCAGTCACTGAGTCTCAATCCATCTCATCCAGAGGCTTGCTTTTTGTGTTGTCTCTCCACCCTTGCAAGCATGCTCTATCTCTCCAATGACTAGTCCCTCCTTGCAACATGACCAAAGTTTGTGAGAGGGAGCTTCAAATTGGTTGTTTCTACGGTCACTACCGGAAGATGGAGCGGCATCCACTTCCTCAACAACATGCTTCTGGAAACTCTATGAACTTTAGAAAAGCTTCAGTCCTTTTCTTCATAGTGTCACTACATGTAGTGCTCAACTCAATAACTATCATCAACAACAGGGTCACTATAAGTCAGACTTGGCTTTACAGGACCTAAAACAACATTGTCCATTGTGTATGACATTAAGCAAAGTTGCTGCCAACAACCTCTCCTGAGTGCTCAAGAATATAAGTTTAAAAACTAAGGTACAGTTGATCCAAGCCATTACATTTTCAATTGCTTCCTATTTTCTGAAAGTTGGACAGTAAGGATGACAAGCCTAAGAATTAATGCTTTTGAATTGTGATGTTGGCAAAGTGTACTGCATATCCCAAGGACTGCCAAAAGAACTAATGAATCTATTTTAGAGGATGTGCAACTGGGATGCTTCTTAGAGACAAGGATGATAAAAAGTTCACCTTGCATACAAAGGGCATGCTCCCAGGAGGAGCCAGTCCTTAGAAAAGATATAATGAAAAAGATAGAGGGGTCAGTGAAAAGGAAGATCTTCAGTACAATGGGTGAACACAGTGGCTGTAGCCATGGGCATGCACATGGCGGAGATCATGAGGAAGGCACAGGAAAGGAAAAAGTTCAGATCTGTTGTTCAATGGGTTGTTGTGAGTTGTAGTGCCATACCCAGCATCTAACAATTCAGTTTTTCAATATTTTGTCTGTAGAAGCTGTCAGCTTTGCAACGGAAGGCTTGAATTTTTTTCTTCAGTACTTTGAATTTCAGTAATGCTGTGTATGTTTATTCCTGTTTTGTTCTAACTACAAATATTTGCAAATTTCATTAAAATACTTGATGATTTTTATTTCTTAACATGCCCTTTTGAATCTCTTCCACTGGCTCCTCTCTTGATTTGTGTTGTGTTATGTTGAGTTGTGTAACTCATCCATAGCTGACCCTCCTGTGGGTTTTCAGAGGCAGTAATCGCACCAGATTTTTTGTCCTCTTGTGGAGCAAATGGTGGCCTCAAACAACATGCCTTCTAGATTGCAGTACAGCTTCTTGCCACTAGGCCAGCAGAACTCCCCTTTAGCAGATGTACTTAAACTGGCAAAATTCACCTGTAGAGTCGATATTTGTGTTCTAGAAAAAAGTATTTGCAATCAGTTAATCTCTTTAGACATACAAAATTCTATCATGCAGTATTTCCAGTATCTATCACCAAGGCCATATTTTTAAACTATTGACCTTGCTTAATCTTCCCTAAAATTTGTTCACTAGTATGCAGATGACACAACACTGCTTGCTGAAACTGAGGAGGACCTGAAGCACTTGCTGTAGAAAGTCAAGAATTGCAGCCTTCAATATGGATTGAAGCTCAACATAAAAAAACCCCCAAAACAAGGATTCTCACCACTGGCCCAATTGGCAGCATCATGATGGATGGTGAAGAGATTGATATTGTTGGCAGTTTCTGTTTTCTTGGCTCTACAATCAATACTCTTGGTACCAGCAGCCAGGAAATTAAAAGACAAATTGCACTGGGAAAGTCTACTGTCAGAGACCTCTCCAAGGTACTGAGGAGCAATGATGTCAGTCTGGAAACTAAGGTGCACCTGATATAGGCCATGGTCTTTGCCATTACTTGTTATGCTTCAGAGAACTGCACAATGACTAGGGATGATAGAACGATGCCTTTTAACTTTGGTCCTGGAGAAAAGTATTGAATATACCATGGACTACTAGGAGAACAAACAAATTTGTCCTGGAGATAGTGAAGCCAGGATGCTCCTTAGAGGCAAGCATTCTGAAGCTTCATCTGACCTGCTTTGGACATGTTGCAAGGAGGACCAGTCCTTGGAGAGGGATGTCATGCTTTGGAGGGTGGAGGGATGGCATAGGAGAGGAAAACCCTTGATGATAGATTTATTCCAACATTGAGGTAATGGGGATAGGCAATAGCATCACCTGAAATAGCAGTGACACAGCCTTCCAGCATCAAAGTAATATGGAAGTTAACACAGTATGACAAATTGAGAGGTTAGTTTGTAAACTCTTTAGGGCAATTCTATACTGTCATATTGGTCACTAGGAGAGAGAATTAACTCACTAAATTAGAGCTCTCTGAAATACCCTTTTAAAGGTAAATTCTGAGTTAATAATCAAGTCAGGAACCTTTTCCCTCTCATGATTTTTCTAAAATTCCTCATTGTTGTTGTTGTGTAGCATAGAATCAGAACTGATTTATTGCAGGTTCTTCAGCGGGTTCTTAGAGGCATGAAATCACTTAGGAGTTGACTGTCCATCTTTCTCCTGCAGGGCAAGTGGTGGGTTAAACCATGTATATTTGTATCAGAAGCTCAATTCCTCACCACTAAGCTGCCAGAAGTCCCCTAAAAAACTCCCCTAACTAAAACTCATTAGTTGTAATTTTTACTGTGTAAATCCTCAAGAATTCTCTCTAGTTTGAACCCTCAGTCCCTAACAGAATGCACTCAATAATTTC
This sequence comes from Elephantulus edwardii, assembly GCF_000299155.1. Taxonomy (NCBI): domain Eukaryota; kingdom Metazoa; phylum Chordata; class Mammalia; order Macroscelidea; family Macroscelididae; genus Elephantulus; species Elephantulus edwardii. The sequence goes on from NW_006399763.1 coordinate 13,208,911, forward strand.
TGTTCATTAGTATAGAATATTGGCTTGCAGGGTCAAGATATATTCTCTGAGCAAGTAATTCTGTAGGTAAATTTCTATTAGCAGGAAAACCAAAGTACATGTACAATGATGAGTTAGTAATAGGTTTAGTAGAAATTATACATGTGTAAATATATTCATTACTGAATAGTTTTTAAAGATTAGATTAATCAGAAACAATATAAATTCCCTGGAGATAGATTCTTTTTTGTATTGCAAGCCACAAAAAATATGTCTGAAATTACATAAACCAAAATATCAATGGATATTATCTTGAACAATGTGATTATAGATGTTGGAGGTGATAATGTGTGCTTTTAGTTGATTCTGATTCATGACAACCCAATGGGACAAAAATAGAACTACTTTAAAAAAAAAATAGAACTACTTTAAAAGGTCATTGGAAATGTGATGCTTTAGTTACTGTTTATTAAAATATACTTCTAAGCATATATTTCTTCCATAAATATCAACTGCAAATATCTCCATTAACAGCCCAGTATGGAAATACTGCACTCTAAAGGTTTCACAGTATTACCAATAATTATCAGTTTTGACTCCTTGAAATAAAATTTCACACACATGAGGTACCTTTATAGGTATACAATAATGATGGGATAACTTTAAACAGAGACCATGCAATTTTATATTATTAGGTTTGAGCAGAACCTAAGCAAAAGAGAGATTATCCTGTGATTAATAATTTATTTTGATGGAAGAAGAAAATAATATTAACTATTGCCCAATGAATCCTTACCCATAACTACGTAATATACAAGTGATGTACACTGCATACTAAATAACCTTACCAAAATGTGTCATCACAATAAGATTATCCTATCTTTACATTGGCACTTTCCTATAGGCTCTGGAAGGCTGAAACTGCTGCACAAATTGCTATAAAAGTTCACGTAATTGATTCCAAGAAAGACAGAAAACTTCCAGTTATCTGTGACAACAGTAAAAGGTAAGTTCACTTTCTAGTTCTGGTAAGTTAAAAAATGACAGATTTCAGCAAAATTTTCAAATATTTTCATTTGCATAAAGTCACAGATCAGAAGAGTGACTTTTAGTACTTTACAATTCAAAAATCAACTGCCATTCACTGTTCCGCTTATCATAACAGATGTTCTGATCAGTATTCTCAGGTCACAATGTACAGTGTACATGTTTATATAATTACAAGGAAAAAAAGGTTAAAACATTGTGCCTCATCCAATACAGTCAAAATGAGCCAATACAATGGTTCACACAGGGGAACCGCTAGAGAGTCAATGCAAGCACTATAAATATACATAAGCCACAACCTAAACTGTTTACCAGCACAACCTTCAAAAATGGATTCTTCCCAATAGATATATAAAAGCCAACATATATCCCTATTTGCCTGCTGTGACCCAGTTGAAAGCAGCCTAGAGGCAGAAATGGAATTTCTACTACATTTGTAAGATGGCATGAATATGTATTTAGCTTTTGTCAGAGGACAACAAATATTTCATATTCCTAATTTGAGCAAAAGTGTCATTTGTTTTTCTTCTCACATATCTGTTTGTGGCACAGAAAGCATGGAATAAAGTACACTTGAGAGGAAAGCTGAGAGAAGGCTATTTGCGAACAAATGCAGAGAATGAAGATGCTGAGAAAATCGTACAAACGCAAACAAAGCTTTTCTTCTTCTAAGCAAAGAAAGGTTTTCTGAATCTAAATCCTACGCATTTTCTGCTATTAATTTTATGTTTATATATTTTAGTGATGGTACAAATATATGGTGCCTAAGCACTCTTTTTCATGGTTTTGTGGATTTACAGGGGAAATGTAAAGGCATCATACTGTTATGATATGTTACAAGCAAGGTAGTTAATCAGAGCCTGAAATGAGAGTGCTGCATCTGCCACTAAGTGTACTCGAAGCAAAGAATTTAAGCTTTCAAGCCTTTAGTTTGTGGGAGAAGGATGGGCAGTCTCCTCCCTTGCGATTAATTGCCTCTGAAAACCTGCCAGAGGTATGGTTCAGTTCTGACTCGACAGTACACAACAATAACAGCCTTTAGTTTCTTTAGCTGTGAACTGAGGAACATGGAAGCTTCAGTAATAACACATATCAGAGTGTTCTTTAAAATTCACTTAATTCCAGTATCTGACATAGCTTTTACAAAATGGTCATCCATAATGACTACTATTCTAGAAAATAGATGGGTTATGATAAATAAGGGCATACATAATTTTTTCCAAGCTAAAAAAAATATCTATGGTGTTGTGCTGTTAATTTTTATAACAATATAACAATAAGACCTTGACAATGAAATCCTGTTTATGAGGAGATCACATGTTTTCTGAAATGTGTAATGGTATCAAGGAGGTAACATTACAGCATCATAATTTAAATCCCTTGTCAATCCAGTCTGAGTCATACCTATCTAGAGAAAGCTAAGTTAATATAATAACTCAGCTGACTTATCCAGCAATAGAGTCTAGTGATACAGGCAAAGTTAGAGACCTCATCCATGATCAAATTTCCACCAGTGGTGACTTAATTAACCATTGACCTGTACTGACGAGCAGAAATCATAGCTGTAGATATCTGTCAGCCTATTTCTTTTGTTAAAGCCATACACAGTAGAAAATTATAATATCCAAGAATAGGAAATAAGCACTACTTTCTAGAAACAGATTACCTATTTTAAAAAATCTAATAATTATCGACTTTAAGAAATGATTATGCTAATTAGTTACACTCTCCAAAGTTATTTTCTGTAGCTTTTACTGAAACCTGGAAGAAAAGGTTAAGATGAAGTAAAACTGATTTAAGCCTATATAAAGGTAATCAGAGAAAGTTGCTAATCAGTCTATACTTACATCACACATAAATGTCTACATTAAAAGAGGGCGGGGTGGAGATAGAGCTAAAAGATGCTGCTTTGGTTTTTGTTAATTACATTTCTGGCAATTTAGACTAATTTCTTACATTTTATGTACAGCCTTTTTTGGTTTTATTTCTATTTTTTTTTAGAGATAGTTATTGAAAAGGAGAGGTAGAAGGGGAAATTAGAAGGAGAGTAGGAAGCAGAAACACTGGAAGAAATGATGATGCCATCAACTCCCACTCTCCCGCAAAAGCTAGTAAAAATGAAAAAACAAAAATCAACAAAACAACCCACAAAACCAAAAACACTGACTGCAAGTTGATGCTAACTCATGGCAACCTTCTGACATAACAGAATTTCTTAACAGGATTTCCATAAATCTTTATGGAAGTTGACTGTCTCATCTTTCTCCTCTACTGCAGCTTGTGAGTTAGAACTAGCATCCTGAGATTAGTCAAAAAGTGCTTCCATCATTACACTACCAAGGCTCCTTATATGATATTTAATGCAGTATTAAGCACATACACATTTACTATTTGGTGAGGAAGCTGCAGTAGCCTAGTGGTAAGAAACTATGTTGTCAATCCAAAGGCACTTGGTTCTAATCGGCCAGCGGCTTCAGAGGAGGATGGGCAATCAACTCCCATGTGATTTAGTGCCTCTGAAAACCTGCTGGAGGGTCAGCTATGAGTTGGTCCCAACTCGACAGTATACAACAATAATAATATACTAACCAGTCTCACACACCTCAGGCATGTTGTTAGGAGGGGCTGGTGCTTGGAGAATGATAGCATGCTGAAAAGGTCAGCCTAAGAGAGGAAGATGTTTGATGAGATGGACTGACACAGTGATCACAGCAATGAGTTTGGGTGTGTCAGAGATGGTGAGAATGACACAGGAAAGGGCCAGTTTCAGATTCATCGTGTATAATGTTTCTATGAGTCATACACCAATTTGACAGTACACAGCAACAACATGAATCATACATGACTCGATGGCACATAACAACAAGAGTTTCATATTTTACAAGATGTATTGACACCTCACTGAAAAAAGTTAAGGGATTTATTAAAGATCATAGAGCATAGAGTTAGGTGATATGGAAGTATTCAAATACAGGTATTCATTGTACAGACAAAATCATACTTTTTCCACTACATTTCAGCCACACTATACATTTTCTTTTTTTCTGGAAGGCAGTGAAAAAAATGAGAATTGACTTTATTGAAAAATAAAAATGACCTTTCACAATGTGTCTTTCATAGACTGGTAAATTTACTCTAGACAAAAAAACCATTTGAAATCAATGGACATTTTCTTCTTATAACTATGCAAGATATAGAAAATAATTAGCAGTTGTGAAACCCTTCTATTTATCTTTATATATCTGCCTTAGGTAGTTGTGGTAAGAGGTATCTAGCAGTAAGGAGTTGCACTGCCAGCTCTACACCATGCAGTCCTCCTGCTCCTTGAGAGAAAAATGGACAATCTCTCCCAGTTGATCTATAGCCTCTGAAAACCCAGTGGAGGGTCAGCTATGAGTTGATTTCCATCTTATGGGACACAACAACAATATCTATCTTATAGTTCTTCAAATTTATAGATTTCCTTTTTAATTTTAAAATTAAAATCACCACCTAGTCTAAAAGGTTGGAAGCAGGAAGATAACCATTTCCTAAACAACATGCCTCTGGAAACTCTGTGAACGTTGAGAAATGATGATAGATATAGAAAGGCTTCAGGTCTTTTGTTCACAGGGTTGCCATAAGTTGTGCTCCACTCAACAGCAATCAACAACAACAAAAGTCTAAAAGGGACATAATGTGTTTAATTGTACCTTAGAGAGGGCTGTTCAATATTATTATTCAAATAGTACATATTACCATAGGGAAACTTAAAATGTGGTATATTTCATAGAAAAGAATAAGAGAAAAAAGGTCCATCTTCAGTAGTTCATTAAACATTTAAATAAATTATTGAGTTTTTAAACTATCATTATATGGGCAATTAGCCAGGCTTCTAGTCTTCTAACAGCCCTTCAAATGGCATAGTTTATCATTATTTGCTCTGAAACCTTCTTATGGTCATTGATTAAATGTATAAAATGATTGCTGCCAAAATCAGAAAGTATCTGTCCTTCTTAAGACAATATTTACTTCTGTTTCACTACAGCAGCATGAAAATGATGCCATTTATCACTTCATTATACACTGTCTTACTCACTGCTAAGGAGCTGATTCTAGATCATGGCAACGCTCCTTTCTGAGGCTGTACGTTTTTACTGGGGGAGATTGTTAATATTTCTTCTTTGGAGCAGCTGGTGATATTGAACTACCACCAACTTTTTAGCTAGTTGGAAGTCCAACACATAATACACAATGTCAGCAGTGTTCCTTACGTCTGACATAGTACTGTGGTGCAAAATTAACAGCTCTTCTTGGCAGAGTCCTGATGGTGTAGTAAGTACATAGGGAGTTATGCTTCTCAGCCAAAGACCGGACCTTGCTAGCAGTTCCCAGCTACAGAGTTATCAAGTTTAGACTTGATAGCAATGAATTTGAGGTTTTGAGGTTTTTTTCCCTTTGTTGTTTGTTGTTGTTGTTGTTTTACTGTGGTATTAAAAAAATCTTGGTGTCATGGTACTTAAGGATTGTACTGGATGGTTTGAATTCAGGAGCAACCCAGTTGGGGGAAAATGTGGCTGTCAGTAGTCCCATGAAGACTCTTATTGCCTTGGAGCTGATCCAACTCAGCAATTCAATAAAGGCAGAGAAAGAACTTCCCAAGGCTGTGAGCTCTCCAGAAGTGATTGCCACATCTTTATCACTTTGTCTGATATTTTGAATGGTTAATCATTTTCAGCCAAATGGAGCCTTGAAAATCCTATGGGACAGTTCTACTCACCAGCTAGGTGACTGTGAGTCTAAATTCACTTGACTACAAAGGCTTTGTTTTAGCTTGGGACTGTTTGAATGGAATTCCCTGGAAGACACACGTAAGCCCTGGGCTACTAGCAACTTGAAATGTTGGTATTCAAGTCCATTCAGAGGTGTTGTAAGAAAGACTTAATGACTTAGGATCTAACAATTGTGTTGTTGTTGTTGTTATGTGCCCTCGAGTCACCTGCAAGTCATAGCTAACAATTATAGGTATCAATACCTCTACTCTGAGACACACTAGAACATATGAGTTAGAATATGAGTTGGAATTAACTCCACATAAAATTGTTCGGCTATTTCATTGTTGCTAGTTTTGAGTTGTATAAGTGGTTATATTGTTGTCTTGGGTCTGCTCAGAGATGACTGAGAACTTCTGGTGACTTACTTTTGAAAACTTACTCATAGAAAACTTTGTCAAGCAAAGTTCTACCTAATACACATGGGATAACCTTGACAATTTCTAATTAACTATGGATAATAAACTAGAGTACAAAAATCCTTATGGCTCCTCAGAGGCAAATGGGCACTTTCTAAAAAAAGTAAAAGTACTGATTTACTGTTGGATATCAATATCATCCAAGTCCTCCAAGACATATATGCATGTATTTGATGCATTATTATAATCTATTTCATTTTAAAATACTTATATTTTCATTTTTTTGACTGGAAGATTTTAAGAAGCATTTTCAAATCTTTACAAAATTATAAGAGAAACCAGAAATTTGATATACATTTTAATTTTCTGAGACTAATTTGTAACTAATTTTTCTACTCTTAGTCCACCAAAGGATTTTAATTGAGATATTAGTGTTACCATTGCTACAAATAGTTTCTCAAAATTCAGCCATAGTCAATCTGTAATCTCTTAAAGCAGTATTACATTTAAACGAACTCATTGCTGCCAAGCTCGAACTGACTCATAGCTGACCCCCCAGTAGGTTTCTGAAAGCTATAAATCACACAAGAGGAAGTTTTTCTCCTGCACAGCCACTAGTGGATTAGAACTATTGAAGAGGCATAGCCTTTAGGTTAATAATGAAGCAATCTACAGATTAAGTTTCAAAACCCTCCTGTTACAGGCTATGATTATATTAAGAGCAAAGCTGCAATGTTTCTAGTCTAAAACTAAATATCACAAAGCAGATTCCTATGTAAGAGTATAAGGCACATTTAAATGACATCTTTTGCAATAAGTTTCTACACAAGTATTATATAAGTAATTATATTTTACATTTGTATTTTATATGGCATCTATCATAAACAAGTACACAAGAGACAAACTATGATGTTCAGCATATTTTTTCTGCCTGGATTTAGAGACCACCTCAAGAATAGATTTGATGCATTGACCACTAATGACTGAGGACCAGACAAGTTGTGGAGACACCTTTCATTTAGAAAACAAAATGTCATTCAAGACGAATGAAAGAGACCAAAATGGATGTCAAAAGATATATGAAATATTTGTTAGCATGTACAGTCACAAACAAAAGAGGAAGAAATTATGAAGTAAAAGAACAGAGGATTTCAAAGATTAGCAGAGAAGATACTAAAATATTATAATAAAGTATACAAATGTCTGAAGTTATAAAATCGAAAATGGGGAAGCATGACATTTCTTAAATGGGAAGAACTGAAGAAAAAATCAAGCTCAGAGTTGCAATGACAAAAAATTATACGATCAAAATATTTAATAATCCACTCTTATCCTTCAAGCAACTTGAACTTCCTCATTCATCACCATAGGCTCTTGCTCATATGTTATTTCATGAAATTCTTCTGTATCAGCCAATTCCTTCTGGTACAGTGACTCTGTGTACTCCTTCCATCTTCTTTGGATACTTCCCGGATCATATCCTTGAGTATTGTCACCCGTGCCTTGAATTTGTTTTTCAACTTCTTCAGCTTTAAGAAATGCTGAGCGAGTTCGGCCCTTTTGATTTTCTGACTCCAGCTCTCTACACATTTCATTATAGTGTTTTGTTTTGTTGTGCCAAGCTGCCTTTTGAAATTTTTTATTCAGCTCTTTGATTTCTTGATTTCTTCCTTTAGCTTTGGCTTCTCTGTGCTCTAATGTAAAACTCAGAGTCTCATCTGACATCCACCTTGGTCTTTTCTTCTTCTTCAGCCTTTGTAATGATCTTCTGCATTCATCATGGAGATTTTCTTGATATCCTCCCAGAGCTCATTTGGTCTATGCTCATTGGTGCTCAAGGCCTCAAACCTGTTCCGCAGATGGTTTTGAAATTCGAGTTTATTTATTTCAACAAATAGACACTGCCCTGAATGTGCTTACTAAGTTGTGCCAAGAAATCTGGAGGACAGAGAGCTGGCCGACTGACTGGAAAAGATTGATATTTGTTCCCATTCTAAAAAAGGTGACTCAACAGAGTGTGGAAATTATCGAACAATATCATTAATATCACATGCAAGCAAGATTCTGCTGAAAATTATCCAAAAAATTTTGAAACAATATGTCAACAGAGAACTGCCAGATGTGCAAGCTGGAGTTAGAAGAGGTCGTGGTACTAGGGATATTATAGCTAATGTTAGATAGATCTTGGCAGAAAGCAGAGAATACCAGAAGAATGTCTATCTGTTCTTCACTGACTATGCAAAGGCATTTGTCTGTGTGTATCACAACAAGCTATGGCTGACTCTGAGAAGAATGGGAATCCCAGAACATTTAATTGTGCTAATACAAATCCTATACTTGGACCAAGAGGCAGTCATCAGAACAGAGCAAGGAGACAATACATGGTTCAAAATTGGGGAGGGCGTACACCAGCGATGTATTTTGTCTCCATGCCTTTTCAATCTGTATGCAGAACAAATCACCTACGATGTTGGGCTGTACAAGTAGGAATGTGACATCAGGACTGGAGGAAGAATCATCAACAACCTCCGTTATGCAGATGACACAACCCTGCTTGCTGCAACTGAGGAGGACCTGAAGTGCTTGCTGCAGAAGGTCAAGGACTACAGCCTTCAATATGGATTGAAGTTCAACATCAAGAAAACAAAGATTCTCACCACTGGGCCAATTGGCAGCATCAGTATGGATGGTGAAGAGATTGAGATAGTTAACAGTTTTAGTTTACTTGGTTCCACAGTCAACACTCTTAATACCAGCAGCCAGAAAATCAAGAGATGAATTGCATTGGGAAAGTCAGCTGTGAGGGACCTTTTGAGAGTACTGAAGAGCAACGACATCCGGATGGAGACTAAGGTGCACCTGATCCAGGCTATAGTCTTCACAGTTATGTGCTATGCATCAGAGAGTTGGACAGTGACTAGGGATGACAGAAGAATATACCTTTGAGCTGTGGTGCTGGAGCAGATTGTTGAATATGCCATGGACTGCTAGGAGAACAACAGGTTTGTCCAGGAGGAGGTGAAGCCAGAATGCTCCTTGGAGTCAAGAAATCTGAAGCTTCATCTGACATACTTTGGGCATGTTGCAAGGAGGGACTCGTCCTTGGAGAGGGACATCATGTTTGGCAGAGCGGAGGGAGGCGCAGGAGAGGAAGACCCTCGATGAGATGGATTGATTCTGTGAGTGGAGTCGTGGGAATGAGTATGTTTGAGATGCTTAAGTTAGCACAGGATAGAATGGCGTTTAGGGCTCTTGTACACAGGGTCACTATGAGTAGCAAGAGACTCGATGGCACCTACCAACAACAACAAACAATTACAACAGCTTTTATCCTATTCTCCCAACCCTCATGTCAGACTTGCTATTGTCATTTTATGACTGAGAATAAGCATTGCATTGGAACAGATGAAAGAAAGAATTCTTTAACATGAATATTTCATCAGGCATTAAATGTTGGACAATAGCTCTGAAAAAAAGATATATTATTGCAAAGAGGACTGCAGAGGAATGAAGAGGTAGGTAATTCTGTAACAATGAATGATTTTGTTATTTTTTTAAAAAAGTGAACTAGGGGAGGAGGAAAGCAGGAAGGGTAAAATGTGTAACAATGAATGAATAAAAACATAACTTCTCTGTAAATATCTGTTAAAATAACAATTAAAATAAAATTGTATTTAAAAATATAGAAAGCATCAAAGAATATAGAAGCAGTACATATATTCCAAAAGGAATGGCTCAGAATTCGACCATTTCAGGAGGTAATGCCTGAGCTTAGGAAAGGAGAAGCTCAGTGAAAAAAGGAAGACCTTAAATGAGACAGATTGATACACTAACTATAACAATAGAGTCAAACATAGGAATGTTTGGGAGGATGATGCAAGGCCAGGCATTGTTTAATTCTAGCATACAGAGTAGGTATGAGTCTGATGCCTCACTGGTCCTAAAAACAAGCATCAACAAGAGTATGACTTCACCATAAACCCCTTCAACTTGAATACAAAGTATTGTTGCAAGGCTTAAATACTACATGAGTACATTATTTTTTCCAGTATGAGCAATTAGAAAAGTAATTATGGACAAGATTGCTGGTCAGGTTGTGAAATTCCTAGTTGTTAAAGTCTATGCTCATAGTTTCTGTTTTAATGAAATATGTCATACAATACATAGTTATCTAATACCATTTAACCTATAAATTGTGCTTCTGACCCTTTCATCACTCAAACAGAGAATACAAAGACTAGAATTCATTAGAAATTCATGGAGCTTCTTCAACATGAAGAGAGATACTGGTTATAATTCATTCATGAGTTATTTTTGGTTTATGAAGGAAGAGGTAGCCAAAAAAATATAAATGCAAAGCACATTAAATCATAAAATTGTTTAAAGACTTTGCTTAGCGTGGGCTTTAAATTTCTCAAATCCAATTTAACTTTAATCCTCAAAATTAAACAAGTTTTCTTTTCCCTCATATGAAGTTCAATATCCCACCCAAATAGGCTATTTTTAAAACTAGCTTATGCCATCCTACTATTCTCTACTCTTGCAATTGTCTGTGAGATAACCTCTTATCCAACAGCCCCAGCCACATCTTCAAGATAAATAAAGCCAACTAAATAGATTGCTATATTTACACTGTTATTGCTGTTATTTGCCATCAAGTCACCTGCAACTCATAGCAACCTTTTGCACAACAGCTCTGAAAGTTGCCCCATCCTGAGACAATTCCTACACATTAACACAGTTATGGTGTCAATCCATCTCACTGGGGTCTTCCTCTCCTGTGCTGTCCCTCCACCCTTCCAAGTATGATGTTAATGAGATGCAAATATACATTGGAATTTATGAAATTCTGCTCTAGTATGTTGATACTAATGCTTTTCATACTCCTTTATGTATGCATGGCCAACTGACTGAAAGAGATCTATATTTGTTCCCATTCCAAAGAAGGGTCACCCAACTGAGTGTGGAAACTACAGAACAATAGCATTGATTTCACATGTAAGCAAGATTCTACTGAAGATTATCCAAAAATGACTGGAACAGTAC
>NW_006399763.1:13227703-13229712 GCF_000299155.1 Elephantulus edwardii
TTTTTTGCTATTTCCTTCAAAGCAGCTTGAACTTCTGCCTTCATCACCATAGGCTCTGGCTCAAATGCTATTTCACTAAATTCTTTTGTATCTGCCAATTCCTTTCGGTACAATAGCTCAGTATATTCCTTCCATCTTCTTTTGATACCTCCTGGACCATTTAACATTCTGCCTAAAGCATCCTTGATTGTAGCAACTCGAGGTTTGAATTTGCTCTTCAGTTCCTTGAGCTTAAGAAATGCTGATTTTCTGACTCTAGCTCCTCACACATTTCATTGTAATATTTTGCTTTGTCATTCTGTGATGCCTTTTGGAATCTTCTGTTCAGCTCTTTAGTGTCTTGGATTCTTCCTTGTGCTTTGGCTTCTCTACGTTCCAGTGCAATGTTTTTCAATATTTTTTTCACTATTACTCATACCTCACATATATTTTCCAGTATATTGAACTTTGTTTTTCTGTTCATAGAAAACACTACCAACATTGCAACTTACCCTCTATTGTGATGACTAATTGCACAATTTAATTTATCACTGCAAAGGGTACCACTGTTATTTTTACAGTGAAGTCAACCTGGCAATCCGTGTTATGGAGCAGAACCACTCCACAGGATCTTCTTGGCTATAATCTTTGATGGAAGCACATCTCCAGCTCTGTGTCTTCCACAGGGGCACTGAGTAAGTTCTATTAGCTAACATTTTTAATATTAGCTAAGAATAAATGGATTAGCAATTCTAAATTAGAACTGTAGTTTGACAGATTTTTTTTTCCTTTCAGATCTTTGAAGGCATTCCACTCTTTTCTAGCTTCCAATATTGTTTTTAAAATCTGTTGTACAATTAATTATATGTCATTTGTTCATATTATTTTTAATTATATTTACTTTATAATATGCTAGGACCTTCTGTGCATCTCAATGCTTTTATGAATTTCAAAAATTTCTCAGTGATTAATGCTTTAATGGTACTTATTTGCCATTTTATCTCTTGATATTCTTGGAAATTCTATTTCAGATAAAGAGAGAAAGGGAGAGAGAGAAAGACAGAGGATATTTAGGTAACACGTCTGTCTTTTAATTCCACACAGCTCTTAATTATAGTCATTATTTGTATCTGTTTCACTTGTGCTACCCCAGAGAAATTTTCATGAGATCTTTTATCCTTAGATCATAAATGTGGGTTTTTTTCTAGTTTAATTTAACACTTTCTTGATCATTATACCATCTAGATGCTGAAGAGCAATGAAGTCAGTCTAGAAACTAAAGTGTACCTGATGAGTCAGAGAGCTGGACAATGACTAAGGATGACAGATGAACAATCAATGCCTTTAAGCTGTGGTGCTAGAGAAGAATATTGAACATACCATGGACTTCTAAGAGAACAAACAAGTCTGTTCTGGAGAAGGTTAAATCAAGCTGTTCCTTAGAAGCAAGGATTTTGAAGCTCTGTCTCACATACTTTGGACAAGTTGCTGGAAGGGAACATTCTTTGGAAAAGGATCACTCTTCGAAAGTTGGGGAATAGCATAGGAGATGAAGACTGTGAATGAGAAGGATTGACTCAGTAACTTGAATAATGGGGGTAGGTGTGTCAGAGAAAATGAAACTGGTTCAAGATAGGGCAGGGTTAAGAGCTGTTGCACACAGGGTCACTATGTCACATAACAACAACAATAACTTGCACAAAATATAAAGAAACAAAAGAAACATCAAAAGAAAATAGAAATAATATCCAGAATCACTGTAACCAAAAGGATTTGGTCAATGTTCAATCACTACAGAAAGTAGACAAATATCAAGAACTGTTGGTACTACAGGGAGAAATCCAAGATGCACTGAAGGTAGTGTAGAAAAACATTCCTTCAACAATTAAATGAATATCAATTGAGATGTTCCAAAAATAGATTCAATATTGGAAGAAATCCACAGTCAACACTCTTGGCCAGGAAATCAAAAACGTATTGCGATGAGAAAGTCTGCTGTTAGGGACCTCTCTAAAGTACTCAAGAACAAC
>NW_006399763.1:13229812-13239203 GCF_000299155.1 Elephantulus edwardii
ACTGGGGTAATTGGGATGGGTGTGTGAGAGGCAGTGAGATTGGCACAGGATAGAGCAGGGTTTAGGGCTGTTGTACATAGGGTCGCTATGAGTCGCAAATGACTTGACGGCACATAACAAGAACAACAACATGTATGCTATTAGATCTATTTCTTGCTTAATATTTACAGTGCTCAGTCTATAGCTCTACATTATTGTACTAATTCTAATACAATTCTAAATGTTGTGGGATCTTTCTAAAGATCTTTAAAAACAGTAACCGTTCAATATATTTGTAAAAATTGTTACTTTTGATTATCAGTAGTTTTGAACTTAGTTAATATATAATTTAAACAGCCAACACTCATTTTCCACACTTAAATGTCCTTTTTATTCTGAGGATATTTTATTGGTATGATATCCTTACACACACACACACATACACACACACACTTTTTTTGTGTGAGAAGATTTATTTTAGAGAAACTCCTCTTGTACATTCTACCTAAAAATTCTGTAACATTTTCCCATAGAATAAGGAAAAGAGTCCTTCAAATATAATCATCCACCTAAAGTAACAAATTAAGCTGTCATCTATTGAAAAACTAACCTTTCTTCATTCAGAATAAAAAATGAAGAAGTCAACTTTGATATAACTTGAAGTCACTGACTAGCAGTATAATCTATAATATCAAATCATATGAGATAATGCTTCAAATGGGAACGTCTTCTCATTCCACTAAATTTTGTTAACAGCCTTTCACATCCAGGGTGCTATTCTAGGTTCTACAAAATAGGAATGAAGTCTGATAGTTCAAAGAACATTACTGGCCTAGTGGTAAGGAACTGTGCTGCCAACCAAAAAGTACGTGATTCAAATCCCCCAGTTCCTTCAGAGAAAGATGGACAATCTCCTCCCTCACAATTTACTGCCTCTGAAAATCTTCTGGAAGGACAGCTGTGGGTCGTAGATACACAACAAAAACAAATTCAAAGAAGTTAATTATATTGTAAGAGGGCAAAACCAACATAAAATACTGACTTTAGTTTTCACATAAAATATCCTGCTTTATCTCACAGTGTACTAGAAAAGGTTATGAGCAAGGAGAGCACTCTGTACACAATAAATAACTAAACAAGCCTTAATTATTATTGTGTTTATCACACAGGAGAGCATTATAACATGTGTAAAACAAGCAGCAATTCTGTGGAGATCTCAGAGGGAGAAATCAGCATGGAGTAGAGCGTTAGGGAAATCTTTACAAAGGATGTTGCTTCTCATTCTATCAGGTCTCACTACATTATCTAGAAGGCAGAAATCAATTGCCTCTTGGTGATCTATTTGCCTCTAAGCTCTTCTCTGTTTTAATCCATTGCACTTTTAATCCACTGCATCCAAATTATTACTCAGGTCTTGGAGTTCCTTTCTTCAGACCCCTTCAAGCACATGGAAGACACTGAAAGAAATTGTCTTGATTCCTTATTTAGAAACATTTCAGCTTTTCCGCTAACTCTTCAGATTCCCTAATTTCCACTACAAATAAATTCGTACAGCAAACACTGACAGTATCATTAATGTGGCAATTTAGTTTTATTTTTTCCAGCAAAGATTTAATGTGGCTCATTTGTCAATTAATCATGTAATGCAATGCCTTGTGGTATATCAGTTCTGCTGTTGCATAAAATTGTTACTTATGTTTTTTCTGTCTCCTTTTTTTGTTTACTTCAAGCCAGACACCAATAGACATTAAAAATTGATACTCTGTTTTAGTTTTTTGCTTTTTATTCCATGTACATTCTTAGCATTATGCATATAGTTTTCCTTTAATGAAGCTTTACATATTTATTAATGAATAAACAAATTTATTTCCTAAGAAAGGTGATCCAGTTGAATGTGGAAATTATTGAACAATATCATTACTATCACATGCAAGCAAAATATTGCTGAAGATCATTCAAAAACAAGAAGAACAGTACCTAAATAGGGAACTATTGTAGTTTAAGGAGAATTTAGAAGAGGCCATGGCACGAAGAATACGATTGCTGATGCCAGATGGATCTTGGCTAAAAATAAATAATGCCACAAGAATATCTATTTGTACCTTTATTGACTACGTAAAAATATTTGACTGTGTAGATCATATGTGACAGTGAGAAGAATGGGAGTCCCAGAGCACTTAGTTTTGCTCATGTGAAAACTATACCTGGACCAAGAGACTGTTGTGTGAACAGAGTAAGGGAACCATGTATGGTGCAAAATTAGGAAAGGAGTGTGTCAGGGTTATATTCTTTCTCCATTCCTATTTAATGTGTAGGCTGAGCAAATTATTATAGAAGCGGAACTCTATGAAGAGGAGTGTGGCATCAGGATCGGAGGAAGACTTATCAATAACCTGTGATATGAAGATGACACAACCCTGCTTGCTGAAAGTGAGGAGGACTTGGAGAACTTGTTGCAGAAGATCAAGGAAGGCAGCCTTCTGTATGGATTGCATCTCAATATAAAGAAAACAAAGATTCTTACCACTTGACCAACAGGCAGTGTCATGATGGATGGAGAGGAAATTAAAACTGTCAACCTCTTTATCTTACTTGGATCCACAATTAACACTCTTAGTACTTGCAGTCAGGAAATAAGTAGCTGCTTTGCAATGGGGGAAACCTGCAGTTAGGGGTCTTTCCCAATTACTGAGGAGTAGTGTTGTCAGTTTGAGGACTAAGGTACATCTGATTCAGAACGTGGTCTGTAAGATCACTTGTTATGCATTTAAGAGCTGAATAATGTATAAGGATAACAGAAGAATTGATGCCTTTGAGCACTGGTGTTGGAAAAGAGCACTAAACACCCATCCCATGGATGGTCAAAATAACAAATAAATATGTGTTGGAGAGTGTGCAAATGGAGTGCTTTTTGGAGGCAAGAATGATAAGACTTCACCTCACATACTTTGGGCATATTTCTAAGAGGGATATTCCTTGGAGAGGGACATGATGCTTGCAATGGTGGAGAGTAGGTGAAGGAGAGGAAGACCCTCAGTCTGGCTGGTTGACACAGTGACTGCCACAAAGTGTTCTAGTGTGAAGATGGCACAGGGTAGAATGGGGTTCAGATCTGTTGTTCATAGGGTCACTATGAGTCATACTCAACTCAGTGGCACCTAACAATAATAATCCCTCGATTATTTACACAATATAATAAAGGAAGCGTTGAGGACTCTCTTTTATAGGGTCACTATGAGTTGCCTGCGACTCAGCAGCACTTAACAACAGCAACATCAACATAGAGAGAGATCAGCTGGCCCAGTGGACAGAAAGCAATGCTACCAAGCCAAAGGTGGGTGACTTTTAATCTGAGGCCCTCAGACTTGTCTCTCATTGTTTTTGTTCAGACATTCCTCTAGGTCATATAGCGCTAGTGTACAAGTTGCTGTACAGCAGTAATTTGTGGTTGCTGTGAGGCTGAACACTGTGACACTAATGTGTCAAATGTGTTAATGTTTGGCTACCTAATGCAGACAGAGAGTGGGGTGGAGCTCCCCAATTAAAACAAGCTTGGAAGCAGGAGTGACATCCACTTCTGTAATAGCTTGCCTCCGGAAACCCTATGAACCTGGAGAGAGGATGAAAGACACCCAAGCGTTGAGGACTCTCCTTCATAGGGTTGCTATGAGTTGCCTGCAACTTGACGGCACTTAACAACAACAACAATAAAGGAAGAGAGCAAGAATTCTATCTTGCTTTTCCCACATCTCCTTTTAAGATTTTTTTCTTAAAGGGGAAACTGGCAAATAGCCTTCTCTGGAATTGCCCAAGAAGATGAGTCCTAAGTTCAAAACACACATCCAAAAACTGATCGACATCAGGTACAAGGTTATATAGTTCCTTTAACACTATCTCAATTTCAGAGTTCAATCAGAGGTCCAGTAAATCCTTCTTGCTACTCCACTGAAGCTCATTCTCTTCCGTGCAATTTTGTTTCCTTCAATTTACTGACAAAATTTGCTGCTCACTCTCTCAAAGTTTGCTTCCCAAACAATCCACTTTTTGTCCTAAATAAGAGATGCACACAGATAAAGACACAGTTTACTTGCTGTTATGCTTGTTAATATTGAGCTTCAATTCATACTGAAGACCAAAGTCCTTGACCTGTGGTACCAAATGCATTAGGCCCTTCTCAGTTTCTACAAGCAAGGTTGAGTCATATACATATCACAGATTATTAACGAATCTTCTTCTGATTCAGAAGCCACATTCTTCCTCAGGAAGTCCAGCCTTCTGAATGCTCTGTTCTACATATATATTGAAAAGATATGGGACAGGATACATCTCTGACACACTCTTTCTTGGCTTTGAACCATGCAGTTTTTTCTTGCTCTGTTCTGACAACTGCTTCCTAGTCTAAGATTAGGTTTTGTATGAGAACTATTAGGTGTTGTAGAATTTTAATTCTTCTCAATTGTAGCATAGTTTCTTGTGATCCATATCATCAAATGCCTTTGCATAGTCAATGAAACACAGGCACTCTTCTGGTGCTCTCTGCTCTCAGCCAAGATCCATCTGACATTGACTATGATGTCCTTAGTGCCTCAGTCTACATACACCTCGCTTTTTCACTTGTCTTCTAGAAATTCTTAACTAAAGTCAATACTTAACCATCATCTATTTTCATTTTCAATACTTTCCCCCTCTACTCTTTACTAATAATCCATTTTGTATCTTTTTAACAAGTGTTTATTATGTACCTTTTTTTTCATAAAAAGAAAGTTTGCTGGTGTAGTGGTCAAAGAATATGGTTCATAAGCAAAGGCAGGTAGTTTGAATCCACAAGCCAGCCGTTGATGGGAGAAAGGTGAGGCAGACTGCCTCCACAGAGAGTTAGAGCCTTGCAAATTCTATGAGTAATCCTACTTTGTCCTACAGAGTCATTACGGTTCTGAGTTAACTCAATGGCAGAGTTTCTTATCAAACAATTTATAACATTTCTATATGAAAGAAAGAATAGGTTTGTGAGAAGAAAAAGGAATCTTCCTATGAGAAAGGTATAAATTATATAACGGTTCAAGAATAGGAGATGTAAATTTGGTTTTAGTAGTCGGGGGTGGGGGGACACCTACCAAACTTTAAAGCTGAGTTTGCACTTGTTCTTGACAGAGGAGTGGGTCCATAAGATAAAAGAGTAGCAGATAAATATACAAAGAAAGTGAAGGAAATAAGAGAGAGTACTGATCCCATAACATGATCCAAGGATGGTATTATGTCAAAAGTGAAAATAAAAAAAGGATGAGAGAGATGCCGAATGACAATTACAATGAAGTCAAATTACTGAGGTAGAAATAAGCCTTATGTAGATGTCAATGGAAGAATAAAAACATCATCTCAACTAAAAAAAAATTCACAATTGCTTCTAAAATCTTCAGCATATTAAAAAAAATGCAAAACCTCATTAAAGACTCTAAAGTGCATTAACTTTTAAAATTTTAATCACCAGAAATGCAATATGCATTCACTATCATTATAAATGTTGCCAGAATAATTTGTTGTTTCCGAAGAAGAGTAACTTTTTGCATGGTTGCTTAAGAAAATTCCTTTTGAAAACTGTGTCCCAGCTACAGAAGAATGTGGACAAAAAAAAAATCCACTGATAATTTGAACAGGAAGAAGTTAATACCAGGAATGACTAAGAATTAAAATAGTTTTTAATATCTAAAAAATATACAAAGGAAATGAGGTAAAAAGAGTCCATAGGAATAACAATTTTAGAGAGAAATTAGTATCTCTAGGACTAAGGGTGAACTTTGTTGTTTAATAGTTAAAGAATTCAATTGTTAACCCAAAGACCTGCAGTTTGAACCCACCAATTGCTCCCAAGGAAGAGATCAGGCAGTCGGCTTCCACAAAGATTTGGAAACTCTATGGTCAGCTCTATACTCTACCCTACAGGGTGGCTATGAATTGGAATAGCCTCCATGAAGGTGGGTGGGAGGTCTAAGGGAAGAAATTAGAAAAAGGAGTCAAATTGTAAATTTTCCCATCCTGATATTCAGACCTCATTTAAGATGAGCCCATTATGAAATGAAAATGTTTGCTGAGTAGTTGGGATCTGGGCCAGGTTACCTACTAGAACACTGTGGGCTGGAGCTGGTGGACAGGAAGCTGCCTGCTGGCTGAATGGGCTGAATTCAGCCCATAACTGCCAGATAGCTGGAAAAACCACAAAGTTTAATTAGAGAAACTCAACAAAGATAAAGCGCTTCAAGTCACCACTTGACTGTTCCCACTTACACGCTAAGAGGAAAAAATATTCACACGACAACTAGAAAGAGGTGCTCTTTCTTCTGCTATAATTTACATTAATTTCTCGGATTGTCTATTAGCAAAACCTGAAAAAGAACTGAGCCCTTGAATTGTTGAAGTGTTGGTAAAAAGCAATAAATGTTCCATGGTCTGCCAAAAGAAAACATAAATGTGTCTTGGAGGAAATACAACTAGACCACTCCTGAGAGGCAAGAGTGGTAAAACTTTACCTCACATATTTTGGGCATATTGTCAGGAGGATCCTGTTTTTGGAAAAAGACATCATGCTGGGGCAATAAAGGAGCAGCAAGGAGAGGAATTGTCAAAAATATGCACTGACACAGAGACTGAACAGGCACATTGGCTACAACCATACTGTGGATCATGGTAAAGAACATAGCGACGGCAAAAAATAAGACCACGTTTCAATATGCTGATCATAAAATTACTATTAGTTATGACTGATTCAATAGCAATTAACAACAAGGGATCATCTGGCACAGGAGAAATACTCGAAAAACTACAGATTTCAGCTTCAAAATTACCAAGCAGGAAAAGAGAAAAAAGGTTGGATATAGAGCTGAGACACAATATATTGATAACAAGGTCTATTCCAAAAACAAGGTCCCAGGAATTGATAGCATACATTGACATATTTCAACAAACAGACTCTGCCCTGGATGTGCTCATCAAGTTGGAGAAATCTGAAGGAAAACCACTTGCCAACTAACTGGAAGAAGTCTCTGTTTGTTCCCATTCCAAAGAAAGGCGACCTGACAGAGTGAGGAAATTATCAAACAATATCACTGATATCATATGAAAGAAAGATTCTGTTGAAGATATCCAAAAAAGACTGGAACAGCACATCAATAGAGTACTTCTAGAAGTGAGGGCTGGGTTTATAGGAAGCCATGGTACTAGGGATATTATAGCTAATGTTAGATGGATCTTGGCTGAAAGCTGAAAGTACCAGAAAAATGTTTGTTTCATTGACTATGCAAAGGCATTCAGCTGTGTGGTTCACAATAAATGTGGCTAACCTTGAGGAAATGGAATCTCAGAACACTTGATGATGCGGATACAAAACCTATACTTGGACCAAGAAGTGTCCTCAGAACAGAGTAAAGAAACATTGCACAGTTCAAAATCAGGCAAAGAGTGTGTCAGGGATGCATCCTGTCTCTGTACCTTTTCAATCTTTATGCAGAACAGATCATTTGGGAAGGAATTTATGAGGAGGAATGTGGCATAAAGATTGGAGAAGACTCATTAACAACATACAATATGCAGATGACACAACCTTGCTAGGTGAAACTGAAGAAGATCTAAAGCACTTGCTGCAAAAGGTCAAAGACTTTAGTCTTCAATATGGACTGAAGCTCAACATCAAAAAGACAAAGACTCTCACCACTGGG
The DNA here is from genome assembly GCF_000299155.1 of Elephantulus edwardii. Classification (NCBI taxonomy): domain Eukaryota; kingdom Metazoa; phylum Chordata; class Mammalia; order Macroscelidea; family Macroscelididae; genus Elephantulus; species Elephantulus edwardii. The sequence goes on from NW_006399763.1 coordinate 13,237,501, forward strand.
CTGATTGGCAGCATCATAATAGATGGAGAGGAGACTGAGGTTTTTAGCAATTACAGCTTGCTCAGATCCACAATCAACACTTTTAACACCAATAGTCAGGAAATAAAAAAATTCACGTCATTGGGGAAATCTGCTGTCATGGGCCTCTCTGGAGTGCTGAATAGCAATGACGTCAGTCTATATACAAAGGAAAGCCTAATCCAGGCCATGTTTTTTTCAATAACTTGTTATGCTTCAGAGAGGTGGACAATGACTAAGGATGACAGAAGAATAGATGTCTTCGAGTTGTGATGCTGGAGAAGTATCTTGAATATACCATGGACTGCCAAGAAAACAAATCGGTCTGTCTTGGAGAGGGTGAAATTAAATCTCTTCTTGGAGGCTAGGATTTTGAAGCTCTGCCTCACTTACTTTGGGCACATGGCCAGGAGAGATCGGTCCTTGGAGAAGGACATCATGCTCAGAAGGGTGGATAGACAGCGCAGGAGAGAAAGACTTCAGATGAGATGGATTGATACAGTAACTGGATCAACGGGGATTGCGGTGTCAGAATTAGTGAGACTGGCTCAGGACAGGGAAGGGTTCAGAGGTGCTTTACAAGGGGTTGCTATGCACATAATGGCACATAACAACAACATACTATGACGGGTTTTGGAAGCAGGAGTGACATCCACTTCCTATATAACATGCCTCTGGAAAGCCTATGAACTTTGATAAGTGTTGATAGTTGTAGAGGGGCTTCAGGTCTTTTGTTCATAGGGTAGCTATGAGTCGTGTTCAACTCGAAGGCAAACAATAGCAACAAAATGTGTTTAAAAAGATTATGCCAAAATGCATCCTGAAGGTGTTTTATAGACAGGTAAATTTATCTAGTTCTGTTAAAATGTATAATAAAAAATAAAGGAAAAAAATCAATCCATATTTCAAATACTCAAGAATAATAAAAAATCATTTTTATCCAGGTTACTAAATTCTGTAAAAAATTTGAGCTGGCAAATAATTAATTTAATCATTCAAAATAACTTAGTCCTTACTTTTTCTCTAAAAAAAAAAATCTATCTCCTGAGCACAAACTATTTTTAACTTATCTGCTGGATAAAACTGTTGTGTACCATCAAGTCAGAAATGACCTATAGCTGACCCTCTGATGGGTTTTCAGAGAGTTAATCTCATGGGAGGACAATTCCCTCTTTCTCCAGAGGAGCAGTAGGCAGATTCCAATCACATTCCTTCAGCATGGCAGAGCAGCTCCTTGTCACTAAGCCACCCAGGCTCACTACTCAGCTGAGGAGAGTATCACTTACTCTACTCTTCTTCCTACGATGTCACTGTTTTACCCCCACCTTGTATATGACTCTCATCCTAACTTAAACAGATTAAACATTATTTATTTTAACATTAATTATTTGTGCTTGTTTGTTGTTGTTGTTATGTGCCGTCGAGTCGTTTGCGACTCATAGCGACCCTATGTACAAGAGCCCCAAACCGTGCTCTATCCTGTGCCAATCGCATTGCCTCTGAAACACCGATCCTGATTACCCCAGTCACTGAATCAATCCACCTCATAGAGGGTCTTCCCCTCCTGCGCTGTCCCTCCACTCTACCCAGCATTATGTCCCTCTCTAAAGACTTGTCTCTCCTTAAACATGTCCAAAGTATGTCAGGCGAAGCCCCAGAATCCTTGCCTCCAAGGAGCAGCCTGG
>NW_006399763.1:13242578-13284845 GCF_000299155.1 Elephantulus edwardii
CTAGGGAGGATAGAAGGAGAATTGACGCCTTTGAGCTGTGGTGCTGGAGAAGAGTACTGAATGTACCATGGACTGCCAAGAAAACAAACAGATTCATCATAGAGAGGGTTAAACCAGGCTGCTCCTTGGAGGCAAGGATTCTGGGGCTTCGCCTGACATACTTCGGACATGTTGTAAGGAGAGACAAGTCTTTAGAGAGGGACATCGTGCTGGGTAGAGTAGAGGGACAGAGCAGGAGGGGAAGACCCTCTATGAGGTGGATTGATTCAGTGACTGGGGTAATTGGGATGGGTGTGTCAAATGCAATGAGATTGGCACAGGATAGAGCACAGTTTAGGGCTGTTGTACATAGGGTCGCTATGAGTCGCAAACGACTCGACGGCACATAACAACAGCAACAACAATTGGAAGAAATCACTTGTCTGTACTAAGATTCTGAATTAGAATATAGGTCCATATTTATGTGCATTCCAAAGAAATGTTATCCAGCACAATACAAAAATTCCGAAACACTCTCATTAGCATTGTAAGCAGGTAAAGTTTTACTTATAATAGTTCAAAGATAATCCATCAGTAGATTTTAAATAATGGCCAAAATTCAAGTTGTTTAAATGAGGACATGAAACTGGGCATACTATTGCGTATTGGAGCTTGGCTAGAAGTAGAATATGCCAGAAAGTTGTTTAACTATTTTATTGTCTCTTCACATGCATTCCACTATGTCTAATAATACAAATTATATTAAAAGAAGAATGGGAAGTCCAAGACACTTATCATAAACCTGTCCATGGACAAAAGTCAGTAGTCAGTACAAAATAGGGGTGTTGTGCAGTTTAAGATCATAAAAGGTAGGTGTCAGGATTGTACCTTTCCACAATAGTTATTCAGTTTATATGTTGAACAAATCTGAAAAGCTGGACTAATTGAAAAAGAAGATGATACCAGGATTTATGAATGTGTGTTTGTTTTTGTTGTTAGATGCCGTAGAGTAGAATACAACTCATAGTGATTTTATGAACAACAAAACCAGACACTGTCTTATCCTGTACAATTGTCCCAATCTCTTACACACTCAAGCCCACTGCCGCAGTTACCATATCAACTCTCCTAATAGAGATATTTCCTCTATTTTGCTGCTCCTTTACCTTATCTCTGCAAGTATGATGTCCCTCTCTAAGGAGTCACTTCTCCTAGCAGTGTGTCAAAGTATGTAAGACAAAGTTTTATCACCTTTGCCTCCAAAGAGCACTCTGACTACATCTTCCCCAAGACATATTTGTATGTTCTTTTGACAGTCTATAGGATCTTCAGCTATCTTCTCTAAGGCCACAGTTCATAGGCATCAGTTCTTGTTCTGTTACCCTTCCGTATTCATTGTCCAGATCTCAGATACATACCTTTTGCATTGTCTGGGTGCAAGTGACTGAAAGACCATGCCCTGAATCAGCCACATCTTAGTCCTCAAACTGACATCATTAATCATCAATTATGAAACATCAGGATTAGAAGATTCTTTAACAGTCATACAGTGGTTAAACAACCTTGATTGTAAAAGTAATTAGGACTGATGAAGATGAAATACTCGTTTTCAGAACTCTTATAGTTCCATGTTAAGAAATAAAATCATCAGGCTTTGATAAATAATATCACGATAAATAGAGAATATAGTAAAGCTGTTATAGATTTCATTTTGCAATTCTCCACAGTGCATATACATGAAACAGAAGTTAAAAAAAACCAAAGGATTTTGCAACCACTATGGAAGGCAGTATGGCACTTTCTCAAAAAGTTGGAAATAGAAATACCATTTGGACCCAGCAATCCCACTACAGGGAATATATACTAAAGAAACCAGAACTGCTGCCCAAGCAGATATATGCACATCCATGTTTATTCCAGCTTTGTTTACAATAGCAAGAGTTGGAAACTGCCCAAGTGCCCATCAACAAATGAATTGTTAGAGAAGCTGTGGTATATTCACACAATGGAATATTATGCTGCATTGAAAAACAAGGAACTCGTTAAATATTAATCAAAACAGATGACCCTGGAGGATATTATGCTGAATGAAATATCTCAGTCACAAAAGGACAAATAACAGCATGGTGCCACTATTGTAAAGCAAGACTGACATTGGAGTTGGGACGACTCTAAGAGGGGATTAATAACGTATACTGCATTGAAATAGATGAGGGAGAGAACTGTTTAGGAGGAATATATGATTAGGTATTATTATCATGAAAAGCGTCCAGAATGAAAGCTGCATAGCGGAGTGGACTGGGGGCAGGGGGTAGGGGGTGGGGGGAGGAGAGATTGTATAACAATTATTTTTTTTACTTTTCAAAGAAAACAGCCAAGTGGAGGAGAAGGGTGGGTAAGGAGGAAAGTGTACAACCATGAATGAATGGAAATCCAAAGTCTCTATAAACTTTCATTAAAATAAATTATAAAAAAGAAACAAAACAAAAACCCCAAAGGATTTGTATTATATTGGACAAATCTACTGTATAGGGTCCCTGTGAGTCAGAACCAACTCTAAGTACCTAATCACAGCAATTTACACTTTAATCTAACTCTTTGTATTTTAAATTTTACTACATATGATTTTCATTTCTAAAAGTTGTACTTCTATTTTTTTTTTTATTTTGCCTGCTTATTTTGTCTATCTTCTTTTATATAAACTCTATTTCTTTTTTTGAGGATCCCTGGTATAGTAGTGCAAAAGTGGGCCAGGGTACTAGCTATAAAGTTTTCAGTTCAAATCTACCAAATGCTTCAGGAAAGAAAGATGTGCAATCTCCTTCCATAAAGACAGCCTCAAAAACTTACTGTGGGGTTCGCTATGAGTTACAATTGTCTCAATGGCAATGAGAATGTTTTAAATCTATAAATTAATTAAACAAATTCTAGCATTTTCCTCAGTACTATTTTTGCAACAGGGAGCACTAGTGGCTTAGAGGCACTTACACTGCCAAACCAAAGGTATACCCTTTGATTTGAAACCCAGCACCTGCCCTGCGGGGGTGGGGGTGGGGGTGGGGGTGGGGAAAGGCAGTCTTCTCTCATAGGTTTTGAAACCTGATGAAAAACAGGCTCTAAAAAACCTGCTTAGGGTTAGTTACAGGTTGATTCCAACTTGATGATATACAGCAAGAAAGATATTTTTTTCAACAGTAGATAAAACACACAAAAATTGACTATTATCCTCCGGCTTTTATTCTTGTTTACTGATTATTTATATTACTGTATTATGACAAATTCTCAAGAGTGTTTGTTCTTCTCTTTGTTTTGATATCTGTCATTTAAGATGGACTGCATCTGTAACTTGGGGCCAAAGGCAAGACTAATTCTCAGTGGACCCCCCCACCCCCATTATGCACAAACTGGGCAATAAGTGCATCTTCAGGGAAGTTTTACATTTGCATTTGACTCTGCAAATTGCTAAGTGATCCACTGTCCTATGATGAATTTTTATGATAGAATATCTGCTTGGAGGATCTTGTAGCATGAAGAGAGTAAAAATTTTATGACATAACCTGCAAAAAGCAAGCCTAGAATATTTTTTATTTCTTAAAATGGCATTTTTCTCTTCCTTTCACCACACATCAAACTTACCCTTCTTTCAGTGTCCTTAAAGGTCAAATTTTTAGTCCCTGTAACATGGAAGAATATTCAGACATTTCAGAATCGGGTATTATGCAGTGGTCTCCAAGCCCTGTATTAAGTCATTGTTTACAATTTTGACTGAGAATTAAAGCCCAGTTGTAGAAGTCTAATTTTAGTACCTATTTCTTATACCTCAGGTTTAAAAACCTGCTTTGCATTATTACAGCAATATGGACCAAATTGGCTTTCATCTTCCCCTCCCCTTTAACTTGCTATTTTTCTAAAGCAAAAATTGTTGTTGTGTAACACTGAGTCAGAACCAACCCATAGATGATCTTCCAGCAGGTTTTCAGAGACATTTAATTGAAATGTCTTATCTTTCTTCCAAAGAGAAGCTGGTGGATTCAAACAGGATACTTTTGCATGGGCAGGGCACTTAAAACCACATTAGGATCATGACACATGCTTACATGCTCAGCTTCTCAATGAAAGGGTGGAGCTTTGAACCTATAAGCTATTACACAGAGAAAGACAGAACAATTTTCTTATAAAAATGACAATCTTTATGGAAATTCTAAACTAATCAATACTCTGATTGGACTGATAGGCAATATCATTACAGATAGAGAAGAGAGTGAAACTGCCAACAACTTCATATTAATTGAATCAATTAATTAAACACCTTGATACTGGCAGTCAAGAGATCAGATGTTGTTTACACTGGGAAAATCTGCAGTTAGAGACCTCTCCAAATTATTGAGAAACAATGAAAACAGTTTGAAGATTAAAGTGCACCTGATTCAAATCATGGGTTTTTTTCAGTCATTTGCCAAGCATTTGAGAGCTGGGCAATGAATAAAGATGATAGAAGAATAATTTATGCCTTTGAGCAATAGTATTGAAGAAGAGTACTGAATATCCCATGGACTGTTAAAAGAACAAACATATGTCTTGGAGAAGGTGCAGCCAGAGTGTAACTTGAAGGTAAAGATGATAAAGATTCATCTCATATAATTCAGGCATGTTGTTAGAAGCTATGTCTTGGAGAAAAATCTGGAAAATATTTGCAGATTTCAAAAGAGAGGAAAACCCTTAACAAGATGGATTGACAAGTGACTGCAACAAAGGACTCTGGCATGTGGGAGATTGTGAGGAAGGCATGGAATAGAGTAGGGTTCAGCTCTGCTGCTCATAAGGTCGCTATGGATCATACTCGACGACACCTAACAACAATAACAACCTACTCGACAAGTCAGAACAGATCTAGTGACACACAACGTAATACCTGAAATAATCAAGATTTTGTCTTTCAAATGATTGATTTCATAAACAAATACATGCATTCTGTTAAAATAATCAAGACATAAACTTTTATAAATTCAGCATAAGGACACACACTTTTATATACATGTAAAAGTTACACAATCATTGACATTTTAAAATTTAAAAATTAAAAAATTATTTATACTTAAAAAATATAAATCTTCAGAATAAAGAATTTTAGAAATGTAATAGCAATTATTAATTTCTGAGATTCAAAGATCTTTTATTTACTAATGTGAATTATTTTTTAAAAACTTCAACCTTTTAGATTATAATAATAAGGGAGGATTATTGGAATATTTCTATGAATCTTTTTAATCATTAATGTAGCTGAGAAATGTAGACTTGTGTTAAGGAACTCCTTTACTATTCAAATTAAAGAATTTTAGAGTTTAGGAAAGACAAAAACAGTGATTTACCGAAAAAATTCTCTTTCATGTAGTAACATCCCCATCTACAGGAATTTCAATATGTAACTTTAGCTCAGATCGTAAAACTTTGCATTTTTGCAACTTCTGGCATATGTGTGTGTCTATAAATAGTTATCTGCATTAGATAGCCATGAATGCCTTCCTGCAAACTAGAAATAATGCCAGTGCTTTTTCTTTCTCTTAGTTACTTCTAGGTACTACCGCCTCATGTGTAGCATTACCTTGGCTAATTATGCCAATTTACAGATCTTTCCTATTTATTTTAAAAATAATAAAAATTTGCAACTATAGTATAGTAGTAATAATTTTTAATGTAGAGTCACTAGACTGTGAAAGATGATTCTTTGGCTTTATTCTTCTAGACTTTGTTCTTCAAGCAGTTTTACTATAGTCAGATATATTATAGATTTTTCTTAATGTTCATTTTGCTACTTCTTGCTGATACAAAGAAATATTTTTTTTATATAATGCAGAATTCTCAAACTGTTACTTTCTTATGTGGAAGGGGGAGGATGGAGTTAAAGTTCTGTGAATCTAATTGTTTTACTTGAAAACTTGATTTCTCTTGTGAGAAAATATTTCTCTAGAGAATTAGAAATAAATTATGCTAACAGAAACATTCTTAATTATGTGGGATTAAATAAGAACAACAGAGATAACAGCTTATTTATTTCAAAATTGTTTCTAAGTGACCTCCTTGGCATATCCAAGAAAGTATAGGAAGTAGTATTAAAATATTTCTCTAACCTTCAAGCACTTACTTTAGAGCGCTCTTTGGAGGCAAAGATGCCAAAGCTAAATTTCACATACTTTAGACGTGTTGTTAGGAGAGGCTATTCTTTGGAGGAAATCATGCTTAGAAATGTGGAGGGTCAGCAAAAGAGAGGAAGACCCTTAAACAGATGGGTTGACACAGTGACTGATGTGATGGACAGCACAAAGTAGAACAGGATTCAGGTCTGATGATCAGAGTGTCACTATGAGTTGTACTTGCTCTGATGGCACCTAAAAACAATTACCTTCAAGATAAAAATGATGTCAAAATACACAATAATATCGTAAAAACTACATAATAAGAGAAAATGCGGGAAAGAATGGATACATGCAAAACAAGGTCCATTTATTATTGCATTTATGTACATAATAACAGAAACTACAGTCATCATGCCAATACTCTATGGAGCATTTCTATCCTTTCTATAATCAAAATTGAGCCTAGACTAAAGCATTTAGAGAACCTACTCACTGCTGCTGAATCTGTTCCATCTCCTATCCATCCTTCATTAGGTGTCCGGATCTTTGCATAACGTGACTGTTCATCTTTCTCCTAGGGTGTGGGTGGCAGATTTGAACTTCTGATCTTTTGGTTAGCAGCCAGTTATATTACCCTTTACAGAACCAGGAATCGTTTAGTGCCTGGTAAATTCAAAGAGAGTAAAATAATTTAATTGTTCAACAAATATTTGTTGTGCACATAGAATATGTGTAAAGTACTTATGCAGTTTCTTATAATACACCAATAAGAGAGCGAGAGAGAGAGAGCGCGAGATAGCGAGCGCACAATTTCTATTCTCTTGGAACTCACATCCTATGTAACGATGGAAGAGATAAATAAAATACAAGGAACAAGAGAGACAATAGCAAGGATGAAAAATCAAAGTGGTAGGAGTAAGGTAACAATTTTAACAGAAAAAGGTAACCAAGAAAAATCTTTTCTGATTTCCAAATATATTTGAATAGGGACCTAGAAGAGCAGGGAAACAGAATCACAGCGAAGATGAAATTTCCTATGATTTCCAAGTAGCATTTGAACACAAACCTATAAGAGCAGAGAAACAGAGATCACTGCAAGTAAAGGAAAGAGCAACATGCAAACTGAAGCCTGCCCTGTTCAGGAAACAAGAGATTAATGTCCAGAGGATAAAGGAGGGAGGCAAAGGAGGGAAGTAGGAGCTATCAGGGAGGGTGGTGAGGTTTAAGTTTAAGATACTGAAAATGTTTGGAAGAGTTTAGCCTATTTTCTACCAAGCAGTTATTTTATTCCGTTTTGATAGAATCATTGTGAATGTTATATTTAGAAGAAAGAGAACAGAAAGAATAGATGCATAAAGACAACTTTAGATACTTGTATTAATAATCAAGTGAGACATAATGGTGTCTTAGAGTAGGAAGAAACAGAAGTGGCTAGATTGTGGAAATAATTTCAAGCTGGAAATGACAAATTTGTTTGATCAATTGAATATGGACTGTAAAATGAAACAAAAATTTAAAAATAGTTTCCAAGGGAGTTCCTGGATGGCACAAAGAGTTAAGTACTCAAATTGAAATCCATGCTGAGGAAGAAACTTTGGAAATCTGTTTCAAAAATGTTACAGCCGTAAAAACCTCATGACACACTTCAGATTTGCATATGGGACTTTGGTATGAGTTGAGATCAACTCGATGACAGCTGACAGGAAGAAGTATGATGAATATCATCAAAATTAGCAACAACTCTCAAATGTTTTTATGTGTGCAACTTAGAGGATGAAGTTGCCATTTGTTAAATTGGGCAAGTTTGGGGTTTTTTTGCAGTTTAGGAGATAGGAATAAATTAAGAGTTCCTTTTAAAATGTAAGTTAGGAAGGTGGACATAAATATCTGCATTTCAGAAAAAAAGTCCAGAATTGAGACAGAAATATGGAAGTCACCAAATTAGAGATTATTTAAAGCCTTCTTGTGTTGCTCTTAGATATTGTCAAGTCAAGCAGGACTCATAAGAACACCATACACAACAGAAAGAACTCCTGAAAGATTCTGTGCTAACTCTATCTTCCCAGTCATTGTGTCAATCCATGGAAGGTCTTCCTTTTCTTCACCGACTCTGTAGTTTTTAAGGATGATCATTTTACCAGAAACTAGTGTCTCCTGATAACATGCTCAATATATATGATTTAAAGTATGTGAACGTACCACTCTTGATTCTAACGATAAGATTACTACACTTCTTCACAGACAAATTTGCTCTTTGTTTCAGTCTATATATATATATTTTAAAGTGCTTTGCCATGAATAAGTATTTGGTTGTATAAAATTTTGGCATTTGATCATTTCATCCATTCTCATTTCTATCATAAAGGGCATATTTTCCAACCATTAATCCTCTTTTGTTTCTTTTTCAAGTTAATATGAATGTAACTTGATTGCATGTTTGATCAATTTCAGACTGCAGATATTGGTAGAAAGTGTCAATTTTTATTTTTCAAGGTAGTGGTTAGAGTGTAAATATGAATAGTAGTAGTATTAGTAGTTCTTCCTTGTACCTGTATGGATAGTATCCTATCAGTGATAGTACTATACTTTATGACATATTTTGAAATGTTCTTCTGTGGATAAGTACTACAGAATTCATTTTACCATTGCTGGCATAATATATTTAAATAAGTAATCTAGGAAATATGTAGATTGTCTAGAAAACTATAGAAGTGAAGAAGTCCAAATGCTGGGAGCCCTGGAGTTTTGAAAAAATTCAGGAGTAGGGAGGTTAAGTAAGACCATCTCAGGAAGCTGAAAAAGACAGCAATGGAGGAGAACAAAAAGATTTTTCTTTTTCTTATCAGTAAAAGAACAGTACAATCTCTATATCAGAGATTATTATAATAATTATAGGAGTGTATGTGTGAGAGAGTGTGTGTGTGCATATGTTCACACACTCACACACACACACACACACATATACACACACACATGCAGTCTTGAAATTTATTAAGAACCTCTCAAGTACCTGGTGGTAAACTAAGCATAAGCACACATATGAATACTGACCTACAAATTCACTAATTGCTGTTGTATTGGCTCTGACTCAATGATCCTCAGGTTTCTGAGGCTGTAAATCTTAATAAGAGAAGGGGAAATGGATATTTCTCTCACAGGACTGCAAGTGTACTTGAAAAATGGGAGAGACTTGGACTTTGATTTGGGCAACTTGCTGTGGACTGTGCTGCCAGAGCTCTTTATCTTCTACTAGCATCCCCATTTCACAGAAGAGAAAGATAGGAGCACACCTAAAATTTAGATGCTAGAAAGCAGGCTGCTAGGTAGGAGCTATGATTTAAACCAGTGTGATCTGGCTTCATAATTGCTCTAAACCACTGCTATTTTTTTATCTCACTGAAAACAATTCCTATGTTGCCTGATGCCTACTAGATATTCCCTAAATGTTCACTGAATTCTAATTTGAATGTAAGCCACCAGCAACAATTTCATTCTCAAATCTAAGTAAGTCCTCATTAGATAGCTCTCAGACCATTTAGGACTGCATATCCATGAAGCCAAATAAGAATTTTCAGGTGGAGAAGGTGGGCAGGCCAAAGAGTATCATTTAAGCCACTTACAGGTAGAGTAGCCACAGCTGTTCTATTTCATCCCAGCTACATCTGAGCTTACCAACAAAAACCCAAATGTTTTTGAAACAGTCCAAAGGTACAACCATATAGTTAACATCCATTTCCTTGTGCAAATGTCCCACATGCTAGACTCTGATTAGCTCTCTTAGCACTTGCACACAAACCAATTCAGGCCGGTTTCTCTCTGGCTTGTCATGTTCCATAATAAAGTAGAACAGAGACACAAACAAAATGGAAAGTCAGTTCAGTGCCAAAAATATTTTATTCAGCCAATTTTTATCAGCAGTATACATAACTTACAAAACATAAAGTATACAAAATATACATTAGCCAAGTTCAGATTTGACCTGGTTTTAGAGAATTAATTTTCAAGATACTTTCAGAATATCAGTGATATTTCAAACATATTTTAGTTTTCCCTAGTCCTTTAGCATATGTTGTTGTGTATCGTCAAGTCAGAACCAATCAGATAGCTGATCCTCCTGGGGGTTTTCAAAGGCAGTAAATTTCATGGGAGGATATTGCCCATTTTTGCCCATGGAGCAGCTGTTGACTTTAAACCACGCACCAGCTAAGCCATAAGAGAATATAGCCCAATACTATTGTGAAAAAAAGTGAGCCCATGCATTCAGGGCCATGGTGAAATGCAAAGTTGCATATAAGCATGGTCAACTGTTGCTAGTGTATTGTTGAGAGAGCACTGGGGGTCTAGTGGGAAAGAGCTACACTGCCAGCTGAAAGCATGCAGTTCAGATCCATTAGCTGCTACATGTGAGAAAGGTGGGCAATCTCCTCCCATACCATTTAATGCCTCGGAAAACCCACTGGAAGATCAGCTCTGGATTAGTTTCAACTCAACAGTACTCGAAAACTATGACTTTCGGATGTAGACAGACAAGTTCATCTTTTCTTAAAGAAGCTTGATGTGAGGTCTGCATTTTGTGATATAGTTACATAATATAGATATCTAGCTTAATCAAGCCATGTATGGTATTAAGAGTTGACTGTTCAAAATGGCTTCCTGAGTCAATGACGTTGATTTTGCCATGTGGTTAGATATGCAAATAGGGCATGTTAGCCTATCAACAAGGGAATTGGTCACTCCACTAAACTGAGCAGATTCAGGGACAGATTTTGAGTATCTAGCCACTAGCAAAAAGGAAAGAGAATGCAGTGTGCTCTTTGGGGCTAGAGATTCTTCAGCAAGCCAGATCTACAGAACAGCAGTAACTGACACAGAGAAATAGTGCCCTGGCATGAGACAGAGCTGACCCTGGGACTGCGACCCCACAGAACTAGAGCTAAGAACCTTTGCAAAGTTTGATGGAGAACTTGGGGTAAAAGAGGAAGAGTCATAATTAACAGCAGGCATGGCATTCCACTTCCTAAACAACAAGCATCTGGAAACTCTATGAACTTTGATAAATGTCAATAATCATAGAAAGACTTCGGGCCTTTTGTGCATAGGGTCACTATGAGTCATGATCAACTTGAAGTCAATCAACAACAAAAAGGGCTGTGTAATACTCTTCTGATTCTACAAGGTAGAAGATGGTCATCTGTTTTGCATATGGATTAAAATGAAATGGAGATAAGATAATTCCCTGGCATACACCTATCCTGATTTTGAAACATGCAGCGTTTCCTTTCTCTGCCTCCTGGTCCAAGTATAGGTTTCACATGAACACAATTGTTCTGAGATTCCCATTCTTCTCAAGCTTTGCCACAGTTTGCTATGATCCACACAGTCAAACACTATTGCATACGCAATGAAACACAGATAGACATTCCTCTGGTACTCTCTGCTTTCAGCTAAGATCCCTCTAACATTGGCTATAATGTTCCTAGTGCCACAGACTTTTCTAAACCCAGCTTGCACATTTGGCAATTCTCTATTATGTACTGTTGCAGCTGTTTTTGGATAATCTTCATCAAAATCTTGCTTGCATGATATTAATGATATTTTTTCCATGCTCTGTTAGATAATATTTTTTAATGGAAATAAATATTAATATCTTCTAGGCAGTAGGCCAGGTATGTAATTTACAGTAGAAAGTCAAGGACTGAAGTCTTTAATATGGATTTAAACTCACCTTCAAAAAAAAAAACCCTCACCACTGGGCCAACTGGCAGTCATTATAGATCGAGAAGAGATTGAGATTGTTAATAGTTTCAGTTTGCTTGGTACCACAATTAACAGTCTTGAAACTAGCTGTCGGGAAATCTAAAGATAAATTGCACTGGGGAAATTTGCTGTCTGGAACCTCTCCAGAGTACTGAAGAGCCGCAGTGTCAATCTAGAGACTAAGGTGCAGCTGATCCAAGCCATGGTCTTTGCAATTACTTGCTATGCATCAAAGAGCTTGACAATGGCTAAGGATGGCAAAAGAAATATCAATATCCTTGAGTTGTGGTGTTGGAGAAGAGTACTGAATATTCCATGAACTGCTGAATAAACAAGTATGTCCTGGAGAGAGTGAAACCGAGCTGGTACTAAGGAGGCAAAGATTTGGAAGCTCTGTCTCACACACTTTAAGGTTGTTGCCAGGAGGGTCCAGTACATGGAGAGGGACATCATGCTTGGACGAGTGGAGAGACAGTACAAGAGAGGAAGAACCTAAATGAAAAGGACTGACTCTGTGAATTCGGGTATTTGGGCTAGGTGTGTTAGAAACAGTGAAACTGGCTCAGGATATGGCAGGGTTTAGAGTTATTGTACATAGGGTCGCTATGAACCACAGGGCACTCAATGGCGCATAACAACAACATGGTTCTGTTGTAGTCTGTGAGCTATTGCAATTGATTTTGGACCCCATAGAGCAGTAAAACTGTTACTGGGATGACTAGAGAGGAGAGAGTGTGGGGGACATGTCTGACCTCAAAGGAATTGATTTTGCACCACGGACACTATTGCCGGGAACAGTTCCTATTTGTGGAATTAGTAAAGGTTAGATACAGCCATTCAAATGCAGTCCTTGCTCCTTTTATACCATATTTGTGAACAAGTTATAGTCTTACCATTGCTACCCATTTATACATAAATGTGTGTGTGTGCGCACGCACACGCACACACATGCACACACACACACACACACTCTTAAACACTCAGGAGCTCTTTGTCCACCTATCAGACAAGATACAGCCTTCCTTTTTCCAAGATTATCTTATTAGAAACAAAATAGTACATTTTTCTTTGGCTTATCTCTTTGCAAGAACCTTGTAAGCACAATGAAGAATCTAATACATAGTTATATTAATTGTTCTATCATACTAAATGTAACAAGTTTAATAAATAATAACATTCTTTGGGGTAGTTGTATTGAACAAGGTGTTTTAAGTGGGTTTTTTTTTTTTTGGTCTTTGTATTCTTATTTTTTTAAATGTATTTTATACTGGTTTACTTACAAAGTTTGTACATACTGTTTTTCACACCAGATCTTTCTCATTAACTTTACCCACTCCTCCCTCCACCCATTAAATTGTGTGACCCTATGATTATCTCCCTGCTCATCCTCACCCCTCTGCTCCTACCCTTGGATCTTCATACATATTTTACTAGTTGTCTTTTTATTTCTATAATAAAGACCTTATACAGTATTTGTTTTTATGAGACTGAGTTAGTTCATTTAGCATATGCTCCCCAGTCCCTCCCAAGTTAGGCAGTAATTTTGAAAATCATTGTTCCTACATACTGCACAGTATCCCATCATGTGAAAGTACCATAATTTCTCAATCCACTTGATTGTGGTTGGACATATGTGTTACTTCCATGGAAAACAGTTTTTTATTCAAAATATTCTTGTACAGAGTATGAGGTGGATTGATTCAGTGACTGGGGTAATCATGATGGGTATATCGGAGATGGTGCGATTGGCACAGGACAAAGCCAAGTTTAGGGCTGGTGCACATAGGGTCGCTATGAGTCACAAATGACTCGAGGGCACTTAACAACAACAACATTCAAAATACTATTAAAGTCAAATCAAATTATCTGTGGCCCCTTAAATAACCAAAAGAAGAACCCATGGTGATGAAGAAAGATCAAGCTTCTCTGAAGGACGCTGGTAAAAAATAAGGCCCCAAGAACTGATGACATACAAATTAACATATTTTAACAAACAGACACTGCCCTGAACGCGCTCACCAAGCTGTATCAAGAAATCTGGAGGACAACCATGTGGTCAACTGACTAAAAGAGATCCATATTTGTTCCCGTTCCAAAGAAAGGAGACCCAAGGGAATGTGGAAATTATCTGATAATATTAATATTGCATGCAGCAAGATTCTGATGACAATTATCCAAAAACTACTGGAATAGTGCACTGGAATAGTGCATGAACAAAGAACTGCCAGATGTGCATGCTGGATTTAGAAGAGGTCATGGTACAGAGAATATTATAGCTAATGTTAAATGGATCCTGGCTGAAATCAAAGAGTAAAAGAGGAATATCTGTCTGTGTATCATAGACTGTGCAAAGGTATTTCACTGTGTGGATCACAACAAATTGTGACTAATTCTAAGAAGAATAGGAATCCAAGAACACTTGATTGTGCTTATGTGAAACCTATACATGGGCAGGAGGCAGTTGTCAGAACAGAATAAAGAAAAGTTGCATGGTTTAAAATTGGGATGAGTGTATGCCAGGGATGTATTTTGTCTCCATACCTTTTCAATCTAAATGCAGAACATCTCATCAGGGAGGCTTGGCTCTATGAGGAGGAATGTGACATCAGGATTGAAGGAAGACTAATCAACAACCTGTGTTATGCAGATGATATAACCTACCTTGCTGAAACAGAAGAGGACCTGAAGAACTTGCTACAGAAGGTCAATAATTGCAGGCTTCAATATGGATTGAAGCTCAACATCAAGAAAACAAAGATTCTTACCACTGGGACTACTGGTGGAATCATGATAGATGATGAAGAGACTGAGATTGTTAACAGCTTTCATTAACTTAGCTGCACAATCAACACTTTTGTACCAGCAGCCAGGAAATCAAAAGATGAATTGCACTGGAAAAGTCTGCTGTCAGAGATATCTCCAGAATACTGAAGAACGATTATATCAGTCTAGAGACCAAGGTGTGCCTGATCCTTGCCATGGTCTTTGCAATTACTTGCCATGCATCAGAAAGCTTGTCAATGACCAGGGTTGATAGAAGGAGAATTGATGCCTTTGAGCTGTGGTGCTGAAGAAGAGTATTCAATACACCATGGACTGCTAGAAAAACAAACAGGCTTCTCCTAGGGAAGGTGAAACCAGGCTGCTCCTTAAAGGCAAAGATTCGGAAGCTCCTTCTGACATACTTTGGGAATGTTGAGAAGAGGGACCAGTCCTTGGACAGGGACATGATGCTTGGGAGGATGAAGTAACAGAACAAGAGGGGAAGATCCTTGATGAGAAGGATTGACTCAGTGACTGAGGTAATGGGGGTAGGTGTATCAGAAATACGGTTGGCTCAGGATAGAGCAACGTTCAGAGCTGTAGTATATAGGATCGCTATAAGTTGCAGACAAATTGACAACATGTAACAACAAAACAAAAAAATCTTTTTTCTTTTTTTTTTTTGCTAAAACTTTAGTATTTAGATTTAGCTCAGAGCTCATGAGAGCTCTAGTGGCTTATTAGTAAGAAGTTGTATTGCCAACCTAAAGGCACACAGTTCAAATCTATCAGGTAGTCTATGAGGAAAATGTACAGTCTCTTCCCATGTGATTGACTGCCTTTGGAAAACTACTAAAGGCTCAGCTATGAGTCAGGTCCAACTCAAAGATAGGTACATGATTCCATGAGTTACTTTATATGCTTTAATTTGAGATTCACTTGTGGATTATTTTGTTTTGGGAAAGAATATTATACTTTAAAGATTTGTTCTTTTTAGGTATCATTGAGTTCAGTATGACTCATAGAAACCTTATGAACAACAGATTGGAACCCTGTCCTAGCCTATGCCATCCTCATCATCTCCACTATACTTGAGCACACTGAACAGTCGTTGGGTCAATCCACATCATTTAGTATCTGCATCTCTCTTACTGACCCTTCATTTTTCAAAGTCTGATGTCCCTTTCCAAGTAAAAGCCCCTCTTAACAACACATCCAAAGTATGTGAGATAAAGATTCTTCATAGTAGTCTCCCAGTAGCACATAAATTATGTTGTGTTAAAAGACACATATACAGGCATATAGGGAATGTTGTTAAGTTGTTTACTACTAATAATATAGATTCTTTAACAAGACATTACTTATCTACAAAACCAACTACACAATTGTAATTAAAATAATGAAAAACAGCCCATTAATTAGTTTCCTTGAAGAGTTCTGTGCCATATGTAAATTTACATGTAGCTTGATGTAGATTTTTTGTACACATTTGCAACCAACCATAAATCAACCATAAACGAAAGCAAACATACCTAATCAACGGTTCTATATTGAATTTATAATAACACTTTTAAAATATTTAACTTCTAATGCTCAAGTGCCAGTATAAAAAGCTATTTTATGCAACATTAAAATCATTTCCCTATAAAGTTAAGCTGATTAGATGGCCATATTAAAGGCAAACAAAATAGTGTATATATTTATATATACTTACATATTTATAGAGTATGTTTATGTTTTTGTTTCAAAAGCTTATTTTTTAAATGACCTTATATTTTGATTCTTTAGTTCATGATTCAATGAAACTCTTTTTAAAAAGTACAAATTAAATAAAAATATTAAGTTCTACTACTCTGGCTTTTAGCATTCTATTATTTTATAAGGAAGAAATAAATAAATTCCAATTTTCTTAAATAGCCAAATACATACAGTAAAAAAACCATAACTGAGCATTATAAGTCAATATAAAAATTCATTTTTATGAAAAATATGGCATATATTTACCAATGTATACCACCTTCAATAGTTTAATAAAAAATTGTGGTATAAATAACAATTTCCTACACACAAACATTATATTGAAGTATGCTTTTCTAAAATAAATAATTATTTCCTCTGGCTAAGACAGAGGGAAAAAAAAATATAATCTCATTAATCCTGTTACGTGGACTGATTTTAGAAGAAACAAGGTTTTTCAGTAATTTCAAAAACTTTTTCAGTAAGTACCATTGCATAAATACAAAAAAATACCATCATGATGATAGCAGTTACTATGGGTTTCTTGTAGCTAGGAAAGCCATTTTAAGCTGAAAATATTTAGAATAAGAAGTTGTCTACAGTCAGTGGTATCCTTGTAACCCGTTTTCTAGGTCAGCAGGTAAGTTACTGACATTGTAAGTGGTTAAAGACATTTGTCCTTCCTTCTCAGGGTAAGTGACAGCAACTGTGAGATGTAAAGCTGAAAGAACCATTACATTTCTTTTATAGTATTATATATTTTACTAAAGATACATTTTATTCACAATTCCGTTATCTCACTCTATGACAATTACATTATTAGTCTTTCTGCAACATTTTTAGATTGTAAGATGTAGAGGTAGAAGACGAAAAAGATAACTTTACATGGGTTACCCTTTTACCAAAAAGGAAGCTTCAATGTTGGAGTCAAAGGAGTAACGATGAGGGGAAGAAAACAAAAAGCAGGAAGCAGCTGTTAATCTAAGGTAGCAGGCAATATAATGTGCACTTCCTCCAGGAGCAATAATCCTCTAACTAATCCCATGTCTTGCTATTTAATGATGAGAAATCTAGATCTAGTGATTTTAATAAAAAGAGGGAGAAAGTGCTGTCTCTTTCAAAGGACTAAGCACTTGCTATAGAAGGTTCGACAATGTAGCCTTCAATACGGATTGCATCTCAACATCAAGAACACAAAAATCCTCACATCTTGACCAAGAGGCAACATCACTGTAAACAGTGGAAAGATTGAGATTGTCACTGTCTTCCTCTTACTTGGATCTGCAAACAATATGCATTGTGCTAGCAGTAAGGAGATTGGTAGATGTATTGAGCTGGGCAAATCTCTCCTCAGGAAACTCTTCAAATTACTGAGAAGTAATGAAGTCAGTTTGAGGACTAAGGTATGCATATTGCAGGCTATGATTTTTTTAAGTCACTTGCAATGTATCTGAGAGCTGCAAAAAGAATAATGATGACAAAAGAAGAATTTATGCCTTTGAGCTCTGGTGAGAGAAGAGTACTAAGTATGGACTTTCAAAAGAATAAACAGAATATCTCATGCTGTGTAATATTTTATGTGTCCTTTGTTTTTCAGTACTGCATAGTATTCCATTGTGTGGATATCCCATAGTTTTCTATCCATTCATTTGTTGATGGGCACATGGGTTGCTTCCACCTCTTTGCTATTGTGAATAATGCAAAAATTAAACATGGATATGTATATTTCTGTTTGGGGAGAGGAAGCTATGGTTTATTTAGGGTATATTCCTAAGAGTGGAATTGCTGAATCAAATGCTATTTCTATTTTCAACTTTCTGCCTTCCATAATAGTTGCACCATTTTACCTCCCATCATCAGTGAATAAAAGTTCTAATCTATACACAACCTTGCCAGCACTTGTTTGCTGCTCTGCTGAACTTTGCTATTGTTACTGGGGTTAGATCTTATCTCATAGTTGATTTAATTTGCATCTCTCTGAGAGCTAGGAAATTTGACCATTTCTTCATTCATTTGTTTGCCATCCAAATGTCTCTTTTGGTAAAGTGTCTATTCATATTCTGTGCCCATTTTGTGACTGGGTTGTTTACTTTTTCTTGTGAGGTGCTGGGGAACATTATTATGAGTGAAGTATCCAAGTCACAAAAGGACAAATACTGCATAACACCACTGTTATAAAACATGATTGACATGGAGGTTGAAGGAAACTAAGAAAAGAGAGGATAAATAATGAATACTGTATTGGAACAGATGAAGGAAAGAACTGTTTAAAAGGAATATATGAATAGGCATTATTTGTATAAAATAGTCCAGAGTAGGAGGTGCATAGCAAAGTGGACTGGGGAAGGGGTAGTGAAGTGTGGGAGGAAATTATGCAACAATGATTGAATATTAAAAAAACAAAAAATGAACTGAGCATTAGGGAGGAAAATGTGTAACAATGAATGAATGAAAAGAGATCTTTTATGTAAACTTTTGTTAAAATCACAATAATGAAGAAAATTTTTATTAAAAGAAAAAAAAAGAATAAACAGATGCGTTTTTGAGAAGGTACAGCTAAAGGGCTGTCACCGCCCTTGACAAGTGTGTCTGGACCCACCTCTTTCCCTCCTCCACCAGCATTCCTTTCTACTCCAACCTATTCCATTCAATACTTATATCCCCTATCCAGCCATTTATGCAAAAACTTACATTTAAATCTTTCTGTGCTTCTGTGATTCTGAACACCTCAAGCTGCTGCCAGTTTCTTCTGCTGTGGGAAGTATCTCTTAAGTTTAGGAGTCTGTAAGTCCAAATACTAGGTACTGGTATCAGGAAAGGTTTCCTATCTAAGATGATTCTGTGGAAAAGTCCTTTGCCTTGAACGTCTGCACCAGGATTGACTTCTTGTGGCTTAAGGCCTCTTTGCTTCCATCTGTACTGCACTGTAGTTACAATGGAATAGTTTCCCAGGGAAAGGTGATATATCCTGTAGATTTGATATATAAAGATGTTTGCATGGGCTGATGGATGCAGGCTCAAGGGCCTCACAATTTGAAGGTGTCATGAGAGGGAATTAAGAGGCATGTAACAATGAAGAGACAGACTGATCCTGGACATGTTCCATCAGCACTGTTGACCTAGCATGAATAGATAAATGAATAAGCACAAAAAGGCTATGGGCTTAGAGAAGCAAGGAGTCATGAGTACACTTAATCTGTGGACTTGGTCCCACATGGGGACTAAGGCTGAGTGAAGAGACTAGTTAGTCTGGAACACAGGAAGAGGTGTGGACTCCCGAGTTTGCAGCTAATGCCCGTTTGGGACTCATTGTTAATGGCTGGAGATTAGCTGACTGGAACCAAGAAGGATTCCACGCTGTGAGCTAGTGCTAACTGTTATAAGCTGATGGATATTTTTTTAACTGTACTTTTGCTTATTGATGCAGATGCTGAATGTTCTAATGGAAACAGAAAATTGTTCAGAGAAAGGAACTTGATTCCTTAGAGTATTGGTTTGATGTCATTTGCCACTGAGTCAGAATCAACCCTTAGCTGACCCTCCTGTGGGTTTTCAGAAGCATTAAATCACAGGAGAGGAGACTGCCCATTCTATTCACACAGAGAAGTTGATTTGATAGGGTTGAGTGAATTAGAAACTGGCTATCTAAAATGGGGAAGATTAAAGCAAAGGCATGAAGTTACTAGCTTACTTGTTTCCAAGAATATATCTGTCTCAAGGACAAAAAACAGGACGTAAGGGAACATAGCCAGAAGCATTGCTCTGAAATGACTAGAGCAAAGCACAGCTCTTCACTACCCCAGATCAGAAAGCAGATAAAGAACCCATAGACCAGCATCATGGTGACTCTAGTGCCCCACCAGCACCAAGAGGTTTGTTTATTTGTTCTTGTTGAGTCACAGACTTAACTTGCGGTACTGAGAATGGGGTTTATTAGGGCAATAAGTTGAAACATAAGGGAGGCAAAGAATATCACCCAATAAAAATCAAACTTTTAGCCTAGGAGTCCCAAGGCACAATTCATCAATTAGTCTAGGCTCCAGTTTCAGTTCAGCAACACAAATTCAAGAAGCCTCTTATCTATCAAGACTTGCCACAGAGTAGTTCTAAGTCAGCTTCTCCTTCAAGCTTTCAGCTAGAACAGCAAAAACATTTTACTGTAGCTTTTATCTCAGGGATTCTCTGGTTACATTTTGCCACAGTGTCTCTATAGCAATGCCATATTCTCACTGACACCATTATTTAAAGTACTTATGCTAATTCATTTCATGATTAATTACTAATTATTTTAAATGTTCATATTAAGAACACACCAAGTAAAAACTTGGCTATGAAAACAAAGGGTATCGGAATTATTCTGAATTCAGAAATAATTATGATAGGAGGTTGGAGGGTTGGTGTGAAGTGAGCAAAGAAGTAAGATTTTTCCCTCATTTTTAGTTTAAAAAAAAATTAAAAATCTTTTTAAATTAAAACTGAGAGGGAAAGCACCATTGAGTAGAAAATAAAAATCCAAAACAACACTCTAGTCTTGCTACTAAGTATTATGATTGTTTAGTTTACTGATTAAAAAATGTCCTGCTTTGTCTCCTTATGCCTTGGTAAGACAACTTTTTCTTTTAAAGAAGGGAACTAAAAATTAAAAAAGCTATGAAGGAACAATGCCCATTTTGAACGCTATGAAAGAGTAATCAAAATCAGTAGTGTTGAAAATCATTATTAGAAGTAAAGATTATTCGAATAGAACAGCATATATTCTGGCAGTAGGAAATAAGATTACCAGCTATTGAAAAGGTAATAACAGAGTTTCAAACACTTAATTGTAATTTCCACCTTCATTTGCACTGCCTTGGTCTTCCTCAATTCTGGCACTGTTGTATCTATAAGCCGATTATGGAATATCATTGCCATCTGTTGAGCATTTATTACATGCCACACAGTAAGTTATTTACATAGATTGTCTCATTTATCCCTTTTAGCAACCCTGTTTTAGTTGTTACTTGTTGCCAAATAAATTCTGACTCACGGTGACTGTATGTGTACAGAGGACACTTGCTTCATAGGGTTTTCAAAGCTGGTATATATCAGAAGCAAATTGTCAAGCCTGTCCTCTAATGTGCATCTTGTTCTGTTGTTGTTGCTGCTGTGTGTCATCAAGTCAGAATCAACCCATAGCTGACCCATCAACAGGTTTTCAGAGGCAGTAAATGAATGACACATGAGGAGATTAATGAGCTCAACTACAAATAGTTAACACCTCAAGAAAAAGGATATTATTACCTGAAGTTTACCAGTTAGAAAACTAAATTGTGCCGATGAGAATGATATTCTTCAAACCATAAAACTTCTGGAAGTTTAAGTGCTGACATTCAAACTGAGACCTTTTTATTTCCAAAGATTCTACCCTTCAATAACTCCACTATCCTCAATGACTTAGGAATAACAAAATTAAGCTGTCTCTGTAAATTTCAAACACCATAACTATTTAGTACCATTTTATATGCTATCTAAAATCACTGTCTGAAACGGAAGTTTTACCTTCATGATAAACAAAGTTCGTGAAGATTATTCTGATTCAATAAAATATGTTTGCATCAAGCTTAACATGCTATTTGTTTAAGAAGGCAAGGTAGAAAGCAATTCTAAAAGATTCTCAGCAATGGTATTTAAGATAAGCATATCTCAGCTTAAGAGGTTAACCTTTAGTTATCTAAGAATTTAGTTATCTTTCTAGAATTACTCTCTCTAAAAAAAAGAGTAGGTGAAAAAATTATCCTTATATAAATTTTTATTTACAAAGAGATTATTTTATTTAAACACAAAAATACTCATGAATTCTTCTCATAGAAATAGCAACAGTTAAAGGAACATAAAGAATTCACTCTGGCCTAGAGGTAAGTAACTGCACTCTCAACCTGAAGGCACAAAATTCAAATCTACCAGTTGTTCAATGGAAAAAAAAAATATAGGCAGTCTCCTCTCATTTAACTTACTGCCTCTGAAAACCCACTGGAGAGTCAGTTATGAGTCAGTTCTGATTCTACAGTACATACAATGCTACAACAGCAGTGAACAATTAATTTAATAATCAATGTATAAATGTATAAAGACTGTCCTACTGCGTATGCATATCACTCAATTCTATTACACTTATATATTAATTTACTAAGGAGATTATCTGGTTTACATGTTTCAAACAGCTAATGGCTTCAGAGTTGAACTTCTTTAAAGAATGGACCCAAGGCCTTCTACATAGTTCAACATAGTTGTTGTCAAGAACTGTAGAGTCACACAACCGACCCATAACTGACTCTCTAGTGGGTTTTCAGAGCCAGTTAATTGCATGAGAAGATAATGCCCATCTTTCTCATGCAGAGCATCTAACAGATTCAAACTTCATGCCTTCAGGTTGAAAGTGCAGCTCCTTACCTCTAAAATAAACTTTGATTGAAATTTAATTCCACTTGGATGATAAAGTTTAATATCTACTTAATTATTTTAAAGGGGAAAAAAAAGGATGAACTATCCACTTCTGAAATATAACAGGTCTTCAAAAACCTATGTACAATAGAGTACACTTAAAGAAGAATAGCAGATATGGCAACTAACATTAAGCCCTCAAATTTGGAAACACAAAGGAGGAACAGAGTTGAAATTAATTACATGAATGAAGTAAACCTTCCAGAATCTTCATTTGCTGTTGCAACATGGGAAGAAACAGCTGAAAACACTCATTATCTGAATGTTGAATGGACAAAGTATGAATCAAAATAAAAATTGAAGTTGACTAAAATGAAATGGAGACTTGTCAACCACAAAATGTATATTGTCATAGCAATGTTGTTGTGTGGAGCTGTCAAGTCGGTTAGGATTCATAGTTACTTAAAGAATAGTAGATCTGTCCTATCCTGTGCCATCCTTGTCATCCCACATACACTTGAGTCCTTTATTACAGTTGCTGTATCAATCCATCTCACTGAGGGACTTCCTCTCTTTTGCTGACCTTTCCAAGCATGATGTTCCTTTTCAGGGCATAGCCTCTCTCTTTTTTTTTATTTTAAATACCTTTTAATTTTTTTCCTTTTAATTTCAGTGAACATCTACAGAGATTTTGGAATTCCATTCATTGTTGCATTTTTCTTCCCCCATCCCCCCACCGCCCGTTCGCTCCTCTTCTTGAAAAGCAAAAGAAAAACTCTTTCATTGTTACACAGTCTCCCCCGCACACCCCGCAACCCCACCCCAAACCCAAATATAATCCACTCTGCAACCCTCATTCCG
This sequence comes from Elephantulus edwardii, assembly GCF_000299155.1. NCBI lineage: Eukaryota > Metazoa > Chordata > Mammalia > Macroscelidea > Macroscelididae > Elephantulus > Elephantulus edwardii. The sequence goes on from NW_006399763.1 coordinate 13,266,230, forward strand.
TACTCTTATGATAAACATAATGCCCTAAAAGATAATACTTTTAAACTATTCTCTCCCTCATAGACTTCAATGCAGTAAACATAATTAATGCAGTTTTTCCTCAGTCTTACCCCACCCCAGTGTCAGCCTCATTCTACAACAGTGGCACCATATAGCATTTGTTCCTTTGTGACTAAGATATTTCACTCAGCATCATGTACTACAGGGTCACCCATTTTGAATAATATTGTGTGAGTTCCTTGTTTTTCAATGCAGAGTAGTATTCCATTGTGTGGATATACCACAGATTCTCTACCCATTCATTTGTAGATGGGCACTTAGGTTGTTTCCAAATCCTTGCTATTGTGAACAAAGCCGCAATAAACATGGGTATGCATATATCTACTTGCATGTCATTTATGGTCTGTTTAGGGTATATTCCCAGTAGTGGAACTGCTGGGTCAAATGGTATCTCTATTTGCAACTTTTGGAGAAAGTGCCACACCACTTTCCATAGTGGTTGCACCATTTTACACTCCCACCAACAGTGAATAAGGGTTCCAGTCTTTCCACAACCTCACCAGCATTTGTTGCTTGCTGTTCTGTTAAATTTTGCTAGCCTTACTGGGGTGAGATGATATCTCATAGTTGTCTTGATTTGCATCTCTCTCAGAGCTAGGGATTTTGAACATTTCTTCATGTGCTTATTGGCCATCTGAATGTCATCTTTGGTGAAGTGTCTGTTCATATCCTGTGCCCATTTTTTTATTGGATTTTTTATCTTGTTGTAGTGATCAAGTATTTTATAAATTCTAGATATAAGTCGCTTATCTGACATGTCATTACCAAACACTTTTTCCCAGTCTGTGGCTTCCCTTTTTATCCTGTTGGAGAAGTTTCTGGATGCGCATAAGGATTTGATTCTTAGAAGGTCCCATCCATCTATTTTATCTTGTCCTGGTTGTAAATTTTTCAGAATACTTGGAAGACTCTTTATGTTGTGGACTAGGACTACTAAAGTTCTTCCAAGCTTTTCTTTAATGAAATTTATAGTCCTTTGTTTCAGTCCTAGGTCCATGAACAACCTTGAGTTAGTTTTTGTATATGGTGTGAGGTGGGGGTCTTGTTTAATTCTTTTGCAGATAGTTTTCCAATTTTGCCAACATCATTTGTTAAAAAAGCTGTCATTTCTCCACCTAACTGATTTTATCTCCTTGTCAAAAAATCAGTTGACCATAAACAGATGGGCTGATTTCTGGGTTCTCAATTCTATTCCATTGATCTATGTGTCTGTCACTGTACCAGTACCATGTTGCTTTAACTATCACGGCAGTGTAGTAGGATTTTAAATCAGGGAGTGAGATGCCTCCTACCTTTATTCTATTTTTTTTTTAAATTTAGGTTATTTTTCATTTCAATGAACATCTACAGAGACTTTGGGATTCCATCCACTCATTGTTGCACCCCTCTCCCCGCACAAACCCCTCCCCCCTCCCATTTGCTCCTCTCCCTGAAAAGCAAAAGAAAAACTCCCTCACTGGTACACAATCCCCGCCCCCGCACCTCCCCAAACCCCACCCCCTACCCCCAAATATAATCCACTCAGCAACCTTCATTGCATAGTTTATTCTATTTTTAAGGAGTGCTCTGCTTATTTGGAGCTTCTTTCCATGGCATAGCCTCTCTTAATAACATGTCCAGAGTATGTGAGATGAAGCTTTACCATCCTGGTCTCCAAGGGTCACTTGGACATATCTGTTTGTCCTTTTGGTAGGCCATGAGATATTCAATATACTTCTCACTATCTAGCTGTCAGTTGCATAGCAGGTGGAAAAAAAACTCATGGCTTGGATCAGATCCATTAGTCTTTAAACTGGAATTGCAGGACTTTGGAGAGGTCCCGGACAGCAAACTACAATGATGCTATACATTTTCTGGTCTCTTGACTCCTGATATTAAGGACATTGATTGTAGATCCAAGTAAGATGAAGTGATTGACCTTTTCAATCCTATCTCCATCTATCATGATGTTGCTAACTGGCCAGCCTAGTGGTGAGGATTTTTGTTTTCTTGTTGAAATGTAACCCATATTGAAGGCTGTAGTTCTTGATCTTCCACAGCAAGTGCTTCAAGTCCTCCTCACTTTTAGCCCTCAAGGTTGTGTCATTTGCATAAGGCAGGTTGTTGATGAATATTCCTCTAATACTGATGTCACAGTCCTCATAAAAATCTAGCTTCTCAAATGATTTGCTCAGAATACAGATTGAATTGGTATGGAGAAAGGATGCTGCTTTGACACATTCTTTTCTTGTTTTTATACCCTAGAGTCTTCTTTTTGGTCTAGGTATAGATTTCATATAAGCACAATTAAGCAGGATTGGAGGAAGACTCAACAACAACCTGAAATATGCAGTTGACATGATTTTGCTCATACAAAGCAAATAAATACTTATAATGCTTCCTGAACAGCAGACTATAGCATCAGTATGAGTTACACCTCAGCATCTAGAAAACAAAGATCCTCAGAGCTGGACCAATAAGCAACAATATGATAAATGTACCAAATATTGACACTATCAATTATTTCTTTTTTTGTGGGGATCCAAACTTATGTAAGCAGCAGTGAAGAAACAAAATGACATGCTAGGAAGATCTGTTGTCAAAGACCTCTTTGAAATTCTAAAGAACAAGTATATCAAATAAAAGACTAAAGTGTGTCTGATCAAGTTATGGCATATTAAACTGCTTCATGTGTGAAAGCTGGACGATGATTTAGAAAGACCAAAGAAATTATGCCTCTGATTTGTGATATTGGCACAACCTATTAAACATGCCATGTACTATAGCAAAAGAACAAATAAACTTGTCTTGGATGAAATGAAACTAGAGTGCTCCTTGGAAAAAAGAATGGTGAAATTTGGTCTCAAATACTTTAGGTATGTTATCAGAAGGCACCAGTCATTACAATCTTGGTAAAGTGGAATAATAATAAAGGAGAGGAAGACTTTATTAGATGGATTAACACAGTGACTACATGTGGGTTTAATGCATATTTATAAAGATGGCACAGAATCAGGCAAGATTTCACTATAGTAACATAAAGAGACTATAAATCAGAGATGAATCACCAGTACCAAACAATGAAAACAAGGACACTTTCCAAAGAAGGCAATATTAGAGATGAACTTGAGATAGTAGCATAGAGAATATGTTTATGAAAAGGAATTTATCCCATTAGCTTAGAATGAAACTAAAACTGCTTATGTTTTAAGACAGAGATACAAAATGCAAAGTAATAAAATATGTGACATTCTTGTTAAGATCTGATATAAACTGAGAAAAGAAAGACAAGCTCCTGGGGCCTTTGGAAAACACAGTAGAAACAAAGAGTTGTGTTTCATGAAAGATAATCTGGATTTATCTCATAGCATGTACTGAAAGCATAAGATCTTTTGAGAGGAGATATCAGTTATATGGTTATTAAAGTTTGCTAGGATAAATTATTTTTTAAAACTCTGTCACTTAGTTCTGACTCAAAACAACCTGCCACTGGATTACAGGGCTGTACATTTTTAAGGGAGAAGATAATCTATCTTTCTTACTGAGAGTAACAGCTATGACCTTTCAGCAGCTGCAATGTGTTACAGGCTACATTAACATGTATAGTCTTTGAGACAGGTAATAGAAGCATGAAATAAAAGAGAATGCAAATAATATTAAGGCACTAAGAAATTGTAAATTAAAAGATTGCATACATATTATCACTATCATCACAGAACATTTAGGAACTCCACTACAGATTGCAGAGTACCATAATTCTCTTAGAAAGTATACTTAAGTATATGGTTACAGGTCAAGTGGCTTCTACTCTCCACACTGAAAATATACCAAAAATTATGGATGTTGTTGTTGTTGTTATGTGCCGTTGAGTCGCTTGCCACTCATAACGACGCTATGTACAACAGCCCTAAACTCTGCTCTGTCCTGTGCCAATCGTACACTCTCTGACACTCCCATCTTGATTATCAAGGGCCTTCCCTTCCTGCACTGTCCCTCCACCCTCCCAAACATGATGTCCTTCTCCAAGGACTGGTCTCTCCTCACAACATGTCCAAAGTATGTTAGACGTAGCCTCAGAATCCTTGCCTCCAAGGAGCCACCTGGTTTCACCCTTTCCAGGACGAATCTGTTTGTTTTCCTAGCAGTCCATGGTATTCTCAATACTCTTCTCCAGCACCACAGCTCAAAGGCATCAATTCTCCTTCTATCCTCCTTGGTAATTGTCCAACTCTCTGATGCATAAAAAGTGATTGTGAAGACCATGGCCTGTATCAGACACACCATAGTCTCCAGGGAGACACCATTGCTCTTCAGAACTTTGGAGAGGTCCCTAACAGCAGACTTTCCCAAGGCAATGTGCCTTTTAATTTTCTGGCTGCTGGTGCCAAGACTGTTCACTGTGGAGCCAAGCAAACTAAAGCTGTGTACAATCTCAATCTCTTCACCATCCATCCTGATGCTGCCAATTGGTACAGTGGTGAGAATCTTTGTCTTCTTGACATTGAGCCTCAATCCATATTGGAGGCTGCAGTCCTTGACCCTCTGCAGCTGGTGCTTCAGGTCCTCTTCAGTTTCAGCAAGCAGGGTTGTGTCATCTGCATAACGCAGATTGTTGATAAATCGTCCACCAATCTTGACCCCACATTTCTCCTCATAGAGCCCAGCCTCCCAGATAATCTGTTCTGCATATAGGTTTAAAAGGTATGGAGATAGGATGCATCCCTGTCGTACGCCCTTCCCAATTTTGAACCATGCAGTGTTCCCTTGCTCTGTTCTGACGACTGCCTCCTGGTCCAAGTATAAGTTTCACATTAGAATGATCAAGTGTTCTGAGATTCCCATTCTTCTCAGAGTCAGCCATAGTTCGTTATGATCCACACAGTCAAATGCCTTTGCATAGTCAATGAAACACAGATAGACATTCCTCTGGTATTCCCTGCTTTCATCTAAGATCCATCTAACATCAGCTACAATATCCCTAGTACCACGACCCCTTCTAAACCGAACCTGGACTTCTGGTAGTTCTCTGTTGATGTGCTGTTCCAGTAGTTTTTGGATAATCTTCAGTAAAATCTTGCTTGCATGTGAAATCAGTGAGATTGTTCTGTAGTTTCCACATTCTGTTGGGTCACCTTTCTTTGGGATAGGAACAAATATAGATCTCTTCCAGTCAGTTGGCCAAGTGAAAATAAAAATTATGGATAGAGAATTTTATCTTAAAATTTTTTTAAGTGATCGAAGAAATTATTATCTAATAGATATGTATAAAAATTCACACACACACTGTGAATGTTATGTAATGATTGGCTGATTTTTAGAAAGAAAGCAACAGTATTTTTGGTTATTAAAGATAACAAAATAATACACTTTTCAGTCTGGACAAATGCATTATGTAAAGCTGCTTAACTAAAGCTTTTGATTTGTTTGTTTTGTTACTGCCTTAGAGAGCAGAGCCTCACTCTGTCATGAACTTTCACCTGTGTTAGTTAGGACAGGGAAGCCTGTAACAAGCAGACAAACCCAATATTGATTGCCTATACAAATCATTCAGGAACTAAAACAGGTGAAGTATCTGGCAGAGTGAGGTCAAATGTGTTCCAGTCCCAAAGAATGATTGTACATTTTTAATTTAACAAAAATTCAGTTTCCTATTTCATTAAGTTAAAACTCATGAATTATCAGAGATGTTAAGGTATTTTCGTGTAAAAGGTTACTCTATTTTAAAATTAATTTAAGCGCTTCAATACTGAAGATAATGTATTCAGATATATAAAGCAAATTTTTACAGCAGGCATTCACACATTTATTCAGTCATACATTGGTATTGAGTCTAGACTAGCACATAATTGATCCTTCAGCAGGTCTGAGTCTGTAAATCACATCTTTCTTCCAAAGAGCCCCTAGTGGATTTGAACTACTAGAGCTCTTGGCCTTTGGATTAGAAGTGCAACTCCTTATGGCCTATGATAGCAGAGGTCCCTGATACTGGGTATTATACAGAAGAAAGCAACAGAAAGATATGTTTATGAAAATACGAGTGATTTTAAAGAATATATGAAAAGTATTTGTATTTTCAGCAGCAATTGCAAACATCAAAGTGATTTTATCTCATAAAATGAATATATCCTTAAATAACCCACAAATTTAATCCAGTAATAATTCTATCATCAGATTGAATTAAAGAGTTCAATGACTATTTGTCATATGTATTATAAATGATTACAAATGTCTACTTTGTCTTAAGGAAATTAGACATTTTTATTTTTACTTCTGATACAACTGGGGGCTTATTAGGTATTGGATTTTTGTGAGGATGGCTGTGAGAGGCTTGATCAAGTTGATTCCTACTAATAGTAACCTGGGTGTGTGGATTGAAAAACTAGATTTTCAAAGCCGTGATCTCTCAGAAAAAGATGTTAAGGCCTGACTTCTGAAGCATTTCTAGGTGGATACAAACCTCCAACCCTTCAATTAGTAGTTGAGTGCTTAACCTAAGCCATGCAAGGACCCCTCAAAAATCAGAGATTTTTTTATTTATTTATTGGTATGCATATTTTCAAAAGTTTCTTTTGTTATACTTTATTCTTTCCTACTACTTTTTCATTATTTATTCACTGTTGAAAGAAATGATTACATTTGTACTATCATTGTTATATTTGACAGGCAAATTGAATAATAAAGAGGACATGTACATAAAAATTAGTATTTTCTGAAGCACAATCATCTTAAAATTCATACAATGGAAAAATTAGGATATAATTAATATACTCTGCTTAATGATAAATAATAGACTATGTACTTATTTTTTTAACTGGGTAAAAGACTATTTTTTAAGAGCTGTAAGTACTTTCCACCCTCTTGATTGAAGAGTGGAAGAATTACAATGGGAACCAGCTAATCCTTTCCTATGGGAGACCCCTGTTTGATATGCAAGACATAGATATATAATCCTTTCAGAAAAGGCAATAATAAAGAGAATAAAATAAACTAGAGATGCTTCATACTGAGACGGAATAGATAATAATGTGATTGATACATATTTTAGAACACAGTCCATACAAATTAATTCAAACATTTTCTGTATTGTAAAATACAGATTATAGGAGCATCATTCCTGAAATTGATGTCAAAGTCGGAAAATGAATAAGGTAAACCAAAGAAGAAGTAGTGCCTTTGAACTGTGGTGTTAGAGAATAGTACTGAAAATACCATTGACTGACAAAGGAACAAATGTGCTTGGCAGAGATACTTACCTGAGCACATACTAAAGGAGAATTCTCCATAAAGGTAATTATCTAAGGAATAATCAGAGAGAAATGTGATGTAGTTTAAAGAGTGTCTGGAAGCAACAGAATCTTCCGAGGGCTGGCAGCGGAAATTATTTGAAAAATATTTAGCTTCTTTCATTGCCACCAAACTGGTTCCAACTCACAGAAATCCTCAGTTGGGTTTAGAAAATTGTAAATTGTAACAGTAGGAGACGATGACCCATCCTGTTTAGCTTAAGGAAGAAGCTAACTCCTAATCCGTGGAGATTAGCTAGAAGCTAGACAAAGAGAATCAGTATGGTAAACTATTGTTGGATATTGATTTTTTGTGTTTTTTTAAAATTATTTTTTAAATTATTTTACACTGGTCTACTTACAAAGTTAATATCTGGTTGGGTGTTTTTTATTTGTTTTTATTTGTTTTTTGGTGTGTGTGTTTGTGTTGGTTTTTTTTTTTAAGATCAACTCCTTCTAGTACATAGTTGCATTCAATTGTTTTTTTCTAGGTCATATCAAACACAGTAATAACCTAGTTTTACTGAAGATTATAATTTTATCTTAGTTCTGTGGTGAAACAGCAGAAAAACACTGGCCAAATCTTTTTTCCAAGTGTCTAAAGAGACACTTTCCATCCCAACCTGATACCAGAGGTTTCAATGATAGAGATCTGTTCTCAGCAGAAGACTGATCGCTGGGGTTTCATTGTCAGTAGCAACAGCATTGTTTTAAGAAGATAAGAAACAAGCATTTATAATGAGCAACAGTGGAATACTGAAAAATAACTTAGAAATGATTAAACAAAACACAATTTATAGCACTTAGACCCATGCGTCAATCAGCTTTATAAAACTGAGAATAGTAAAATAGTTTATTTTGTATCCAGTCTTGAGAATCTAGGATTTGCTTGTTATACAAACAATGAAATATTTTAATGTACTATTCATGAATAACATCATAAAATAGAAGTGTTAAATATTACATCTTATTAAACTTTTATTCTCTCATTATTTCAACTCAAGGTTTGAATTTGTTCTTCAGAATTTTTTCTGTTTGAGAAATGCCAAGCACGTTCTTTCCTTTTGGTCTTCTAACCCAGCTCTTGGCACATTTCATCATCATAGGTTGCTTTGTTATCTCGATTTGCCCTTTGAAATCTTGTGCTCATCTCTTTTCAGCCTTTCTGCCTTTTGTTTTGGCCATTTTATGGCAAGAAGCCCTGCTGCAATCCCAAAGGCACAAGGTTCAAGGCCACCAGCTATTCCGTGGGAGAGGGATGGGCAATCTTATCCTATACAATTAACAGCCTCTGAAAACCAACTTTACACTACACATGACCACCACCACCAACAACAAAAACAACAATATGCGCTAGTAAGGAAAGCACATGTTTAAACAAGGAACTAATCTAAGGAGAGGGAAAAGCATGCTTGGCCTTTCTCTAACTGAAAGAACTGAAGAACAAATTCAAGCCTTGGATTGCTTTACTGAAGAATCCTATGAGTAGAATGTTGAATGATGTAGTGATACAGAAATCATTAAAAGAAGAAAGAGTATTCTGTCATTGGATCTAAAAGAATGAGTCAACATTGAACCATTTCAGGAAACAGCATATGAAGAAGAACTAATGTCAGTGAAGGAGAAAGTTAAAAACTGCACTGAAGACAACAGAGAAAAAAAAAACAAAAAAAGCCCCAGGAATTGACAGAATGTCAACTGAGGTGTTTCAACAAACAGATATGGCACTGGACTTGCTCACTAGCACATGGCAAGATATTTTGAAGACAATTACATCACAAATTAAAGGAAGAGATCATATCAGTTCATTTTTTTATTAAAAAAGGGTGATTCAACAGGGTATAGGTATTATAGAAAATATAATTAATATTACATTGAAAATTGTATTCGAGATTATTAGAAAGTGACTGGGACAGTACATCAACAGCATACTTCCAGAGATTCCATTTGGGCGCAGTAGAGGCTGTAGCATAAGAAATACAACTTTTTTTGTCATCTGGATCTTGATTGAAAGCTGAGAATACCAGAGAGTTGTTTACTTGTGTTTTATAGACTATATAAAGTCATTTGATGGTGTGAATAATAATAAAATATTGTAAAATTGAAAAGAATGGGACTCTCAAACACTTAATTGTGTTCACTAAAAACAAATAATGGACCAAGAAGCAATTGTCAAAACAGAACAAGAAAACACTGCATGGTTTAAAATCAAGAAAGGTGTCTATCATAATTGTATACTGTCTCCATATCTATTCAATCTGTATACTGAACAAATCATTCAATAAACTTGACTATAAGAAGAAAAAACGTAGCATAGAGATTGGGGGGGGGGTGGAACTGGTCAATAATAACTTGCAATATGCAGGTAACACAACTCTGCTTGCAGAAAATTAAGAAGACCTGAAACACTTATTACAAAAGATCAAAGACTAGGAAGAAGCTAAGAGAATATGCCATCCCTGTTTCCTTATGAATCAGGGTGAAGTCTCTCTCAGGGAGGAGTGATAGGGAATGGCAAAGGACACACTGACAAAGGGGATTAATCAGAACTGGCTTTGACAAGCACTATGGAAACTGGACAATTAAAACAGACATTCGGGGGTGGGGAAGAAGAACGAACTGGGGAGGAGGGTAGAGAAAACAATGAATGAATGAGAACCCAAAATCTCTGTAAATGTTCATTAAAACTAATGCAATTTAATAATAATTAAAAAAAATAAGAACCAAAAGACAAATAAAAGGCTATTAAGTTGGAACCAATTCATAGTGGACCTTCCAGTAAATTTTTGGAGGCTACAAATCACACAGAGGGAGTTTGCCCATTTTTCTTCTGGAGAGCAGCTGGTGAATTCGAACTGCATTACTTCAGGTTTGCAGTGCTGGTTCTTACCCACTAGGCCACCAATGCGCCCAAACAAGGCCAGATACTTTTATAATTTTACAGTTAATTCCACATTCTAGGCTATTATCCATTCAATCTTTTTATGAGTATGTTAATGTTCTGACTGTGGATCACAAGCAGCTATGGCTGACTCTTAGAAGAATGGGAATCTCAGAACATTTTATTGTCATAATGTAAAACCTATACTTGGACCAAGAGGCAGTTATCAGAACAGAACAAGGAGATACTACATGGTTCAAAATCAAGAGGGGGTCCATCAGGGATGTATTTTGTCTCCATACTTTTTCCTCTTTTTTATATACACATTATTTTTTTTAATTTATTATTAATTTCAATGAAAATTTACAGGGGAAAAAAGATCAAAGACTATAGCCTTCAATATGGTTTATATCTCAACATCAAGAAGACAAAATTTTTCACCACAGGGTCAGTAAGCAACAGCGTGATAAATGGAGAAAAGAATGAAGTTGTCAACAATTTCATTTTACTTGGATTCACAATAAACTGGTTGTTACAATCCATGGTAGCAAAAGCCAAGAAATCTAAAGACAAGTTGCACTGGGAAAATTTGCTGTCAATGACCTCTCTCTCTCCAAAGCACTAAAGAATATCAGTCTAAAGACTAAAATATGATTGATTCAAGCCATGATACTTTCAATTACTTCTTATGTATCTGAAAGTTGGAAAATAAATAAGGATGAAAGAAAATGAATCCATACCTTGGAATTGGCGTGTTGCTAAACAGTATTGAATATACTGTGGACTGTCAATTTTGGAGAAATTGGTCTTAGAGGAAGGGCAATCCAGGTACTCCTTACAGATAAAGGACAGTAAAATTTCATTTCACATACTTTGGTCAAGTTCTCAGGAGAAGCTAGTTCTTTGAAAGAAACATCACGCTGGGAAAGGTGCAGGATCAGAGAAAGAGAAGAAGACTACTAAGAGATGGATTGGCATAATGACTTTAATAATGAGTTTGACTGAGTATGCAAGAGATCATGAAGATATAGCAGGATATAAAAATGGTCAGATCTGTTGTTCATAGGGTAACTAGGAGTTTCATTTGACTAGATGACACATGACAGTATTAAAATTTTATGTTACCTGTTTGGGTTTGGTTTTTTTGTTTTGTTTAGTATATCAAAGACAACAGCATTCAGTATGAATTACATCTCAACATCAAGAAAATAAAAATCTTCACCAATGGGCCCAATAGACAGATGGAGAAAAGATGTGGTGTTGTAAAGTGCCCTCGAATTGTAGGCGACTCATAGCGACCCTATGAACGGAAGTCCTTGACACTTGCATTCGTGACTTTCATCCTTTCTCCAGGTTCATATGAGAAAAGATAGAAATTAGTAATTATTTAATATTATTTAAATAAACAATTAACAATCTTAGTATTAACAGTGATGAAATAAAAAGATATGTTGCGATGTGGAAGTCTGCAGTGAGGGACTTCTCCAAAGTGCTCAACAGCAAGGATGTGTGCTTAAATACTAAGGTATAACTGTTCCAAACTATGGTCTTTTCAATTACTTGGGATGTATCCAAGAGTTAAGCAGTAAATGAAGATGACAGAATAATTGATGCCTTTAAATTGTGGTGCTGGAGAAAAGTATCAAATATTCCATTAACTGCTAAGAAACCAAACAAATATGTATCTCTATCTCTAATCTATCTCTATCATCTCTATATCTATATCTATATCATATATGTCTATATCTATCTATATCTATCTATATCTATATCATCTATATATATCTATATCTATAATCTAATCTATATCTATATCTATCATCTATATCTATATCTAATCTGTCTATCTCTCTATCTCTATCTATCTATCTATATCTTGGGGAGGGTTCAGCCAAACGTTCTCCTGAAAAAGAAAGGTGGGTGAAACTTGGCCTTATTTACATAGGGCATGTTGTTAGAAGAGACCAATAACTGCAAAAGTACATCATGCTCAGAAAAATGGAGAGTCAGAAAAGAGAGGAAGACCCTCAATGAAACAGAATGACACAGTGACTATACAAATGGGCTCAACTATGGTAGAGATAATAAGGATGGAACAGTTTAAGGCATGATTCATTCAAGGTCATAATTCACAGGGTTGTTAAAAGTTGCAGTTGACTGGGTGGCAACTAATAACAACATGAAAGCTCACTTTGTCATGCTTATCAAAATAAAATAATGGAAGGCTAAAAATGTGCTAAAAGCAATAATACAAGAACAAATTATGAGACCTATAAGAAGCTTAGAAATGTAGGTCATTAAAATTTAAAAACACACACAGAAAAAAAAACATAGATAGGAAAATTGGTTGGTAGAAAAGAGTAAAACTTTTTCAAATATCACCAATTTTTCTAATTAGATAACTACTTAAGTACATATTTGGAAAGCATCCAACAAAAGTTAATTCATTAAAATTAATGCTCTACATAAAGGGCAATACAGTGTTTAAGCAAATCTAAATAGAATTATCAAGGTTTTCAAAATTATGCTTCCCTTTGCTTATAAATAAATTTATTCTGCCAATCAAAAAAAAAATTACACATTCTTCTCTCCGAACATAAATTTTAAGCTTTTAGAGAATTAGCAAAAATTTGTTATAAACTTATGAAAAATAGTAAAATAACCCAAAGTACAATTAGGAGAAATGTTCCTCCTCATGGTACATCATTCAACCCCTTCCTTCCTTAATCCTGACACGTACCGTTCAACCTGCTAAAACAAGTGTATACCTATTGCATATAAAGAAATGAGAAACCAAGTATGGCCTTGTTAGGATAAAAAGAAAGATCAAAGATGGAAATTTATAAAACTTTAAAGACCTGAAAAAGCAGCTGCTCTATTAAGACAAATTTTTATAAATTTGCAGTGAGAGACAATGTATTGCTTTTACAATTCTAGGAGCTCGCAAAACTTCATTGTGTTTTCATTATTTCCACTAGAGATATATTTGTAAATGGCCAATGCTCATAATAAAAAAGAAAATACTAAATGCAAATTAATGAAAAGGAAGTTACAGTTCTGATAAAAAGAACCTGGGATTATTTTATCATTCTTGTTTTGCACACTGTATCTTCGACCGTTCTTGGCTTCTCTTAATTCCTATTTCTAAACTCTTGATCCAATCTCTGCTCCTTCACAAGGTGCTTTGAATATGATGACTAATGTAACCCTCTGGTATCAAATTGTATTAAGAAGTGTGCTTACTATGTCTAGTCACTGCATCTGCTTAGGATAGTCCTTGAGAGTATAAGATTTATTGCCAAAATTTATGTCTTGATCAGGATATTCTTTTCTATTTATTTATTTATTTTTATTTAAACTTTTTTTTTCAGGATATTCTTTTGAGATGTAATAATGAGCTTCTAAATTTCTGAGGCTCCACAGTCAACCCTCTTGGCACCAGTAGCCAGGAAATTAAAAGGCGCATTGCCATGGGAAAGTCTGCTGTTAGGGACCGCTCCAAAATACTGAAGAGCAATGGTGTCTCTCTGGAGACTAAGGTGAATCTGATAAAGGCCATGGTCTTTGCATTCACTTGTTATGCATCAGAGAGTTGGACAATGACCAGGGAGGATAGAAGGAGAATTGATGCCTTTGAGCTGTGGTGCTAGAGAAGAGTATTGAGAGTACCATGGACTGCTAGGAAAACAAACAGATTCATCCTAGAAAGGGTTAAACTGGTAGCTCCTTGGAGACAAGGATTCTGAGGCTCTGTCTAACATACTTTCGACATGTTGTAAGGAGAGAACGGTCCTTGGAGAATGACATTATGCTTGGGAGGGTGGAGGGACAGTACAGGAGGGGAAGGCCCTCTATGAGGTAGATTGATTCAGTGGCTGGGTTAATCAGGATGGAAGTGTCAGGGACAGTGCGATTGGCACAGGACAGAGCAGAGTTTAGGCCTATTGTATGTGGGGTCGCTATGAGTTGCAAGCGACTGGATGGCACATAACAACAACAACAAAAAATTTCTAAGAGTTAGTCCTTAAACGTTTGTTTCACTGCTCACTGAAAGGCTGCTTGCTGCATGCCTAACAGCTCTAAGAAGTAGCCATGATTTAAGCAATGACTTGAGATGTCAGGTAGACATATTTATGGATCCATATCTCAAAAAAAAAATGTGCACTACTCATGGTAGGAAAAATGAACTTAAGGCTTACAAAAAAAGTTGCTGATGCTTTCGCAAAAAATTCATAAATGTTACTTCATATATTAGCTAGAACCTTTTATATGACCCAACTTTAAAAAAAAATGAAAATGTACAAGAATAACTATATCTTTGATAAACAAAGACTAAATATTTTTTAAAGACTAAATATATTTTAAAACTTGGGCCATGTTTTATATCTTAAAAATGAAGGGACAGCAAGAGAGAAAAATTCCCATTTTGGATACAGAAGAGGTCAGAGATGGTTGTGTTGTTGTCTACCATCAGGGCAGAACTCATAGTTAACCATTTGGTGAGTTTTTAGAGGCAGGTATTTGCAGCAAAGAAAAATTGGCCATCTTTCTTCCACATTAAAACTGGTGAATTCAAATTGTATACCTTTGAATTGGCAGTGCGATTCCTTACAATTAAGCTCACCATAAATAGAGATTTTTATAGGATAGTAAATTGCATGTGCATAAGTTAAAATTATAGAAACAGATAATATTACTTGGACCAGGGTGTAAGTCAGTCAACAGTATGTTGCAAGAGCTATCCTTGAGATAGTCTGAAAAATAGTAATTAAAAGTAAATAAATAAAACAAAAGAAGGAACAGAGACAATTGGGAAAAAATTTCAAATCCGTACAATCTGGTCCTGAAATGTTCCCAACAATTGACCATTACAATCGCCTCATCCCATTTCCAGGCATTATAAAATGTAACCATATTCACTGTTTCCAAACATGCTTTCATAATTTCCTTGTTCTCTTGTACTATTTAACCAGCCTAGAATTCCCACCCACTAGTTCTTTCAAATAATGCTTCCTTGGTGAAACCTTCCTCATTCTGTCACAGAATATCTACTCTGCACACATCTGTAATAGAACATTATCTCACTGAATGAAATCAAGTTTAATGTTAGTCTTTCTCTTTAAAATGGTAACTTCAGGTTCATGAGGCTTATGCATTTCCTAAACCCAAGGCTTAGCACATAATGGTCATCCACAAATGTTTATTGACTGTGGAAGAGTTGAGTGCACAATAATACACAGGTTTGTGAGTGGTTAAGTGGGATTAACACTGAAAATAGGAAGCTGAAACTGGCTATTTAGAGGGAAATAACGACCTTTGGAAAATTGCATTGTAATGCTGGCAGAATACAGGATTAAGGAATGAGTGGGTAGTAATTAGATAAAAAACAGTTCAGCGATAAGAGGGAACTTCAAGGAGAAGTGAGTTTAAGAAAAAGGAATTTAAGAAAAGGGAGGCCTTGAGAAAATTTTTAAAATAAGGGAAAATAACTGAGAAATAAATAATATTAAATATAATTTGCATGATATACAATCAGGAAAGGAAAGAGATAAAGCCTGAAGATACATTAAAAGGGACTCAAAGTGAATAGGAATTATTCCACCTCTGAGATTAGATGATGATGAAAGGTAAAGTGTCACATTGGAAATTTCCTGTTGTAGAGAAAAATTAAAAGACTTCTTTTAATTTAATGTGTCTTCTGTCTTCTCAAAGAATTAAGTGGCTGAATGTGAAGCTAGGAGTTAGAAATAAAATAATGAAAAAATAAGATAGGGAACTAAAGATTATATGACTACAATTTGAAACAAGATAAGATCTATTTTGCTCAATAAAAAAAGTTAAAAAAAGGTGTAATTTCTGTAGCTGAATAGCATTATAGTAAACATTAACATTTTTGACATATATAAGCAGTTTTCAATTAAAAAAACCATTTTATCTGATGAAAAGTTTCATGATTCATAATCGGTTTGGTAATTATCATATAGACACCTTTTTTTAATTTCACTAAGCACAAAAGTAGAATAATCTTAACTTTATCCTTGCAATAGAGAATACCCCAGGATCTTACTCCTACACTCACAATTATCAACCTTTTTTTATCATATTGGTGTGCTTTAAAATGCAAATGAAGAAATTTCAGGTGAGTAACCATCTAGAACAGGAAACATTAGTAATCAAAGTTACATTACAAACATGAATTTACTCTGTGTGTATAGGAATTCCAAAGCCAACTTTTTTTTCATTTTCTACTAATTTATTTACAAAATTTTAATACATTGTTTTTAAGAACAAATTCTTTCAATTGTCCTCATTCCACCCTCATCAAATTATACAACCTGATAATTAATCCCTCCCTCCTCCTGTACATCCTCACCCATCTGCTTCTACCCTCTCCTACCCCTCTTAGATCCTTATACTCATTCTACAATAATAGTTTTATACAATATTTATCCTTGTGGAACTGAGTTAGTTGACTTAGTATAATGCTCTCCAGTCCCTGCCAGGTGAGGTAATTATTTACAAAATAACATTGCTCCTGCATTCTGCATAGTATTCCATTGTGTGAATGTACAATAATGTCTCAATCCATTTGTTTGTGGATGTATATTTGAGCTGTTTCCATGTTCTTATGATGGTAAATAATGCTGCTATGAACATTGGTGTACAAATCTCCATTGTGCCTCAGTTCTCATTTTCTCAAAGCCAACTTTTTAAGCACTTACCCTACTTTCTCTAGAAAACATGGTTTAAACATTTAGACTAATGCTTAAAAATAGCAATGATATAATAAGATAAAAAATAATAATTTGGAAATTCTGACTTAAGCAGACTTGTTTTACTCACTCTAACACTTCCAAAGTGATCTTGGTCAGATGCTTACATTGTCCACACCTACTCTCTCTTTTGTGCTAAGGAGATAATAGCACTAACCTCATTGTTGTGAAGATCATACAATCTGCTACATACGTAACATTTAAGGTAACTGGCACCAAGTGAGCTTTTGTGAATGGCAGCTGTGGTTATTAGTGATAGGCTCCTAGAGTTAAAATGTTTTCCTTCTTATATATTTCTGTTGTTGACCTTTTTAAACAATAAATTAATACTAATATTCAATCATTCATATATAAATTCAATAATCTCTTCATATGGCAGGTTTGGAAGCAGGAGTAGCATCCACTTCCTAAATAACATGCCTCTTAAAACTCTATGAACTTAGATAAATGTCAATATTTGTAGAGGGGCTTCAGGTCTTTTGTTCATAGGGTTGCTATGAGTCTTGCTCAACTCTAAGGCAATCAACAACAACATATACATTATGAATCATGTAAGTACATTGTGTTCCATGCCATGGTCTTTGGAATTACTTGCTACGCATCAGAGAGCTGAACAATGACTAGGGATGACAGAAGAAGTATAGATGCCTTTGCATTGTGATGTGATGCTGGAGAATAATATTGGACATACCCTGGAACACCAAGAGAATAAACAGGTCTATACTGGGGAGAGTAAAGCCAAGTTTCTCCTAAAATGAAGAATTTTGAAGCTCCATCTCACATAATTTGGCCATGTGACCAGGAGGGACCAGTCCACAGAAAAGGACTTCATGCTTGGAATAGTGGAGGGATATTGCAGGAGAGGAAGACTCCAGATGAGATGGATTGACACAGTAACTGGAGTCATGGGGTGTGTTAGAACCAGTGAGACTAGCTCAGGATAGGACAGGGTTCAGAGAGATTGTACATAGGATCCTATGAATTGCAAGTGACTCAATGGCACATAACCACAACAATAACACTGTGTTCCATGTATTTCATTTTCATTATACTTTGTCAATTTATTTTGTGGTGTTATTTTTTTCCTCCCTTTCAATTATCTGCCAACAACTACTTTTGTGAAAGTGTGTATGCCAGCTACTTCATGCCTTAGGCCCTAATATCCCTCTTTTAGACAGCCAATTACTAATTTACCCATCCCTATCAAACCAGTATTCTGAGGAAACAAGCATATCTTTTTTTGCTGAAGGATTCTATGTCCAACTTGGAAACTTTGATCATCTCCATCCATAGGCAAAGTCCAGTCCAGAGGAAGTTATCAGATTTCAGCAATCAACCCTAATTTGGAGCCTGAAGCAGCTTGTTCTCATCTACTTAGATTCCGGTCAACTCATCCCCTGTCATCTTTGGCTGGGTTTAAATGTGCATCCTCTGTAAACTCAGGAGTCACATTTCTCCAGGCACTCTAGACTTGTTGGTCTCCTCATACAGCCCTAGACTCTGAACCTTTAAATAAAATTAATATATTTAATCTATTAATTCTGTGAAATTGGTTTTAAAATGTTCATTATTGGGAGTGGTATACCAATATATGATGAACTCAATTTTTAAAAAGTCCAGTTGCTAATGAAAGTAGGAAA
>NW_006399763.1:13286077-13293354 GCF_000299155.1 Elephantulus edwardii
ATAGAATAACTAAGGGAAGCTAAAAAAATAATTAAAATAATTTCACTGACCTGAATTGCAACCTGTTAATTTATCTAATAAACTCAATAATGTCCAGTCTGTGTCAGTGAAGTCTATATAGCTATTGCAACAGAATCTAACCCAACAGAATAGTAGAATTGGTTTTGGAATTAGTAGGAAGAGGCATAGGATCGTGAGGGGTACCTCTGACCTTGTGGGAACTGATTTTGTACTGGGATCTTGTTGATGGGGACAGTTACACTTTTTGGAGACAGCAGATGTCAGACTTGACTTTCCTCACACTGCATCTGCTCTTTTTTACCTCATATGTATGTCAATGTTAGACAATTAACAAAAAACACTGAAGAACAACTAATGCATTTGCTTAAGATATTATCAGAAAAAAAGATGTCTTGAAGATAAAACAGTCAGACATAGGATAGTGAAAAGTCATCTAAAAAACTTGAGACTTAAAATCAGGATTGTCTAGCCCGTGGATAATAATATTAAGCTTGGTAAAGTGAGAGTCAGTGAAAATTAAGATAGTCAACAAGATGGATTCACATAATCACAGCGAAAGTGGACTAAAAAGTAGCAACAATTAAAAAAATAGCAAAAATTATGAAGATGGTGTAAGATAGATGGCAAGTAATAAGGTGAATGGTCAAAAACATCCAACTTCTTTTGTGAAGGTTTAGTCATATAATTTGCATATTCTGTGACTAGGTTGTTTGTCATTTTGTTGTTGAGTTGTTGCAATTTTCTGTAGATTTTAGGGATTAAATTCTCATCAGATAACTAATTTAAGTTTTTCCCCTAAATTCACAGATTGTATATTTAATTTTATATAAAGTGATTTGATAAGAATTAAAAGTATAATTTTATTACAAGTGTATTTAAAAAAATTAAAGTATGCAACTAAAGAAATAGTATTTTATGGTATCTTGGCTGAAAATTTTCAATTCTATATATGTCTTTTTTCTGCCTAACCTTGAAGTCTAAATTCCTTTATGTAGAGGAGTTATGCTAAAATAGTTATCTGTTTCATAATGCAAATATGTCAAACTTGACATTGAAAACAAGAGTCAAGAATTACTTAGCCAGATGTTTTCTGAAAATCAGGAAAGCCATCACAAACATGCTGGTCGCCTAAGGAGAAATGCTCTACTAACCTTTTCAAGAACCCTGTAGTTACAATAGGAAACTCTAGTGGTCTGGTGGTCAGGAGCTGAGCTGCCAACCCAAAGGCATATGGTTGAAATCCACCAGCTGCTCTCTGAGAGAAAGATGGCAATCTTCTCCCATGTGATATACTGCCTCTGAAAAACTCACTGGAAGGTCAGCTATACATCAGTTATGACTCAATGGTCCCTTTTCAGCAGGAAGTAGCTAAGAGAATACGCCATCCCCTTTTCCTTATGAATCAGGGTGAAGTCTCTCTCAGGGAGGAGTGATAGGGAATGGCAAAAGACACACTGACAAAGGAGATTAATCAGAACTGGCTTTGACAAGCACTGTGGCAATTGGGCAATTAAAACAAACTTTGGGGGGGGAGAAGAAAGAACTGGGGAGGAGGGTAGAGAAAACAGTGCAACAATGAATGAATGAGAACCCAAAATGTCTGTAAATGTTCATTAAAACTAATAAAATTTAATAATAATTAAAAAAAAACCCTACTACTTAAAGCTAATCATTGCATTGGCCTATCACTGGTGTGAAAAGTTATTTAACTTGGTAAGCAATAATTCTTTCGTTTTGCCTCACTAGTCATAAAGCCAAAAGGAATCACCATAAAAGAAGCAGTAAAATCCAAATACCAAGTCCTAAAGTGGAAGAAAATTAAAACAACTAATTAGCAACTGGTGAAAGAATTTTTGAACAGCATACTTTCATTTTTATTGCAATGCTTTTCAATAATGAGTTTCCATTATGAGACAAAAAGATGATCAGGTATGGTGTGGAAATTAAATCAAATTGTATATCACGGTTAGATACTTTTCATGTCTTTTCTATTCAGTGTATAAGAGCTCTCAGTTTCGTATCATCATCACATATTATCCATTCACTCTCAAGTGGCTGCATAATAACATGATTGATTTGGAAAAAACTCAAAGTTTAAATCACTGTGTCATAACTGGGCAGGTATAATTTTGTTCAGCAATTATGTATCAAGAAACTATTTGGTGCCAGGCATTTTTATGACATTGTGGTGGATACCAAGGCAGGTACAATAAGTAGTTAGCAGTCTTATCTTCTACAGTAAAAAATAAAAGATAGATAGATAGATAGATAGATAGATAGATAGATAGATAGATAGATAGATAAAATCATTGCTGACAAGTTCAAACTGATTGATAGCTGACCCTTCAGTGTGTTTCCAAAGCTGATAATCACACAGAGGACACTTCCCATCTCTAGCTGCTGGTGGTTTTCACCCTTCAAAGCGGTACATCCCCTTAAGGATCCCAATACAGCTGCCTTTGAACTATACCATCAGAGTTTCTTACTTCCTAGCCAATCAAGCATACTTGGAGGACACAGACATTGAGTCTCAGTGAGAAAGAATTTCAATACTATGTTAATTGCCCTGATAGTAAAATGCCTACCATTTGACTGGATTAACAATGACATAAGCAGTATTTGAAGGACATCATCTCAGGGAAGTTACTTAGACTGGGTAGATTTGGTAAATATTAGGACCTAGAACAGTTAAGGGAGGTCTGAATTGTTTTCTTCCTTATTAGTGAGAATGTTCCTACCCACTCATTCTCTTGATTAATTTACCTAATGATTTCAATAGCAACAAAGTAGTATTTGTGAATATTCTAATTGGCTCTTTGAGTGGGTTGTACAGAACAAAAGTACTCTTAACTTTAAAAAGATCTTTTGTGTAAGCATGTGGATGTGTGGTAGTAGAAATGGCAAGAAAAATTCCAAGGACATAAAATCTGAGTTTACAAAAACATTTCAGAAGCTTTACCCAACACTGTTTCACAACCCTGTTCCTCTGAGTCCTTCTTTCACATGGGATTCCCTACTTCCTGTTTAATATTCTGCTCTTTCAATTATAGTTACTACTCTCTTATAACATCAATCAAGACTTTCTGATTTAAAACCTTTACTAAAGGATACATTCTCTTTCCTAGTGTCTAAGCAAAACTCTAGACATACACAAGCCAGATATGATGTCCAGCATAGGGCTGTCAGGTTAACTTTAATTCAACCAACTGGACATGATGATGGCTGAACCAGTACTGTCCACAGCACCAACTGTTCCTGTTGATAGTCAAAACCTAGGGAAGTTGGTATGTGCATGTCAGCATAGGCTGAGCTCTGAGATTCAAGATTTAAAGTATATATGGTTCTTAGCTGTGTCAGCCTTTCTCCTCATTGCTTTGATGCTGGTACACTTGGTACCTTGTAGAGATCCTTCCATTGCTCTGCAATTTGATCCCTGTCCTACAGAATCTGCTTGTTTTAACTGAGGTCTCAGATATCTCAGCCCCACTGTCTTTCATGATACAAATCTAACTTGCTCAATCAAAAGAGAGATCTTTTGACCTTGTCTTATTAGTTCAGTGTATAGACGGAGTCAGTGACCCTTATCTATCCACTAAACTCCATTTGGGATTTAACTGTGTATTTTCCATTATGACTATACAGTAAAATTGTAACCTGAATTTTTCTTCATGAAAAATATGTTCATTTTGTCAATAAATTGAATATGTACTATGTGCCAGAAAGTGGTGTAAATTCTGTGGTTTTAACAGAGAATAAACACAATTCCTCACTAGTAAGGTATTTCTAGAAAACAAAATATTTGTAGTAAAGAAGAATCCCAGGAATTGATACATACATTTCAAAACATATATTTTAAAGGGGCTCAAAAATTTGATGGAATGATAATTGAGAATGTAGGGGGAAAACAGTCACTTCCTGATGGCAAAGAACAATCAGTATGACCATCTTGTGTATCAGTCATTCCTAGGATGTTTATTACCTTGTATTTCAACTTTTAAAAAGTTTTCTTTTCTCCTTTGCTAACGGTGAGTTCCTAAATGACATTTTCTATTTCTCTGTGATACCTTGACAGAGACCTGACTTCGATGGTTGAATGCACGAGCATGAAGCAAGTACTGAGAAAGTTTGAGCCGCGAGCAATTTGATCATGCGTGTTTCCAACACGTTACAAGCAGAACCTAAGGGGCATGTAGCTTTGCAGCACTGACCAAACACCAGAGCCAAGGAGTTAGAACAAGGCAAAGTGGTTTTTATTTCCTATTGAACATCCCTGAACAACAGTGAATCAGTTAAAAGAAACCTCAGGTGGCAGGAAAGTTTTTCATTAGTTGCTTCTGAAGTGCCTAGAGAAATAAGCTTGTAATAGAATGCTGAGCACATCACTTTCCAATTCTCAGGTATACAGGGAGCAGTTTAGACACACCTGTGATGGGCAGAGCATGGTGATCAGTGGTATATTATGTGCACTCAAGCATGCCGAAGGCCAACGAGGTCCTTTGCATATACTGAGATTTCCCAACCATGCATAATGCCACAAAGAGGCAGAAACAATTCTCTGATGGGGAAGAACCACTCTTCAAGAATCTGTAACTATTATATTCTCTAATATGTCCATTGTTTGTCCTCTAAAAAATTTTTTTAAACCCCATGGCCTGGGAAATTGAGCTAAATGATTTGACTTCAAAGAAAACTTAAGCATAAGTAGGTGATAACCTACTATGAAGCTCTTGGGTGATGAAAATATTTACTTTGTTGTTGTTTTTGTTGTTATATACCATCAAATCGGAACTGACCCATAGCTGATCACCCGATGGATTTTCAAAAGCAGTTAAACTGCATTGGAAGAGGTTGTCTATCTTTCTCCCATGAAGCAGCTGGTAGATTTAAACAGTATACCTTTGAATTGGCAGCACAATTCCTTACCAGTAAGCCACCTGTGCTTCCTTCGATACTAAACTCCCAGCCTTGGAAGACAATCTACTTCTTAGCCTTAAAATTATTATACAACAGTTTTATTCTATGTATATGTAGTCGTCACATGGTTTAACTAACTTGACAGCAACAAACAACATGCTTCATGAGACCTATGATATATATCCAGAAGGTAAAAGTAAAAACTGGGGATTCTTTGATATAATTCAAGACTATTTTAGAAAACTTAATAATCTGAGGATCCCTAATCCTATCATATCAACCCTCCAACACCAGAAACTGCCCAATGTCTTTTTATTTAAATTTGGCAAGCTATTGGAAGTTGCTAAATTCAAAATTTATTTGAGTATAAAATCACAATAATGAACAAATATATTTCTAAATCTGTTTTTTGTATGGTATTAAGTTTTCTCCTACTTCTAAGGTCTTTTCTAAAACACAAAGAGAGTTCTTCTCGCCTATCTTCTGTTCATGGTACTACAAGAAAACCATACATGATTCTCAGTTCCATCATTGCCCCATGGTGACAGAGGTTACTAACAGACCAAATGAAGGAGTTGGAAACAACCTAAGTGCCCATCAACAAACGAATGGCTAGAGAAGCTGTGGTATATTCGCACAATGGAATACTATGCTGCATTAAAAAACAAGGAACTCATGCAATATTACTCAAAATGGTTGACTCTGGAGAACATTATGCTGAGTGAAATATCCCAGTCACAAAAGGACAAATATTACATGATGCCACTGTTGTAGAATGGGACTGTCCTTGGGGTTGGGGAGAGACTGAGTAAGATGGGTTCAATAATGTATGCTGCTCTGGAACAGAGAAGGGAGAAAACGGTTTAAAAGAGATATGTGATTAGGTATTTCGGTCATGACAGGAGTCTATAGCGATGGCTGGGGGAGGGTTTGTAAAATAATGAAAGAATCTTTTCTTTTACTTTTCCAAGAGGGTAATGTCTGGTGGGGGGGAGCCTGGGGAGGGGACAAATCTACAACAATGAATGAATGGAAATCCAAAGCCTCTGTAAATTTTCACTGAAATTAATAACAAATTTAAATTAAAAAAAAGAATTAGAGTAAGGATGGCAATGGAACCACCTTACCTCTGTAACTTGATTTGTGCCACTATTAGAACCTCTACTCAGAATATTATTGCTTTTCAATTTTTGACTCATGCACTTTTAACTTGTTAGTTAAATTTGTATCTTCTAGGCTGCAACACTTCCATGATGCATCTTCAAGGATATGAACATGTACGGCTAAGCACAATTGATAACAGTGCATCTAAATTCCCAAATCAATCTCCATAATAGTCTATGTGTTTCCTACTGCCAAGGGGGCCCTTTGGAGTAGTGAGAGAAGACATTCACCCTGAAACCCACAGCATCCCTTTTCAGCAGGAAGTAGCTAAGAGAATACGCCATCCCCTTTTCCTTATGAATCAAAGTGAAGTCTCTCTCAGGGAGGAGTGATAGGGAATGGCAAGGGACACACTGACAAAGCAGATTAATCAGAATTGGCTTTGACAAGCACTGTGGCAATTGGACAATTAAAACAGACATGGGGGGGAAAGAAGAACGAACTGGGGATGAAGGTGGAGAAAACAGTGCAACAATGAATGAATGAAAACCCAAAATCTCTGTAAATGTTCATTAAAACTAATAAAAACAAAAGAAAAGAAAAAAAGAAAGCATATCTAATATGTTTTCTTTATTATTAACTAATTATCTTGGTCAGATGCTGTTCTTTATGTGAAAGATTTATGCTAATCTTCCCAACCCATACCACTTGCCACATTACCAGAAAATCAAATGTCACCACATAAATAAATTCTGTCAATTGCAACAATACTATGCTGTTCTATTTGGAATTTGCGACAACGTAGAATTTCAAGCTGGAGAAAGGGAGAAGCAAATTGAAAATTAAAATTATACATGTAGCCATGAAGTTTATGTTTCGGTAAAAGCTCCCGTCTTTACACAAGGTTTCTCAGACTTGTGAATAGTGGTGAAATGAAATGGTTTCATAATTACCTATAACCTAGGATGGTATTCAGAGACAGATTTGAATAGGTTTTGAGGGTTCACAAAAGTGTATATCCCCAATTTTCCACATGCAAGAGTACCTTCTAAGCAACGTTTTGACAAATATCATACAGAGTACTTCCAAATAAGAAAGTATATTCTCCCCAGCGCTGGCTGAAAATCGCCTGTGACTTCATCCATAGCCACTGGTGAGAGTCAGCACCCAGAGGTATCAGGGGCTTTAAGCTCATTGCCCACTGCTGTGGTGTGGACAGCTGAAACCCAGGCCCCGAC
>NW_006399763.1:13294141-13302606 GCF_000299155.1 Elephantulus edwardii
AAATAAAAAATAATAAAAAAGAAAGTATATTCTTATTCATTTAATTATAAATAACTCCAGACAAACTTCATGAAGGAACACACCTTAAAAAGGAAATTGAAAATATGAGAAGTATGAGATTAACATTATTAGGCTATAAATGTCCATTTTCAGGAAAACTATATGCTACAGAGGTAAGCCTTCCTCAAGTCATCAGAGCAGAAAAAGCAGAGAGATGAGAGTAATTAAATTCCAAAGGTCATAAAACATACAAGATTCTCTATCAAATAGCTGCCAAAGGATTTAGAATAACTCCTTCATTTCACAAGCGAGGTGCTAGAAACCCAGAAAAGTGAAGAAACTGACTCAAGTTTACTCGATTGATTAGTGTCAGATGGGTGTTTCCTCCAGTGTATTTGCACGTTGCATCTGTCTACTTTTACTTGCACATACAGGGACATACTATTCACTTTGGATGAGAAAGGTACAATTGGGCCAAATAATATTTAATTTCCCACTGTAATAATGGTTTTACATTCTACAATCAGACAGCTGGCATAATTGAAGACAGCTCCGAACCCCTGAGGATATCCAAACTGTCACAATTGGAGAAAAGATTTCAGTACTCTGCAGTGTAAGACCTACTCAATGACATTACAAAGCTGATTCAAAATATCATCTTTGTTGGATCCTCAATATCCAATCTATGAACAATAGGCATAATTAAACACAAAAAGCTGTAAATTAAGCAAACTAAATGATGGAGCAAATCATTTCATTTTTGCACCTGTGCAGTACAGTATGCCATTGTTATTTTCTCAAAGAAGAGAGAACCGACTCTCAAATGGACAATTATCGGAAGGGTTCAGAGCAGCAGCAGCTCAAATGGACAATAGATTTCTTTCCGAAGACTAAAAAGATATCAATGAATGTAGTTTTTCAGTCAAAGTGAGAATGTGCAGCTGCCACCACAGATTCCATTTAATGTTTTTTTCAATGTCGCTAATTAAGATAAAAACTTAAGTTTCCTATTCTCAAACTAGTGAAAAGCAGGGAACACAGAAAAAAAATTGAGTTATAATTTGTACATCTTTGCAGAATAGTTTCTGGCTTTTTGTGCTACAGAAAATACTCTGTAATAGAGCTCCCTGAGGAGGATGAATGTACGAAAGGAAGCAGTGTCAATGTTAAGATCATGAGCTTTGTCAACAGGGACTTGGCCACACACCCCTGTGGCTACTTATAAGATTCAGCCAAAACATTGACCACCTCATTTTGCTTTCTTTATTAGTAAAAGAAGATACTTTATAGTCTCTTCCTTTTTAGATTATTGTGAGAATTAAAAGTTGCAGTTGAG
Organism: Elephantulus edwardii; assembly: GCF_000299155.1. Lineage (NCBI taxonomy): Eukaryota > Metazoa > Chordata > Mammalia > Macroscelidea > Macroscelididae > Elephantulus > Elephantulus edwardii. Next base: position 13,295,478 of record NW_006399763.1, read on the forward strand.
GGGCGGTAGGGTGTTAACCATAGGGTTACACAATTCAATGGGTGGGTGAGGTGAAGGAAGTAGGAAGGATCTTTTGTGAAAACAATGTGTTAAAACTTAGTAAATAAATGAGACTAATATTTAAAAAAACATTTTACAAAAAAGTTGCAGTCTATATAAAGCAAATAAAACACTATTTGTCACCTGATGACCACTTAGGAAGTGTTAGCTTTCACTCATTTGTTCTAAAATGCTGTCCATTGCATTTTTATAACAAAAACCAAGTATCTAAGAACATAGTCTTAGACTAGTATTTTTTGAGACGATTCAAAACATCAACCAAGTAAAATTTAGGGCTTTCTAAATTAGAAAACTAATAAAAATTGATGCACTAAAATAAAAATTGATGTACTAAAATAAAGGGAAGTGTTTTGTAATGTGAACTGCAGGGATATTTGCAAGGGGAGCAAGGTCATCTTATATATATTGCCCGCAGAGACATACAGTGTCACCTCCAGCCTAAATGGAACTAAAAGAGTCAAAGGAAAAAAATCTGCCAATGATCCCACTATGAACTAGCATAAAACCACCTGCAAAATTAATTCAAGCATCTGTCTCTGTGAAATGCCAAATATTCTCCTCCCATGCCACCAGGTTGGTCTCAACTACCACAGAGTAGTAGTGTTAGAGGCTACCCTTTCTTTTAATCCATCATTGCTGAGTTTCCTCTGTTCAATTACCCCAGAAGGAATTCCTTGAAATCTTACACAGAATTTGTTTCTGTTTTTTGTGACAAGGTATTCTGTATGAGCCTCTCTTTCTTACTTATCAAACTAATCACTGGTCCATAGGTTCAAATGTAGGGCACTCTTAATTTCCCAGATATTAATGCTTAAGTTGTTGTAAGGAAAACAAACATAGAATCTTTATGTGAATGGACATAAACCATCTTCTCAGTGCTCAAAGGGGAGAAGAGGTCATGGACCATCTATGAAGGGATGTTTCAGCTGTGGTAAGTAATTGGAGGTAATGCAAAGGTAAGAAAGAAGCAAGACCACACTTTTACAGACTTCTGTAATAGAAAATGAGGAAAATATTGCATGATTTTTGTGAACATTAAATGAGTCACTAGATGTACAAAGTTTAGGTAGGTACTAGCAGGTTTTAATCATTCAGTAAGTGTTATATATGAGATGGTGGTCAGAGTCATGATATGTTTATGATGAAGATGAAATAAAGTGGTAATAGACAACATCATGCAAAATATGTTTGTAATTTGCAGAAAAGAGTCATAATTCAACACACAGTTTCTTTCATTTTCTATGTTGTTATAATAAGGGGATATTTCATGGTTTAAAACCATAAAACGTGTGCATCAAGGTTGTATCAATTTATCATTCTTACTCAATCTTTATGCTGGGCAACTAATCTGAACTTTGTGAAGAACTATGTCATCAGGATTGGAGGAAGACTCATTAACAGCCTATAATATGCAAACAGCTCTGCTTGCTGAAAGTGAATGGGATTAGAAGTCCTTGTTGATGAAAGGCAATACAATCAAATATGGATTACATTTCAACATAAATAAAATAAAACTACTGGACCAATAACCAACTTCATAATACATGGAGAAATTAAATCTTGCACAGATCCAAAATTAACACCCATGGAAGCAGCAGTCAAGAAGTCAAATAACATATTACATTAAGCAAGTCTGTTGCAAAAGACTTCTTGACAGTATGCTAAGTAGAGAAGATGTCACCATTAGGAAACAGGTACCTACATGACGCAGACCATGACATCTTTAACCACCTCTTAGGCATATGTGGAAAATTAATTGGACCATCAAATTTGCCTTTGAAATAGTCTGTTGCTGAAGAATACTGAATACACAATGAACTGCCAAAAGAATGGGAAGGGGAAATCTACCTTGAAAAAGTTGAATAAAACTCATAGTGATCTGAAACGTGCCCATTTTTAAATATCTCTGCCACACTAGACTCCACAGTTACAGTCACTACATCAGTTCAACTTATTAGAGGTCTTTTTCTCTTTCACTGATCCTCCAGATTTGCGAGCATGATGGCTTTCTCCAAGAAGAAGGCCTTCCAAACAACATGTCCTAAGTAGATGAGATGAAATTTCACTATCCTTTCCTCTAAGGAGCATTCTTCCGTCTAAAGAGTTCCTTCATTCTCTCAAAGACATATTTAATTTGCTCTTTTAGTGTAAAGGATGTGCCCTCGAGTCGCTTGCAACTCATAGTGACCCTATGCACAACAGCCCTAAACCCTGCTCTATCCTGTGTTAATCGCATGGCCTCTGACACACCCATCCCAATTACCCCAGTCACTGAATCAATCTACCTCATAGAGGGTCTTCCCCTCCTGTGCTGTCCCTCCACCCTCCCAAGCATGGTGTTCCTCTCTAAGGACCAGTCCCTCCTTACAATATGTCCAAGGTATGTCAGACAAAGCCTCAGAATCCTTGCCTCCAAGGAGCCGCCCAGTTTAACCCTCTCCAGGATGAATCTGTTTGTTTTCCTAGCAGTCCATGGTACCCTCAATACTCTTCTCCAGCACCACAGCTCAAAGTCATCAATTCTCCTCTGTCGTTCTTAGTCATTGTCCAACTCTCTGATGCATAACAAATGATTGCAAAGACCATACCTGTATCAGATGCACCTTAGTCTCCAGAGAGACACTATTGTTCTTCAGTACTTTAGAGAGATCCCAACTGATGTCCCCAGTGCAACAAAAGACTGCAGTGTTCTCCAAAGAAATACATCTTTTGATTTCCTGATAGTACCAAAATTGTTGATTGTGGATTCAAGTATGATAAAGTTATTGACAATATCTATATTTTCTCCATTAGTCTGAGACAAAGGTGTGTCTGATCCAGGCTATTGTCGTTGCAATTACTTGCTGTGTGTAAGAAAGCTAGACGATGACCAGGGATGACAGATGTGCTAGACAAGAGTATTAAGCATACTATGGACAGCTAAGAGAACAAACAATTTCATCCTAGAGAGGATGAAACCAGGCTGCTCCTTGAGGGCTAGGATTCTGAGGCTTTGTCTTTGTGCATGCTGCAAGGAGAGACCAGTCTCTAAAGAGGTACATCGTGCTTGGGAGGGTAGAGACACAGCACAGGAGGGTAAGACCTTGGATGAGATGGATTGACTCAGTGACTGGGATAATGGGGGTGTGTCAGAGATGATAAGGTTGGCTCAGGATAGAGCAGGGTTCAGAGCTGTGGGACATAGGGTTGCTGAGTCACAAGTGACTTAAAGGCACATAACAGCAACAACAACAACAACAAAAACAATCCAATTTTGCTGACTGGCTCAGTGGGGAGTATTTATGTTTTCTTGATGTTGAGATATAATCCACAATAAAGGCTATATTCCTTGATCTTTTGAAGCAAGCATTTTAAATTCTACTCCCTCTGAGCAAAAAAAAATTTTTCATCTTCATCATATTCTTAGAGAGTAAGACAATAAAAATAGGGATAAACAGCTGCAAACATCAATTAATAATTAGAACATAGAATGAATGAAGAATCAACATAAGAAAATTGGAAGCTATAAAAAATGAAATGGAACAGATGAAGATCGACATTTGGGGCCATTAGTTAGCTGAGATGGACTAGCATTGGCCATTGTGTCTGAGTCAGACAATCTTATAAATTATATGCTGTTGTTATTGTTGTTATATGCCATTGAGTCGTTTGCAACTCATAGCGACAATAACAGCCCTAAACCTTGCTCTGTCCTGTGCTAACCCCAAAATCTCCAACATACCCACCCCGAATACCCCAGTCACTGAATCAATCCACCTCATAGAGGGTCTTCCCCTCCTGCACTGTCCCTTCACCCTCCCAAGCATGACATCCTTCTCTAAGGACTGGTCCCTCCTTAAAACATGTCCAAAGTATGTCAGACGAAGCCTCATAATCCTTGCCTCCAAGGAACAGCCCGGTTTAACCCTCTCCAGGTTGACCCTATTTGTTTTCTTAGCAGTCCATGGTACCCTCAATACTCTTTGCCAGCACCACCGCTCAAAGGCATAAATTCTCCTTCTATTCTCCCTTGTCATTGTCGAACTCTCTGATGCATAAAAAGTGATTGCAAAGACTATGGACTGTATCATATGCACCTTAGTCTCCAGAGTGACACCACTGCTCTTCAGTACTTTGGACAGGTCCCTAACAGCAAGACTTTCCTATCGCAAAACATCTTTTAATTTCCTGGCTGCTGGTTCCAAGAGTGTTGACTGTGGATCCAAGCAAACTAAAGCTGTGAACAATCTCAATCTCTTCATCATCCATCCTGATGCTGCTAATTGGTCCAGTGGCGAGAATCTTTGTTTTCTTGACACTGAGCCTCAATCCATATTGAAGTCTGCAGTCCTTGACCCTCTGTCGCAAGCGCTTCAGGTTCTCCTCAGTTTCAGCAAGGAGGGTTGTATCATCTGCATAATGGAGACTGTTGATAGATCTTCCAACAATCCTGATGAATGGTGTTTTATTCATAGTAAAAAAATCATCTTAAGCTTAAGCTGAAGCATAATACTATGAGTGAAACTATCTAGATATTCAAGGAAAATCTGTTAATACTGCTATAATTCAAATATTAGTATGAACAACCAAAGCCAACGATGAAGAAATTGAGGATTTCCACCCACTTCTGCAGTAAAAAGTTACCATAACAGTCAACTGGTGACTGGAATAAAAAAGTTGGAAACAAGGAAGAAGGACTGGTAGTTAGAAAGTACCAGGTTGGTGATAGAAATGAGGCTAAAGAGGGAATGAGTGAATTTTGTACAATCAATGATTTATTCATCATAAACATTTTAAGAAATATTTATAAAAATAAAAATTATAAAAAATATAAGCAGTGAATACAGACACAGACCTTACCTCATGGACTGTAAAAAGGTATTAGATTGACTATATTTGTGGAAAGAATAATGAGATTTTGGCTAATACTTGGGATATGTTCTCCAAAAGTACCAGGTGCTAGAGATGAGCATCATGCTTGAAAAGTAGAGGGTCAGCAAAAGAAATGAAATGGACTCACAGCAGCTTCATCAATGGGATAACATACAATAATTACTGCATAACTGACTCAGGACCAGAGTGCTTCATTCAGTGACAGCAGGAGTTGCTTTGAATCTGAATCAATTCAATGGTATCTAACAACAGAAACACATTAAAGAACCAGAAAGAAAGAAAAAAAAGAAAGAGTACCTTTATTTCAGAATAATAAACCATGAGCTAGAGAAGTTAAAAAAAGGAAGATGACAAATTATAAAAGTGAAAAGTAAAAGAATATGCATGCTAAGTATATAGAAATCTGCAATTACTAATCAGTTTGGTCCAAGAGGGACATTCACAGAACCATAGTAATTAAAGCACATAGTATTACCACTGTGTCAGGCAACACTATATTAACATCAAAATATAAAAAGTAATACCTATCAAGTAGGTACCAACTTCACTGATTCTCCATCAGATTTTCAAGGCTGTAAATATCTTAAAAAGGAGGATATGCCATCTTTTTTCCAAGGAACTACAAATGGATTAAAACTGTTGACAGCAAGCAGTCTTTTGGTTGCCACTGAACATACTATAGAGTTCAACACCACAGTTCCATTTTTAACTATATAACTAATTAAGTCCACAAAACAATCATGCATAGTAAGAACTGTTATTATCTTCTGAAAGTACAACACAGAAAGATTAAAGAAAAAAAATGTACTAGTCATATAGCAGACAAGTGGTGGAACCAAGGCCTAATGTCTTCAGGTATTAGTTCCTAAGGTACATTTTTCTTGTTATATGCTATTGACTCAGAACATGATTCACAGATGGACTTTCAGTTGGTTTTCCAGAAGCTGTTAATTGCACAGGAGATTTCCCATCTTTCTCCCATGGAGCAGCTGGTGGATTCTAACTCCACGCCTTTGGCTTAGCTGCACAACTCCATACCATTAGGGCACCAGATGTATGATATCTCTCATTATAGATAAAAGACCTTTAGAAATTCTAAAAAAACAAAACAAAACAAAACAAAAACCCCAAATACACACACACAAAAGCAAAAGATGTCAGTGCTTAGAAAGGCACTGAATTTGTATGTTCCATGGAGTCAAACTGGACTCAGAGTGACTAAATAAAACAGAATAGAGCTGTTGTAAAGGGCTTCCAAAGAAATTATCTTTGCAAGTCTTTTCTCCTGCAGTCCTTTTATTTAGGAGTCAAGTTTTAACCACTGCTCTTTCAAGTTACTTAGGTTAATCATTGATGTGGTAGTATGTCATCCAGTCAGAACTAACTCATAGCTAACTCTTCACAGGGTTTTCAGAAGCAGTTAATCACACAGGAAGAGATAGTCCATTATTGTCCTCAGAGGCGCTGGTGGATTTGAACCACATACTGTTTGCATTGGCAGCATAATTCCTTAGTACTAAGCCACCAGGGTAGGATTTAAACCTTCATTATATGAACAAAAATTATGTCCAGGACACAAACACACATAAAAAAAAATCAATGTTTATTTTCATTCATTTAAGAGTGAAATGCAATATATTTTATAAAATTCTCTCATTTTAATAATGAATATGCTTTGCCATCCCTAAATAATTTGTGTATATTATTGTTCTCAAATCCCAAAGTTATTCCTGCTTATATAATAAGGAAATGACAAGAAAACATTTGAGAGTCTGCATTCCAAAGTTGAGTAACATACATATATTTTAATAAGTCATATACAGATTTTATTAGATTTATCACTATGATAAATATAGTCATGCCACTGGGATGTGTGGAATAAGAAAGCTGGAAGGTCCTTTGCATTAAAAATATTAAAACCCCGAAAAAGCAAAGCACTCCTTAAGAATAGAAGAACGGTAGGAGGTATCTCACTCCCTGATTTCAAATCCTACTACACCGCCATGGTGGTGAAGACAGCATGGTACTGGTACAATGACAGACGCATAGATCAATGGAATAGAATTGAGAACCTGGAAACCAGCCTATCTACCTGTGGTCAATTGATTTTGGACAAGGAGATGAAATCAGTAAAGTGGGGAAATGACAGCCTTTTTAACAAATGGTGTTGGCAAAATTGGAAAACTATCTGCAGAAG
>NW_006399763.1:13302886-13382054 GCF_000299155.1 Elephantulus edwardii
ATTTGGTAATGACATGTCAGATAAGGGACTTATATCCAGAATTTATAAAATACTTGAGCACCACAACAAGATAAAGGTAAATAATCCAATTGAAAAATAGATACAGGTTATGAACAGACACTTCACCAAAGAAGACATTCAGATGGCCAACAAGCACATGAAGAAATGTTCAAAATCCCTAGCTCTGAGAGAGATGCAAATCAAGGCAACTATGATATATCATCTCATCCCAGTAAGACTAGCAAAATTTAATAGAACAGCAAGCAACAAATGCTGGCGAGGTTGTGGAGAAATTGGAACCCTTAGTCACTGTTGGTGGAAGTGTAAAATGGTGCAACCACTGTGGAAAGTGGTGTGGCGTTTTCTCAAAAAGTTGCAAATAGAGTTACCATTTGACCCAGCAATTCCACTACTCGAATATACCCTGAAGAGACCATAACTGGCATCCAAGCAGATAAATGCACACCCATGTTTATCATTGCTTTGTTCACAATAGCAAGGAGTTGGAAACAAATTAAGTGCCCATCAACAAATGGATGGAAAGAGAAACTATGGTATATTCACACAATGGAATACTACACTGCATTGAAAAACAAAGAACTCATGCAATATTATTCGAAATGGGTGATCATGGAGAACATTATGTTCAGTAAAATGTCTCAGTCACAAAAAGACAAATACTGCATTGTACCACTGTTGTAGAATGGGACTGACATCAAGGTTGGGGTAAGACAGAAAAACTGGATAAATTATGTATACTGCATTAAACCGATGAGGGAGAGGACAGTTTAAAAGTGGTATATGATAGGGTATTATGGTTATCACAAGAGTATAGAATTAAGGTTGCACAGTAGAGTGAACTCGCGGTGGGGGGGCAATAGGGGGCAGGAAGGATTGTATTGCAATGAAGGAATTTTTCTTTTACTTTACGCCAGGGATGTGTCCTATCTCCAAACCTTTTCAACCTGTATGCAGAGCAGATTATCCGAGAAGCTGGGCTCTATGAGGAGAAGCTTGGCGTTAGAATTGGTGGAAGATCTATCAACAATCCGCGTTATGCAGATGAGACACAACCTTGCTCAATGAAACTGAGGAGGACCTCATGCACTTACTGCAGAGGGTGAAGGACTGCAGCCTTCAGTATGGACTGAGGCTCAATGTCAAGAAGACAAAGATTCTCACCACTGGACCATTCGGTAGCATCAGGTTGGATGGCGAAGAGATTGAGATTGTTCACAGCTTCAGTTTGCTCGGCTCCATAGTCAACACTCTTGGCACCAGCAGCCAGGAAATCAAAAAACGTATTGCGATGGGAAAGTCTGCTGTTAGGGACCTCTCTAAAGTACTCAGGAGCAAAGGTGTCTCTCTGGAGACTAAGGTGCGCCTGATACAGGCCATGGTCTTTGCAATCACTTGTTATGCATCAGAGAGTTGGACAATGACTAGGGAGGATAGAAGGAGAATTGACGCCTTTGAGCTGTGGTGCTGGAAAGGAATATTGAATGTACCATGGACTGCCAAGAAAACAAACAGATTCATCCTAGAGAGGATTAAACCAGGCTAGTCCTTGGAGGCAAGGATTCTGGGGCTTCATCTGACATACTTTGGACATGTTGTAAGGAGAGAGAGGTCTTTGGAGAGGGATGTCATGCTGGGTAGAGTAGAGGAAAGGCGCAGGAGGGGAAGACGCTCCATGAGGTGGATTGATTCAGTGACTCAGGTAATCGGGATGGGTGTGTCTGAGGCAATGTGATGGGCACAAAATAGAGGAGGGTTTAGGGCTGTTGTACATGGGGTCGCTATGAGTCGCAAAAGACTCGACTGGCACATAACAACAACAACAATTTCAAAGAAAGGAGCAAACTGGGAGGGAAGGATGGGGAGGGAGAAAGTGCAACAAAGAATGAATGGAAACTCAAAATCTCTGTAAATGTTCATTAAAATTAATAATATGAAATTAAAAAAAAACAACCAAAATTTCCTATAGGATCTTTGATCAAATTTTCAATATGGTTGTTTAGCAACATTCAATTCTTCTGATCATATATAGCACATGAGGTAGTTTTTGCTAGAGATAACCTAACATAATCCCATTTCCTTCTTCATGTATATAGAAAAATTCTCATCAAACATGAAGAATGTAGTACAGAATTTCAATGAAATTCAGACTTTATTGGAGCAAATGCAGCTAGGTGAGTCCCTGAGATAATCTTTAAATCTTAAATGTCAAACCAAGAGCGTCCTCTTTGAACCAAAGAATGATTTAGCTTAATTTATAAAGAATATTTGCCTTGAATGTTGTACTCTTAAAAAATTATCTGTGAAATTAATAGACGATAATAAGTTTATGTTCATGTTGGTCACATACAATGGAAAATAGTGAGAATGTCTGCATAATGTGAAGAACATAATCTAAATGGATTGTGAATGCATAAATTATAGAAAATGTAATCTTTTAAATGTATATATTCACCAATAAATTAGTAGTGTTGTTATGTGTCATCAAGTCGCTTGTGACAAATAGCCACCCTATGTACAAGAGCCCTATAATTATTATTTTACTATCCCTGATTGAATAATAATTGGAATTTTAACTCAGTAAAGATAAATTTTTTTCTATGAAAAATAATATGCTTAGTTATAGTTTATTATTATTTATCTGTGGGGGAAAATTCTTACTGTGATATCTACTCAAAGTGTCTATAAGACATAAATTTGAAAATAAACACACATACATTCATTATTTTGTAGTATCACAGATTCTCACAAGGTTTTTATAGTTGCAGATGAAGTGTCAGTTTTCTTAAGTCTATGTTTCTTAGGCTAGAATACTTCTATCCCCCAGAGCATACAATTTTACACTGGGATACATAAATTCACCAGATAAACATGATTCACAAATGTGATTTGGCATATTTCCTGAAAATTTAAGGAACACAAAGTATGAAATTGTTGTTGTTGTTGTATACTGTTGGGTGCAACAGACTCTTAACTGACCCTTGGGTGGGTTTTCAGAAGCAGTTAATCATATGAGAGGAGACTTCCCATCCTTGTCCTGCAGAGCAGTAGGTGGATTTAAACCATGTTCCTTTGGGATGGCAGCCCAGATTCCTACAAGTAGGCCATCTAAGCTTCCTACTAAGACATTATATAATCTAAAACTAAAAATCTAAAGAGATGCCTTGGAAATTTAAAAAAAGAGAAACTTCAAGGGAAGAACAAAAAGAATCACAAAGAACAAAAACTACATATTAAATTTTTAACACATGATTAGCAAAATGGAAAAAAGTCTCTACATGTCTAATGGAAGGAACTTTTTACTATCAATGCTAAGATGAGCAGTTCAAATATACCAGCTAGCTTTCTGGAGAAAGATGGTTAATCTCTTACTGTGTGATTTGTGGCCTATGAAAATTCAGTTGTGGGTGAGCTGTGAGTCAGTTATAACTAGACAGAAAATAGTTGTTATTGTTAGGTGTTGTAGAGTCAAGCATGACTCATAGAGACCCTATGAAAAAAAGGCCTGAACCTTTTCTAGCATCATCCTCACACTTCCTAACACACAGAGCCCATTGCAGCAGACATCATGTCAATCCACCTGTTTAAGGGTCTTCTCCTTTGCCGACCCTCCATCCTTCCCAACATCTTGTCCTTCTCCAAGGAATAGCACCTCCAACCAACATGTCCAAATATGTTAGGCAAAGTCTTATTATTCTTGCCTCTAAAGATTACTCCTGCTGCACTATCAGTAAGACACACTTGTTTGTTCTCTTGACCATCCATAGGATATTAAATGCTCTTCTCCAACACCACTGCTCAAAGGAGTCAATTATTTTTCTGTCATCATTATTCACTGTTCAGTCTCGGATGCATAGCTAGTAATCAGAAAGACTATGGCCTTGCTCAGATGCATGTAGTTCTCAAACTGACATCACTATTCCTCAATAATTTGGAAAGGTCACTAACTACAGATTTTCCCAATGCAATGCATCTCCTTCTTATTTCCTGACTGCTGGTACTCAGAGTATTAATTATGCATCAAAGCAAGATGAAACTGTTGACTGTATCAATCTCCTCTCCATTCATCATGACATGCCTATTGGTCCAGTGGTAAGAATCTTTGCTTCCCTGATACTGAGATGCAATCCATACTGAAGTCTGCATTCCCTGACTTTCTACAACAACTGATTCAATCTTCTTCACTTTCAGCAAGTAAGGCTGTGTCATTTGCATAACTCACTGCTATTGATGAGTCTTCCTCCAATTCTGATGCCACACTCCTTTTCATGGAGTCCAGCTTCTGGGATAATTTGCTAAACATATAGATTGAACATACAGTGGGACACTACAACCCTGGCACACTCCCTTCCCAATTGCAAACAATGCAGTGCTCCCCTGCTCTGTTCACCCAACAGCCTCCTTATCCAGATATAGGTTCTGCATAAGCACAGGAAAGTGCTCTGGGATTCCCATTCTTTTCAATATCAGCCACAATTTGTCATAATCTACATAGTCAAATGCTTTTGCATAGTCAAAAAAGCACCAATAGACATTGTTCCAGTATTCCATACTTTCAGCCAGCATCCATCTGATATGAGCAATTATATCCCTGGTGCCTTGGCCTCTTCAAAATCCTGCTTGAACTTCTGGCAGGTTCCCATCTACTGTTCCAGTTCTGAATGATCATTAGCAGTATTTTACTTGCATGCAGTATCAATGATATTGTTTAATAATTTCCACATTCAGTTGGATCACTTTTCTTGGGAATGGAAACAAATATGGACATCTTCCAACCCATTAATCTGAAGGCCATCCTTCAAATTTCCTTGCATAGACTGGTTAGTGCATCCAAGGCTGCATCTGTTAATTGAAACAAGTCAATTGGTATCACATCAATTCCTGGGACCTTATTTTTTTGTCAATGCCTTCAATGCAGCATCTATTTCCTCCTTCATTACCACTGGCTCGTGTTCATATGGTATTTCCTGAAAATTTTCAGTGTCAATCAATTCTTTCTGGTACAGTGACTCTTTGTATTCCCTCCATTTTTGAAGCTTTCTGGATCACTCAATATATCACCCATAGCATCTTTCAATATTGCAACACAAGGCTTAAATTTGTTTTTCAGTTCTTTCAGCTTGAGAAATGTAAAGTGAATTTTTTCCTTTTTATTCTCCAAATCCAGCTTTCTGCACATTCCAATATAATATTTTGCTTTGTCCTCTCAAGATTCCCTTTGAAATTGTCACAGCTGAACACACCTCTTTCACTTTCACATGTTTTGGGGTTGTTTTTGTTTTTGTTTTTAGATTTGGCTTCTTGATGTTCCAGTGCAATCTTTAAAGTTTTTTCTGTCACTCATTTTGATTTTTTTTCTTTCTCTTCTGTTTTTTTAATGACCTTTTTTTCTCTTCATGGATGATATCCCACAACTCATCTGGTCTTCTGTCTTTGGTTTTCAATGTCTCAAACCTATTCTCAAGATTATCAGCAAATTCAGATGGAATTGATTTAAGATTATACCTTGGTTCCTATTTTCATCCTCTTGATCTATTTTCAAGATCATATCTTGGTTCATATTTTCATCTTCTTCAGCCTCAATTTAAACTTTCACATGAATAATTGATGATCTGACCCACAGTCTGCTTCTGGCCTTGTTTTGACTGCTGATGTTGAGCTTCTCCAACGACTTCTTCCAGAAATGTTGTAAATCTGATTCCTATGCTGTCCATCAGGTGAAATCCACGGGTAAAGTCTCTTTTGTGTCTTTTAGGAAATGCATTTGCAATGAATGCAGCAATAAAGGAAAATATATAATATCCATCCTGTTATTGTTGTTAGCGAATGTCATGTCAATGAAAACTCATAACTACCCTATGAAAAACAGACCTGAACCTTGCCGTGTCCTGCACCATCGCTATGAAATCTTACATGCTCAAGCTCATTATTATCACCGTGTGAATCTATCTGGAAAGGTCTTCCTCTCTCTGATTTCCTAACTTACCCAGTATGATGTCCTTTTCCATGGACTTGCCCTTGTTGAAACATGTACAAAGTATGTGAGGCAAAGTTTCATCGTTTGTGCCTTTAAAGGACACCCTGGTTGCAGCTCCTCCAAGACAGACTGGTTTGTTCCATTGGCAGTCCATGGGTTATTCCATACTCTTCTCCAATACCAAAACTCTAAGTCATCAATTCTAGTAGTCTTTATTATTCTTCAGAAGAGAAGACAAACCCTCTACATTTGGGAGAATTTCTCTATATTGTTCACTGAACACAGTTAAAGGGAAGGTTTGCAAGCAATCTACAGCTCTAACGGTTGAAGCAGGAAGGAGATGAAGGTTTGAATTCTAGCTCCACACCTTACTGATTGGATGGCCTTGGGTAAGAAAATAACTTATTTTCATCTCAGCTTCCCCTCTGTAAATAAGCAGAAGAGTATCACTATTACAGGGCTATTGTGAAGCTTAAATGATTTCAAAGGTGTAAAAGTACAGGGCATTGTATGAGGAGGCAATCAATACAATTTCATTGAACTTGAAGAGAAAGGTTCATACACTTGAAAAAAAGGAAAAAGGCATGAAGTTCAAGATAAAATAACAAAAGAGAGGTGAGAGAACAGGGAACAGTATTGAAGTGTTGATTTCTGCCAGATCCACAACAATCCTAGAGGTCTTACAGAATGAAACAAATTATGAGCCACATACCCCTTTCTTCTAAAACAAACTAAAAGCCAGGTTTTCACTCCAGAAAGCACAAACAGATCAGCAGCAGAGCATGAATCTTCTGGAGATTCAGTTAGTCAAAAGACAGAGTCGAGTTTTAAAAAAATAAAAACAAAAACTCCACTGGCTTAAAGTTAATTCCAATTCATAGCAGTCTGTGCTGTTGTTGTTATGTGCTGTCAAGTCTAATGTGACTCATAGCAACCTATGTACAAAGCTCTATTCTGAGCCAATATCACTGCCTCTGACATACCTTTTCCCATTACTCCAGTTACTGTGTCAACCCATCTCATCCAGGGTCTCCCTCTCCTGCGCTGTTCCTCCACCCTTCCAATCAAGGATTTCCTTCTCCAAGGTCTGGTCTCTCCTTGGACCATGGCCAAAGTATGTGAGACAAAAGCAACTTGGTTTAACTCTCTCCAGGACAGACTTGTTTGTTTTTTTGGCAGTCCACAGTATATTCAATGTTCTTCTCCAGCACCACAACTCAAAGGAACGGATTCTTTTTCTGTCACCCTTAATCATTTTCCAGCTACCTGATGCATAGCAAGTAATTCTGAAGACTATGGCCTGTATCAGGAGCACCTTAGTCTCTAGACTGTCATCATTGTTTATTAGCACTTTAGACAGAAGAACATTTCTCCTGTGTGATTTCCAAGGATAGAATATTTATGGAAGGACAATGTCCTTCACTTTATATTCTTGGTTGGTTGGAACCACCAACTTTTGGGTTAGCAGTCTTCTCTTTTAACCACATGTATATTAATTAATGGAATGTAACAAAATGCATAGAATCCTATTAGGAATACAAAATACCCAGCCTAATTGAAAGTTTGATTCAAAAAAGTTTGATTCAGCAACTTTCCATCAGATTTCTGAAGCTGTAAATATTTACAGCAGGAGGTTTCCTGGCTGGTGAGTTTGAACCACTAAATTTTCTGTTAATGGTATAATTTGCTATACATTACACTCACACAGGGTGGTCTGATGGCCGAATGGTAAAAAGCTGCACTGCCATCTCAAAGGTACATGGTCTGAGGCCTTCAGCTGCTCTGCAGGAGAAGGTTAGCCAACATTCTCCTGTGTGATTAATGCCTCTGAAGACCTGCCTGGTGGGCAGCTATGGGTCAGTTCTGACTCTACAGAATACAACAACACACACATAGAATGCCACAGAATTCTGCTGCTGTTGTTGTTAAATACTATCACATAGAGTCCAATTCACAGTGACCCTATGAACAACAGACCTGGGCACCATACAGTCTTTATCATCTCTGCTACATTTGAACCCACTGCTGCAGCCACTGTGCCAATTCAGTTTGTTAAGGGTATCCAATATAGATAACCTAATAATCCAAACTTTATTACTATCTGCAGTATATTTCTTAGCATTTTTTGTCTCTACAATTTCCTTTCACAAAATTATTTTTTTCAAAATAAAAGGAAAATTTCTATGGGTCATGCGAATAGTATGTACTAGGCTAGTAACCAAACAAGTTGACAGCAGAAATTTCAAATATACTCATTGATACTGTGTAAGAAATAGGCCTGGAGATCACAGCCCAGAGCACACTGTAACACAGTGTCCTCAAAGACATAAACCAAAATCAAAACCCATGGCAATAAAATAGAAAAGGAGGAAAAAGTGAAAAGGAAAAAAAATTTTGGAGAGAAAATTAAATTGATTACACTGTATTAAATAATTATACTTTTAAAAGAGTGAACAGCACATTAGCAGAGAACTGCCAGAAGTCCAAGCTGGGCTTAGAAAGGGGTCGTGGTACTAGGGATATTATAGCTAATGTTAGATGGATCTTAGTTGAAAGCAGAGAATACCAGAGGAATGTCTACCTGTGTTTCATTGATTATACAAGTGTGTTTGACTCTGTGGACCATAACAAACTGTGGCTAACTCTGAGAAGAATGGGAATCCTAGAACACTTGATCGTGCTAATGAGAAACCTATACTTGAACCAATAGGCAGTCCTCAGAACAGAGCAAGGAAACACTGCATGGTTCAAAATTGGGAAGGGTGTACACCAGGTATGTGTCCTGTCTCTCAACCTGTATGCAGAAGAGATATCAGGATTGGCAGAAGATCTATCAACAATCTGTGTTATGCAGATGACACAACCCTCCTTGCTGAAACTGAGGAGGACCTGAAGTGCTTGCTGCAGAGGGTTAAGGACTGCAGCTTTCAGTATGGATTGAGGCTCAATATCAAGAAGACAAAGATTCTCACCACTGGACCAAATGACAGCATCAGGATGGTGAAGAGATTGAGATTGTTCACAGCTTTAGTCTGCTTGGCTCCACAATCAACACTCTTGGCACCAGCAGCCAGGAAATTAAAAGATGTATTGCGATGGGAAAGTCTCACTAAAGTACTGAAGAGCAATGTGTCTCTCTGGAGACTAAGGTGTGTCTGGTACAGGCCATGGTCTTTGCAATCACTTGTTATGTGTCAGAAAGATGGACAATGACTAGGGAGGATAGAAGAAGAATTGATACCTTAGAGCTTTGGTGTTGGAGAAGAGTATTGAGGGTGCCATGGACTGCTAAGCAAACAAATAGATTCATCCTGTAGAGGGTTAAACTGGGCTGCTCCTTGGAGGCAAGGATTCTGAGGCTTTGACATACTTTGGTCATGTTGTAAATTGATACCAGTCCTTGGAGAAGGACATCATGCTCGGGACAGTGGAGGGCAGGCGTAGGAGGAGAAGGCCCTCTAGGAGATGGATTTGATTTGGTGACTGAGGTAATCGGGATGAGTGTGTTGGAGACAATGAGATTGGCACAGGAGAGAACAGAGTTTAGGGCTGTTGTACATAGGGTCGCTATGAGTCGCAAGCAACTCTACGGCACATAATAACAACAGCAACAACAACAAAGGAGTGAAAGAGTGTCTTTTGTTTTGGGTTTTTTTAATTAATTTTATTGAAAGTTTACAGAGATTTAGGGTTTCCAGTCATTCATTGTTGTACTTTTCTCCCTGCCCATCCATTTCCCCCAATTTACTCTTCTTAAAAGGAGGGAAAGTTTTGACATAGTGTCAGGGTTGTTTTGATACTCCTGTATCAATGCAAGCTAATGTCTGTCTATTTTAAGTAATTACAGCCCTGTGTTCCTGACATATGTTCTAACACATCCACTAAGATTAAGTACTTTTTTCCTACTATTATTTTATATCTTTTCTGTTACTGGGCTTTGCTTAGAACCTATCATTAAAAGCATTATTTTGACCAGTTTCTGGTTATGAATAATTTAATGAATAACCCTTTATTGTTTGAGTTATATGTATTTTTATTTCTAAAATGTATATAGCATTGTCCGAGGCCTGTGCTTAAACAATAGTTTAAGCACTTTGTAAACAATAACTCATTTAATTTTCATAACAATTCTTATAGCTAAGAACTCTTGTCCCCAATCACATTTAACGAAACCAAGGCACAGAGCATTGAAATATGTACCCAAGGTCAAACTTTGAATAACAGAGATGGAGGTTAAGCCCAACCTCAGCAGTAGAAGCTTTTAAACAGTAGCTGTTATTGAACATAAAACAGAATGAAATTAGGTAACACACATAAACATTGAATGAAAGTTTTCTATTTGCTGTTTTGTGGTAATATGGTTGAGATCACATATAAATGTATTGGGTGATAATTATACTGATTCATTTGAAATTCCACATTGCCTGCAACTATTGCCCACTGTTTACTTAATGGTAGAAAGGTTCACATTCTCTAGGAAATTAACTAGGATGTGACTCAACACAACCTCACTAAGTCAAGTTATACAGGGCCTTAGACTTCCGCTAGATCTACCAAGTCATTCTGAACAGAAGAAAATAAGATTCATTTAAAAAGAAGTGTTCCTCATTGAATCACACTGATTTTTGCCTGCATCAGATATTCTTCCTGGTGCTTTAAACTCGATCTATTCCAGATGCACAGAAAATTTATCACTTTCCATGTTTGTCTTTCTTTTTTTTTTTTTTTGTTGGGGAGTGGGGGAACAAGCTTATATTTTAGATGCCTCTGAGCTTACCTGCTTTTAAATGTTTGAAAAAGATAGGGAGAAGATAAATCAACTGGTCAAAATATAGAAGCATTATCAACATATAATTAGTTCTCAATTAACAGAAATTATTTGCCTTTTCTGACTCTCCGGGATATAAAACAGCCTGGTATACAGTGGTATAGAGCTAAGTACAAGGATCTTTGTGGCATGAAGAAGTCAACAGTCCAAGCATACTTCACCGCTCCACGGGACAAAGACCTAGCTACCTGTTTGCAAAAGGAAAACTCTATGAGGAAGTTCCATTGCTCTGTCATATACATTCTCTATATGTCAGAATGATTTGACTAACAGGCATCTGCCACTATCAATACCAATCTAAGCATGGGAGTCCCTGGAAGGTGAAAACCATTGAGTACGGAGCTAGCTTATTCTTGTAGTTATTAGATGCCATTGAGGTGAGTACAACCCATAGGCACCCTATAAATAGATCTGAACCTGGTGCTATCCTGTGCCATCCTCATCATCTCTGCTATACTTGCTCATTTCTTCAGTCACTGTGTTTATTATATTGGTGGGGGGGGTGTCTTCCTCTCTTTTGCTGACTCTCCATCTTCCCAAGCATGTTACCAGCTAGCTTAAAGGAAAGCAATTCAAAATCATTTGGAGACGCCTAAGATAGCACAGCCTAGAAAACACTGTAGAGCAGTTCTCCTATGAACATTTCGGTCACCATGAGTCAGAACCAACCAGATAGCAACTAACAACAGTAACAAGCAAATCACATGCCAATTTAAAATCAAATAGCTGGCCCTGTGGGAAGAAGCTGGTACACTGTAATCCCCCAGGAACCCAGTTTTAATCCACGAAATGTTCTATGGGCCACAGTGGGCAATCTCCTCCTGTTCTACTGTCTCTGAAAACCCTCCATAGTGTTTGCTATGGGTCGATTCTGACTCAGTGGTTCACAATAACAATAACAACAATAACATAAAAGGAGTATGGTAATTAATTCAATGTTCTTGTATCATTGGATTTTCATCTTATGTGGAGGCATCCATGTTTCATATTTTAGTTAATTTTCAGCATGGTCCATGAAGTTACTTTCACTTTTATGATTATATAGATATGAAAGTCGAATCTAAAAACTGCTGACTTGTAAACACTTTGAACTTATGCATAGTACTTGAAACAGTAAAAGCTATTGTCTTTTATACAAATTTGCTGACAGAATTGCATGTAAAAGGAAGATGGTACTACTTCCACATTCAGTGCATCAAATACACTCTTCTTGCTATCATCACTATCTTTAGACATGTTTGTTACAGGCACAGAATCATTTACATAGATAGCGTTCTTGTGAAATGGGAAGGGCCGTGAATTGCTTGTGACATTTATTCAAACATGGATATAATGAACATGATATATGGGCAATTTGTTTTTAAGATAGTAATTTTCTGACTCCTTATAACAATTTCTGCGCCTTGTTAACAGCATTTGAAATTCTCTCCAAATCCTGTCTCTCTTTTTTTCTTTTCCATTTACAAGGAATATTTCTCAAAGCTCATTACCAGTTATGATTAGGTACACTTTTGAACTAGATCTCATCAAAGCTTAAAATGAATCAGAGACTTGATTATGACAGTTTCCTTAGAAACACAGAAAACAATAAATATGCCACAGAACTCAAGACTTTGGCAAAAGGTCTTTTAAATTCATCTGCTTATGTTAACAATTATGAGAATACAAACAGAATAACTATCATCTAGACACCATTGTGTATTATTATATTAATAAAGGAACAGAATGTCAGATGTCTTTCTAATTTCTGACTAAATAAATACTATGCACCAGAAGAAACAAAAGAGAAAGAAAAAAAGAAAGAAAGGTCGAAAGAAAAAAGACAGGAAAATGTACACCCTCTTTGCTAGGATGCATTTTAACAGTCTTCTGAAAGTCATTGGACCAGTGGCTTGCTAAATCGTACCCTTTTTATCATTGGAAGTGGGGCAATAAACTTCTAAGCTGTTTAAGTTATTCACTCATTCTTGTTTTTCAGGACATACTGACTACATAAAATGTTATGTGGGACAGACCACCATAGAGATTGAAGATTTAATGGTGAACAATGAAATCTTTGATCTCAAGGAACTTTGAGGTTACTGGAGTGACAGAAATAGGAACTAAAATTACATTAAAAAAAATATTTCCAGCACCTATTGTTGCACCTAAACTGTCCTTTTGGAAAAAGCTCTATCTTTTCCTTCAGACAACTCCTGAGTCAACCCACTTCATGGCACTGCTCTCAACCAGTATTACAGACTTTGAGTCTGGTGAAGCTGGTAGTCACTGGATCCTCTGTCCCCTCTTCCCTCAATCTTTTCCTCCACTCTCTGCTCAGAACACAGAAGCACTGTGACTGAATTTAAGTCAATCAAATTATTTTCCTGTGCATTTGAATATGAGTACAGACATACAAGGATAGAAATTTTTTTGCTATTTTTTACATGAATAGCAAAATCTACACGAATTCAACAGTCTCTTCAAGTTTAAAACAATTTCCACCCTCATTTTCTCAATTATTCTTGCTCCATTAAAATAAACTCACAATCCTATAAGGTTCCTATTTAATCCTTTGTGGTATTGTTACCATTTTATATCTATTTGAATATCTCTAAGAGAGCCTCTAGGAGTTTCAAGAGATAGTTCTAAGAGAGCATCACATCAACAACTTCATTTTATTTGGGTCCATATTAAAAAAAAATATGGTATAAGCATTCAGGAGTCATACTCATCCCAATGGCAAATAATTGCACAGGTTGCTCTGCCAACCCAAAGTCACACAGTTCAAATCCACCAGTTGCTCAGCAGGAGAAAGATGGACAATCTCTTCCCAGGTGATTAATTGCCTCTGAAAGCTCATTGCAGTATGAGCTGAGTTGGTTCTGACTCAACAGACCATACCAACCACAACAATGGATCATAATGCTCAAAGGGACATTGTCTACTGTTGTGACTGTTAAGTGACACTGAGTTAACTACAACTTACAGGAGCTCGAGGAACACAGATCGGAGCCTTGCCCTATCCTGTACCTGCCTTGCCATCTCTGATAGCTTGTTGCAGCCCCTGTGTCATCATGTTAAGGGGTTTCCTCTCCTACTCTGACCCTTCACCTTTCCCAGCATGCTCCCTTTTTCCAGGCACTCATCTGTCTTGACAACAGCCTAAGATGTGTGAAACACTCTTTCAGCATGAAAGATCTAGACAGAACCTCTGCACTTAAGACATCATTTTCTCCTAGCAAAAATAACTAGAATTTGAAGAAAATATCAAGGAATATTCTTTATTTTATATTTAAAAATGATCTCAAAACTCAAACTGAAGTCATTGCTGCTGAGTTGGCCCTGACTCACAGTATCCCTCCATTGGGTTTCTGAGGCTTTGCATTGAAATGGGAGGAGAGGAAACATCTTGCTCCAGGGAAGCTGCTGAAGGTTTCACGTCACCAGAGATGAGTGGCTTTTTGGCTATGAGGTCAACATGCTACAGACTACATCAACAGAACTCAGGGCAATAGTTCCTAGTTTTGTGGGGCTTGTTCAGGTGAGGATAGGACAGAAGAGTTTTGGAATTTAGGCATCAACTAATTATCTACAAATTTTGCTGCTCAGATTCAGAGCTTTCATGGTTCGCATCTTTCTCTGTAGCTTGATTTCCATCTTTCATTCAGTTCTGCAAACCAAGGACCATTTTCAAGGAATACATTTTTCTTGCCTACATTTACCAAATCACTGTACATTGCCAGAAACTCTACCTTATTCACTGCTGTCACGTCAGAACTGATTCACTATTGACTCTTCATTGTGTTTCCAAGGCTGTAAGTCATATAAGACGAGATTGTCCATCTATCTGCTGAAGAGCTGTTGCTAGATTTGAGCCACCAGAGAGCTAGATACTTTAGGTAAGCAGGAAAACTCTCTCCAGATTATACACTATCGAAGCTCATTCTCACTTATTAATGGCTCTGAGCTCCTTAAAACACATATGTATAGAATATTAGTGCTACCTTCCCATGTATTAATTCAGAAAGACAAAGAGTCTGAGACTAAGTCTTAGTGTATTAATCAAAACTACCATTGATTGTTGAATACAAATGTATTATTTTGGACTCATAAAAACATTGAATTAGAAATTACTATAAGACACAATTATCCAGTCTGATGGATGGCCAAACAGTTTTTCTGAATTACTATAACAAATATAGGGATCTCTGGTGGCCTAGTGGCAAGGAGTTACACTGTCAACTCATAGGCACATAGTTCAAACCCACACTCTACTCCACAGAAGAAAGACGAGCAATCTCCTGCATGATTTACTACCTCTGAATAATCCTCTGGAGGGTCAGGTATGAGTCAGTTCTGACTAGATTTACACAAACAACAACAATAACAACATAACATAAACACATGACTGTTTCTTGAATACATTCACTAATGGGCAATTCACAATGCAAAAGGCTGTTAGTCTCTAATTTGGATGATTCTAGTTGTCAGAAAATCTGGTATTTAGCTAAAGTTTGCATCGTAAATTTTCATCTTACAACATTTCAATGAACATTATGTTCTTTGCCATTTCCTACAAAGCTCTAAACTTAATTTGACATTTGTACTATCAACCAGTCTTCTTACAAGATCTAAATAAATAGTCAGAATAGATGCAAAATCCTACAAGATGAACTTTCAAAAGAATGTACATTTTCGCTGATCATAACTTTGACCACATACACCAAAAAAGCTATGCTTGAATAACTATCAAAGGATAAGGTGAAAACTGCCAAGAAGTGCTGACCTTTCATAACAAGCTGCCAAGAAATAAATAGTTCTTGGCAGGTATGCCAGATTAAAAGGCCAAATATCAATGGATGCATACTCATCCTCCAATCTTAAAATTATTCAATGACTCTTGGAGTTGTCACAAACTTTAGAATTCAAACAGATAACAGATAATCATTTTAGTAGTCTCAAACTTGAGGCTCAAACTGGAGACTTAATTCCTGTTCTCAAAGCAAAGTCACTGTAACTTTTTAAAATGTCAAAGATCTAAGATAGTAATTCCAAAGTTTTAAGATGTGAGGAAAAGCTACAAACAATTATCATTTTTCTTGTACAGACATGACTTGAAAATTTGAGTTTCTTTATGACACATTCATACAGAATATAAAGTATGAAATGGGATGAAAAAAAATCAGAGAACATCGATACACCAGAAAACTACAAGAAGAAATGGAGATGAGAATTTACTACTACATCCATGGAAGCAAAGATGATAAAGCTTCGTCTCTCATACTCTTTGTATGTTGCTAGGAGAACTTATTCCTCAGAAAGAGACATCTTGTTTGAAAAGGAGGAGGGACAGCGAAGGAAAAGAAAAACCCCAACTAGTTAGATTGACACTTTGACTGCAGCAATGGGCTTAAGAGAATCAGAGATTGTGAGAATGGCACAGGATAGGACAGGGTTCAGATCTGTTGGTCATAAGGTCATTATGAGTTGTACTAGACTCGATGGTACTTAACCACCACAACAAAACAGAGAGATCTCTGGTGGCAAAACCTGCTGGCTAGTTGCACTACTAACCCAAAGGCTGCACACCTTTGGCAGTTCAAATCCACCAATGATTTCTTGGGAGAAGGCAGTTTCCTGCCTTTGTTATATACAGCTTCAGAAACCCAATAGAGGGTTGCTATGAAAAGGCAGTGAATGAGTGTTCCAGAACACGTGAATAGTTTTTCTGAGGCTCTTATTTTTTTTTCCTTTGAGAGTCTATTAATCATTATCTAAATCATGGTATAAAGTAACAACTGAATTTCTTTGCCTCTAAGCATGATTATTTGTTGTCTGACTCAATATTCTTTAATTAACTTGATGGATGAAAAGTAAAACTCTCTTTTCCTTTTAGATGCTATATTCTTACTTTAGGCATTGCTGTATCTAATCTATTTAAAAAATAATAATAGCATCAGTTATCCTCAAACTAGACATCATGATTCTTGAGCACATTCACTTTTGCCAGAAAAATTTAGTCAACAAAAAGAAATTTTACAGAACATACATCAAACTATGTGCATCTTATCTGTGGTAAAGTTTCAGACCATTGCTCAAAGTTTATGTGTTCCTTTTGTACATTTTTAATGCTTTCACACAGAAAAGAAATAATGATTCAATGAATGGCATGAAGAAAGCACATTGCCACTTGTGAGTTTATCAGAAAGGATATACTACAGACCAGCAGGGATGATGGAAGCAGCTTCAGTGCAATCCAAAAGGCACATGGTTCAAATCCACCAGCTGCTCCATGGGAGAAAGATTGGTGATCTCCTCTAGTGCAATTTCTTGCACCTAAAAACCTACCTGGAGTCAACCACGGGCTTGTTCTGACTTGATGGCAAAAAAAAAACCAAAAAACAAAAAATGTAATAAAAAATTTCTAGGAAATTTGTAAGTTATAGCAAAAGATGATAATTGGAAATTTTAAACATAAGCTCAGATAACCAAGAAAAAATTGAAATAAGTTTTGTTTAATGTACTACATATAAGAAAGTCAGTGAAGACTCTGCTACCTTTCACAAAACTTCTTATTGTGAGTGCTGAATTTTTTAAAAATAATTGTTAATGTTTAAAATGGTAGTTTAATTATATGAAACCTTATATTGGAAAGGTGACATATTCCTTAGTATTGTTAAATAACAGGCAATAACACAAATTCAAATACAGATCATAGTAATTTCTGGAACTACAAATTACTCTCAACTATTCAATGAAGTATTCATTGGATACTTCAATATACAACTGTCATCACTAAGCTGAGATTAATTGATTCTGTATCTTAATACTCTAACTGAGCATGATGCATATTATCTTGAGACAGTACTAGTCATGCAAAGATAAATCATCAGTATAATCCTTCAGTTTTGCAGGAATAACACAAAACTGAAATGATGCTGCAAGCAAACAATCCTGAGTTATGATGTGTTATTATCAAAAGTCTTGTGGGTTTAAAATGCCATGCACAGTTTCTTGTTTCCATAGCAATAAGTAGTTTCCTTCATATTGCAGCTTCCCTTACATGCAGTCTAAACCTTCATTTTACACTTCAATGAGATTTCAGAATTTTTTTATGTAAATAATTCTATGCAGATGTTTTCTTCAAGAAAATCTGTGTGAAAACGATGTGCTGAGAGATGACGCCTCATACTAAGGTATTTCCTCTAGCATGGCTGAATTGTTCACTATCAGCGGCTATATCTACATGAAAACTGGATGGTTAAGCTTCCCTTTCCAGCTGTGGCATTGATAATTTGTGAAGGTCACCTAAAAACCCTAGGGATATTTCTTCAATTGACTATTGATAAAATATTGTACTGATAGCTCTCTTAAGTGTATAGGATATTTTGAAATCCTTTCAAGTCATTCTTTCTTACCATGATTAGCATCATTTCTCATTAGCATCATTTCTCTGGGCACTGAGCTTCTTCTAGCCACAAATACTAGGTATACATAAAGAATTCACTAAAAATTCATTGCGTTCTGCTTCTGTTACTCCTGAAAATTATGACTCCCTGATTTGCTTAAATACACACAAGAACTCACACTCTGAGACATAAAACAATTGATTTAAATGTTGATTAGATTTTATCTACTGGCTCTCTTAGAAAAAGCAATGGGCTCAATTTGTACAGAACCAATATTTATTAAGCAAAAGAAAATTGTCTTCATTGATTTTTCAACAAAATGGAAGTAAAATATGTATAAATTACTTTTAGTAATGATCAAAAGGAATGGTTCACATTTAATATGAGATCCAAATACAAAGGCAGCAACAAAGAGAACCCAAAGCACTCTTTTTAAGAGTAAGCTGATCAATCTGAGAAATACTTTAAAGCCCACTTGGAAGTTATTTAGAATTCTTTCAAAAGAATATACTGAATATAATTGCAGAGACCTAGAGAAATCAATATTCCTCAGTGTATGTGAGCCATATTGAAGACCAAAAGAATATAATTCATTGGAAAAGCCATATATTAAAAATTTTAACCTTTTTATTCTTTATCATGAAGATAACAATTATAAGATAAATATTTATATTAAGCTCCATTAGATTGTAAATACTGTTGATTAAACTATAAAAAGGGTCTTCTAGTTAAGAATACTTAGGTATGTATGAAAAAAAATAATTAAAAAAACTATGATATTAAAATAATACTAATAATCTTCTTAAATATAAAACTCAATACCAAATTCATTGCTGTTAAGTCAATTCCTATTCACTGTGTCTTCCCTCCTACCTGTCAAGTATGCAGACTACAACCATAATATGTAAGGTTTTCAAAAACAGAGAATCATGCCTATCTTCCAAGATGTCTGTGAGTAAATTTGAATGTCAACTTTTTTCCCCTAGTCTTTTTTTTTCCTCTCCAACCTAATATGTATTTATTATTTAATTACCAATATGTTGGCTAACAGTGGATCACTTACCCATATACACAATCCAGGGATTCCTAAAACTCAATATAGGTACATATATCGCTATCTAATACATTAGATACCATTCTAGTGGCAACAGTAAAACGATCAAATCTAATAAGTTAATAAGCATTTTTAAAACACGTATTATGTTTGTTTTCTAAGTTTTATTTGGGTTATGTTGATTTTATCCCCTCTAAATGATATATCTTGAGAAAATTGAATGTACAGATTATATTTCAATGGAAGTTAATATATTGCATGAATTATAAGAAGATAGACAAGCTATAATGAAAATGAAATGGGTATAACATACAAATGATCATTCTTGTAAAATAATTTTTTCTTGGCTCAGTAGTATAAAATATTACAGAAATCAGATCATCTCTGGCATATGACATAAGAAATCATGTTTTTGGCTACTAAAAAGAGAGTGAGAGGTTTACAAAGCAAGCTTATGAGAAAATATCTCCTTTACATTTTTAAGATATCAGAATAAAACAAATGAGAAGTAATTATCCCTTTTAGGCAAGTTCAAGTTGAAGTCCAAGAAAATTTTAAGTGCATGAGAGACAAAGTACAACCATAAATATATACTACATGAATTGAGACCATTTCAAGAATACATTAGACACACTGAACACTGATGACTAAAGATCACACAACTCGTGAGCTGGATCAAGGAAAACATATGTGATAGGCAAGACAGTCATCTACAAGACAGAAAAGAGGTCGGAGAAAAAGCAAAAATGGATGTCAGAAGAGATGCAGAAATTTGTTTTTGAACAAACAGTGGCTAATGTGAAAGATAAAAAAGATGAAGTAAGAGAGTTGTACTGAAGAATTTAAAAGGTGGTTTTAGAAGACAAACTGAAGTATTATACTGAAATGGAAAAGAACTGGAATTAGAAAATCAAGATGGAAGAAAATACTAGGCATTTCTCAAATTCAAAAAACTTAAGATCTATTTCAAGAATTGAGTTGCAAGATGAAGGATCCTAAGAGCAAAGAATTGAATGATAGGAAAATTTAAAGAGTGCATAGAGTTTCTGCACCCCCAGAAAAAACAAAACCACCACAAAAAACTGTCAACAATCAAGCATCTCAGACAGAGCATATGGTCAAGAGTTCATATTAGATTTCTATCTTGGTAGATTACTACCAAGAGCTAGTAATTTGAACAGAACAAGGCAGCTCAACATAGTTCGAAATCAAGTAAGATATGCATCAGAATTGTATCCATTTACTGTACTGTGCAATCTGCATGCTGAGTAAATAATCTGGAAGATTTAAAAAATACTACAAGAATAAAGCACAACAAATACTACCAGAAGAAAAATAGGACATCAAAATTAAAGGACTACTCTTTTAAAACTTACTATACTCTTGCGATGTAGCCAAGTTGTCATACTAACCACAAAGCCGCATGCCTCTGATGGTTCAAATCTACCAGCATCTCTGAAGAAGAAAGGCAGTCTCCTCCCATTATGCCTCAGAGACCTGATAGAGGTCTAACAGAACTATTTTGATGGCCCTGAATGTGAAATTTTTATAAGCAAATGACTCAGTCTTATTGATAGTCAAGAGGACCTGAAGGACTGATTGTGTCAATGAGCACAATCTTCAGTATGGATTATATATCAAAATAAATAAAATATAAATCCTCACAATTAATCCAATAAGCAATTATAATCAGAAATTTAAAAAAAAACAAACACTGAACATATTAAGGGTTTCATTTTACTTCCATAATCATCTCAAATATGACTAAAGGCCACAGAGTCATTTTCAACTTATAACATCAGATTTTTGAGGCTGCAAATCTTAACTGGAGGTGACTGCTCCTCTGTATCTCTGAGAGGAGCAGTGGATTCAAATCACCAAAGATGAACAAACTTTTGGGTTACAGTGCAACACGTTACAGATCTCACCTCGGGAGCCTTCACAGAAGTAACAATTGTTTTTGTTATTAGGTGTTTTAGAGCCAGTTCCAATTCTCAGTGACCCTTTAAACAATGGATCAAACAAAACCTTGCCCTGTCCTGTGGCATTCTAAGTAGCACTGTCCTGTTCAGGCCTTTTGTTACAGTTACTGTGTCAGTCATTGTGAGTCTTGCTTTCTTTTGTTGATCTTCTACTAAGAAATGCAGAGATATAAGGAGGGTGCTGCATAGGGCAAGGCTCATATCAGGTTTTCATATGCTCACTATGAGTTAGTCAACTCCACAGCACCTAACAACACTGATATAAATAACAAGCGTAATGTCTTTTTCCATGGACTGACGATGGCTGAAAACCTGCCCAAAGTATAGGAAATTAAGTTTCATCATCTTTGCCTCCATGGTGCACTCTTGTTACAATTCTCTTAAAACAGATTTGTTCTTCTAGCAACCCATGGCATATTCAATACATTTTTGCCTGCATCACAAATCAAAGGCATCAGTTCAAACTACAGACTGCATTGGGTACATAGGCTGCAAAAAGACCTTTTTGAAGTAGTAAAATAATGCAAAGATGTCACTTTAAAGACCAAGATACATCTGACTGAAAGTAGGTGTTTTTAGTCACCTCTTTTCCCAAAACAGCTAGAACAGTACAGTGACTGGATGCTGTCAGAATTTCATGTGGGGTATGGAAAAGGATGTGGCACCAGTTGTAGCACTGCTGATGTCAGATGGATCCTAGTTGTAAGTAAAGAATACAAAAGAAAACTATTAGTATGGTATTGATTATGTAAAGGCATTTGACTGTGAAGATCATAACTTTGACTAACAATGAGAAGACCACTTAATAATGCTCATAAGAAAACTATATCTAGTGCAAGAAACTATGGAACAAGGGAACAGTGCATGGTTTAAAATCAGAAAAGGTGTTCATCAGGGCTCTATTCTTTCTCCATACCTATTTAATCTGTATGATGAACAAATCATTTGAGAAGCTGGACTGTATGAAGAATAATGTGGCATCAGGATAGAGGAAGACTCTTCAAAAACCTGTGTTATGTAGAAGACAGAACCTTGCTGAAATTGAAGATTTGACATGCTTGATGTAGAAGATCAAGGCCTACAGCTTTCAATATGGGTTTTATCCTAACATAAGGAAGGCAAAAATCCTTACCACTGGATTGATAAGCAATGATATATGGAGAAAAGGTTGAAATTGTCAACGATTTCTTTTTACTTGGAACCACAATCAATACCCTTGGTAACACTAGTCAAGAGATCAGGAGACATATTTTATTGGACAAATCTTCTCTCAGGAACCTCTACAAATTACTGAGGAGCAATGACATCATTTTGAAAATTACATGCACTTGGTTCTGTGAACTATGATCTCTTCATTCAGTTGCTACGTCTGACAGCTGAACAATGAATAAAGATGACAGAAGAAGTGTACTGAATATTCCATGGACTGCCAAATGAATAAACAGATATGTACTGGGGGAAAAATGTAGCCAGAGTACTACCTGGAGTCAAGGATGGTAAAGTTTCAAGTCACATACTTTGTGCATGTTGCTAGGTGAGTCTATTCCTTGAAACAACTGTGGGGCATCATGATGGGAAAGGTCAGAAAAGGATATCTCAATGAGATGGATTGACAGTCATTAGAGCAATGGTCTCATGTATGTCAGAGATGGTGAGAATGACACAGGACTAGACAGGATTCATATCTGTTGTTAGTAAGGTTACTATGTTGTACTCGGCTCAATGACATCTTACAACTTAAGCAACTGAAAGCTGGATAATGAATTGGGAAGAGCAGTACAGAATTGAAGTATCTGAGTTACAGTGTTGGCAAAAAATATTGAATAAATCATTCCATTTACCAGAGGAATGTCTGTGTTTCATTGACTATGCAGAAGTGTTTGTGTAAATCACAACAAATCGTGGCTAACCTTGAAAATAATTTAGATCCCAAAACACTTAATTGTGTTCATGTGAAACCTATACTTCAACTAGGAAGTAGCAGTCAGAACAGAATAGGGACACGCTGCATGGTTCAAGTTCAGGAAAGTTGTACATCAGGGATGCATCCTATCTCCATACCTTTTCAATCTATATGTTCAACTGATCTTTGAAGAGGCAAGACTTTATGAGGAAGAATGTGGCATCAGATTTGGAGGAAGACTCATAAACAACCTACATTATGAAGATAACACAATCTTGTTTACTGAAATTGAGGAAGAAATAGGCATTTGCTGCAGGTCAAGGACTATCGTCTTCAATATGGATTGAAGCTCAACATCAAGAAAACAAAAATCTCACCACTGCTTTTTTTTTAATTATTATTATTTTTTGTGTGAGTGGACCGTCAAATCAGATCTGACTGGTACAGGAGGAGATTGTCCCTCCTTCCCCGGCAGAGCATCTGGTGGATTCGAACTGTGTGCCTCTAGGATTGTAGTTGCAGCTCCTAGCCACTAGGCTACCAGAGCTCCCCTTCACAAGTGCTTTTTTATAGACAGAGAAGGGACTGAGATTGTTAATAATTTAGCTTGCTTGGTTACACAATCAACACTCTTGACACCAGCAGTCAGGAAATCAAAAGACGAATTACATCCAGAGAGCCTGCTGTAAAGGACCTCTGTAGAGTACTGAAGAGCAACAATGTCAGCTTGGAGAATAAAGTGTACCTTATTCAGGCCATGGTCTTCCCGATTACTGGCTGTGTATCAGAGAGTTGGACAATGACCAAGGATGACAGAAGAAGCTTCAATGCCTTTGAGTTGTGGTGCTGGAGGAAATTGTTGACCACACCATGGACTGCCAGGAGAATAAGCAGAAACCAGCCTGCTCCCTGAAGATAAGGATTTTGAAGCTCCACGTCACTTATTTTAGGAATATGGCCAGGAGGGACCAATCCTTGGAGAAGGACACCATGTTCTGAAGGGTGGAGGGACAGTGCAGAAGACACAGGATAGATGGATTGATTCAGTTATTGGAAAAATGGGATTAGGTCTTTCGGAGATGATAAAATTGACTCAGGATAGAGCAGAGTCAGAGGTAGTGTTCATAGGGTTGTTATGAGTCACAGGAGACACAATGACACTTAACAACAACAACTGTGGTGGCATAGTCCATACAGAATTGTTGCACTGCTCATCCAAAACATGCATCTCCAGCATTTCAAATTCACCAGGAGCAGCATTACATGAGAAAAAACAATCTTCTCTCATGTGATTTATAGCCTCAGAAGCCCAATGAAGAGTCAACTATGAATTAGTTAGAACTCAGTGAGTTTGAGTTGTCAATTTTATTAGAAGAATAATAAAACTGTCATATTTGGAAGTTTTATTTGAAGCCAGAAAATTCCTTAACACTGAGTACAGTGAGACTTAATCACACATCTGTGGGACATTTTATCAGGAAAGATCAGTCCATGGAGAAGAAGATTATGCCTGGCAAATCAGAGGGTATGTGAAAAATTGAAAACTCTCCAACCTATGAATTGACACAGTGATTGCAATAATAAACTCAAACAACAAACAACTGTGAGGATGGGGCAGGCCCAAGCAGTGTTTCATTGTGTTGTATAGGACGTGATGCTAAATTGGAACTAACTCAATTGCACCTAAAACCAACAGTTAGTATAGTAATTATCTTAGCTGACCACAAAATTAACTTCTCTCTCAACATTTTCTATCTGTTGCTTGTGTACCTGAATGTAAGAATAAGGAAAGTGGCATCACAATCATCTAGCAAGCTAACTTTATCTGTGGAGCATGGCTTACTAATTGGTTTGATGTTTTGCTTAAACATTAACGTGTGTCACCAAACATTTGCACAATACTTCAGTTAGATGATTAGTGTCAGGAAAAGCAAGACTTTGTGGTAATAGTATGCTTCATAAAATACACCAGTATAATTAAAGAAGGGGAGGGGGCACCACACACCAAGTAAATTGTTCAATATAACTAACCCATCCGAGCTGTATACAATTATAATAATACAACTGCTTCTTAAATAGAAAATAATTCAACAACCACAACATGAGGCTACATAGATTTACTTTACACACTAGAGTTAATTCAGTGGAGCAAAAATTGGATATGAGCAAATACTATGAGAATGGAAATAAGAGCTTGGTAATTATTTGATCACCATTTTAATTAAACAATGATCGGCAGTTTATTATTCCTCTAGTTTTTCTAGACAAAACTATCTTATAATATAGTTTCCTAGCTCTTATTTTCATTATATTAAAAACAAAAACTTATTCAACATAGGCAGGAAAAGAATTATGCCTTAGATCAAAAACTGAATTTTCATTTTCATGTGGTACAACCAGGCAGTTATATTCTGTTAGCTGACAAGCACGATATTGCTACCATACTGATGTAATCTCAGTTTAAGCCCAATATTTCATGAATGTTTCTCATTTCTAGCCAAGATTTAGAGATATCAACAGTAAACACATCATGCCTTTATGGAGGTTTTCGTTCCCCTCTGACACACCATTTTAGTGATACATTTTGTTACATTAATAGAATTCTGCTTTTTTTTTTCTCTCCCACACAAGACTGAAGCAATACCTAGTTATTTTCAGAGAAATCATGCTTTTTACTACTTGTAGAAAATGTTGGATATTATGCCACAAAATGAAACTACTTTGCTTTTAGTCATAAGCAATATGTTAATGATGTAGCTCAGAGCCCAGCAAAATAATGTCAAACTAATCTGCAATCTGCCCAGAAAAAATGAAATGTCAGCCAATTATACCAAATGGCAAATGGTTTTGCTGTTCAAGTACATGGCTTATAAATCTGCTGGTTTAAAGTAAAGGGAGGAAAAAAAACCATGGAAAAAAAAATCTTGAGAAAAGTTACCAAAATGGCAATCTTTTATTCTTGCTTAGGGAGAAAGAAATAACAAGATTTTGTTGTGGTTTTAATTGCAAGTTGTTTTGTTTCAATTTTTCCCCCAGCACAATAGAATGATTGTTTTAGTGTCCTAAAGGGTTATATTTTTTTAAGGTTCATGGGTAATAAACAACAAGTGAATTATACATAGAGGATCTTTCTCAATCATTAATTAAAAGTATATGACTAAAATCAATAGATTGAATCTTGAACATAAAGCCATCATTCTGTGTCAGTGTTGACTAAGTATTTACAGTATTCACAGATTGCATCAGGAATGAAACTACTTTGCTTTAAAGAACTGGGGAGAGGGGTGGGCAGGGAGGAAAATGTTCAACAATGAATGAATGGAAATCCAAGTTCTCTATAATCTTCATTAAAATCTCAATTAAAAATAAAAGAAGTGCAAAAAAAAAGTGAGTCCAACATAAACAACAGATTCCTTTTACATATGTTGTTGGTCATTTTGGCTAATTTTACAACCATAGTATTTGCCTGTAGATTTAATATTTAAGAAGGGTGAGGTTTGAGCAAATGAATGTATTCAGAAGCATATTTTCTTAAGTTCGTTTCTGTCAAACACCTAAACACAGCAAACTGGCTGAAGCTTTTCTGCATTATTGTATTATTATGTACTGTCTAGTCAGAACTGTCTCATAGCAGATTCTCTATCAGGTTTTCAGGGACAATCAATTGCAAAGAAAAAAACTGCCCATCTTTCTCCTGCAGAACAATTGGTGGATTTCAACAGCATACCTGTCGGTTGGCATGCACCTCTTTACCACTAAGCTACTAGAGGAAGAAATGAAAAGTATTTTACCAAGAAAAGAGAAGGCAAAACCACAGCTGTCAAGTCAATTTCTACTCATATCAAAACTTTTAGGGCAGAATAGAACTACTTTTCAAAGTTGTAAATCTTTACAAAAATAGACAACCACATCGTTCTTCTACTGAGTGGTTAGCTGGTTCAAATCATTGAATTTCTGGTTACCAGAGAAGTGACTTAACCACTGTGGCAGCGGACTCTTGAACATTTTATTTTGCTTGGGGTACTATTGAGTCTGCTCTAACTCACAAAAACCCTGTGCACAACAAAACGAAATACCACCCAATCCTGTGCCTTCTTCACAATTCTGCTGTGCTCAAGCCCACTGCCGCAGCCACCTGGTCATCCATTTCACTGAGGACCTTTCCTTTTATTGGTCACACATCCTCTTCTTTATCAGGCATGGCATCCTCATTCAAAAATTGACCTTTTCCAATAAGATGCCAAAAGTATGAGAGATGAAGTCACATCATCCTGGCTGTCCTCCATAGCAGATTTGTTTGTTCTTTTAGCAATCAGTGATATAGTCAACATTCTTCACCAGCACCACAATCCAAAGGCATCATCGGGTCTTCTTAGGTTTCGTTGTATACTCTATAGGGAAACTTAAAGGTTATGCCACTATAGTGGTTCCAATACACTTTAGAGGCAATCTCCTCGGTGCACATTAGAGCCTCTCAAAAGGCTGTTGAGCTAAGAGTTGATTCCAACTCGACAACAACGTAAGTATTCATTTTATAGTGCCCTTAAATCTCATTGTCCATTCAAAAACTAGGAGCCCTGATGGCACAAATGTTAAGCACTGAGCTGTTAACTACATTGTCAGTGTTTTAGAGGCTCCATGGGACAACAATGTCACAATCTGCGTCCATAAAATTACTACTTTAGAAACCTGGGGGCAGTTCTACTGGATCCTACAGGATCACTATGAGGTGTAATCAACTTGATAGCAAGGAATTTTAGTCCAAAAATATCAATTAAACCTTTAACATCAGTCAGTATAGAAGATGACATCGTGAGGGTTTCTCTTTTATTTTAGATTGTGTTTTAAATAGTAGATACACTGGCAAGGTATGCAAATAACACTTTAGAAAAAAAAAGTAAAACCTGATTACATGACAGCTTCCATGTGATTAGCTTAACATCATCTCCTTTTATACCATTAGAAAAGTCACATTTTCTTCACCTTGATGCAGAGTTTTATTGATAGTAATTGATTATTGAAACTGTATACTTTTAGCTTAATGCCAACAAAGTTAAGAAAAGGAAAAAGAAAGGAAAATCTACATAAAAATCAGAAACTCATGACTAAGAAATGCAGAATAACTGCAGAAATGCTATAAAACAATGGAAAATAAATTTCTTTGGCAGCAACAAATAGATAGATGTGGACTATGATTAGCTTTGAGGACAGATGCTCACTTAATGTCCTGTTAATGAATATAAGTGGTTCAACAGCTGTTCTGTAATAAAATCATCGAAATCTCAAATCTAGGTGCTCACACTCAAAACCAAACCCCAATTCAAATTATCTCTACAGTATCCTATGGAGATGAATGACCTAATGACATTATCAGCATTCAAGGTGTGATAGTGCCACAATTTCAGCTATTTTTAAGGACCATTTAAAAACCACCATAACTATCATTATTTCTGCAAGTTCATAGAGTTTCCAGAAGCATGTGGTTTAGGAAGTGGATGCCACTCCTGCTTCCAAACCTGTCTTAAACTGGGAGATCCACCAAAAACTGTCCACCATGGGAAGCCATTATGGTATTTGGTTCAGCATCACAGCAAATCTGTACTTCCTCGGCACAGCAAATAGACACAAGAGTAGTGAACAAGTTAGAAGAATGTTCCTCCAAAATGAAATAACACTAGGCCCTCAGGCGCAACGAACTTTTAAATACAAGGACTATGTTTTTTTACACACACACACACACACACACACACACACACACACACATACACAAGAGGCTGGAAGACTTTTTATAACTATTGATGTTTGTAGCTCTTTGTAAATATATTAAATAATCCTATGTGCAAGTGATTAAGTATACCAAGATGTATAAGATAAATTCCTCTCCACATTCATCTTTCAGAGTTCTTTCTTTTCTCATACAGAATCATGTTCATAAGTCAATATTTTTCTGATTCTTTTCCAAAAGTCTATATGATTCTTTAAGCATTTCCATTTATTGGGATTTTGACACTGCTTTGAGTTTCTGTCCTATATTTTAAAAACTCTATTCACTGAACTTGATTAAGCACTCTTACACTTTTTAAACTTCTGCATAACTATTTCCACATCTCTTCAAAAGTTATGTGACAATAAAAAGCACACAATTATAAAACATATTTTCTTAGTCTACCATCCTTTTATATAGAATTGTAGAACATTTATTACAAATTTATTACTTGCAAAACGTTACATCTGATACAGGACTAAAAGATGACTAAACAATCTCAATTTTCTTGGATTTAGATTACAAAAGGTTGTCTTCTTAGGTACATAACATGCAAATGCAAAAATGCAAGGAAGAAACTATACAGAACATATGTTCAGAGCATAAGAATGATCAAACATAGTGAGGCAGATCAGAAAATCCTATAAAGATGAGATGAGATGGTAATCGATCTAGTTCTTAAAAGATCAGCGAGGACTCTTCAAAGGGGAAAAAAAGGATTCTGAAAAAAGAATTAACAAAGTATGATAGTGTAGATAAGTATGGCTACAGCAAAAACATTAGATGTATACAGACCAAGACACAGAGTAAAACTATCAAGGCAAGAAGTATGAATAATCCAAGCAATTGAGAACATTCAGGGCATTTTCTGAGAGAGAAGTTAAATAGCTTTTGTAAAGACAATGTCTCTCAAGAAAGGGCTGAAAGGCATAAGTAAAACTAAAACCTCATGCAATATTATTCAAAATGGGTGAGCCTGGAGGACATTATGCTGAGTAAAATAATCTGTCACAAAGGGACAAATACTGCATGGTGCCACTGTTGTAGAAAGTGACTGATATCAGGGTTGGGGTAAGACTGAGAAAAACTGGATAGATTATGTATACTTAATTGAAACAGATGGAGAAAACAGTTTAAGAGTGATATATGATAACATATTATGATTATCACAGGAATCCAGAATTAAGGTTGCATTTGGGGCAGGGTGGGGGGCAGGGTCGGAATTGGGGGGAGATCGTATACCAAGAAGAAGTTTATCTTTTGCTTTTCAAATAGAGGAGCGAACTGGGGGGAGGGTGGTAAAGAAAAAAGTACAATAAATGAATGTAAATCCAAAATCTCTGTAAATGTTCATTAAAATTAATACAATAAAATTTAAAAAAAAAAAACCCTAAAACCAAAAAAGACAAAGCAAATCCAAGCCAAATTCATTGCTATTCAGTCAATCCCAACTCATAGAGATCTTAAAGAACAGAGCATAACTATCCTATAGGATTTCTCAGCCTGTAAATCTTTGCAGTAACAAAATTTTAGTTACTTCATTCTCCCATGGAACAACTGGTAGGTTCCAACCAGAACCTTTTCAGCTGACAGTTGAGTGCATATCCATGGTGTCGTGTCACTAGGGCTTCTCCATGATATCAAGCAGTTCTTATAATATGCCAAGTGAGGAAATTGAGAACTAGAATCAGTGAAAAATTACAGGAAGAGTGAGATCAAGGAGAGGTCTATATTTAAAAGATGCTCATGTATTCTTTTGGCTAGGATTTTGTTAAGGACTTTTGCATCTATATTCATGAGAGAGATTGGTCTGTTAACTCTTTTAAAAAACAAGCTCTTGGTTTTATTGAATATGGTTTCAATTATATTTCTGTTCTCGATCTCATTTCAGCTCCTGTACTTATGATTTCTTGTATAGGCTGTAGGATTAGATTGTTGTTCTTTTTCTAGTTGATGAAAGTATTGAGTTAAATAATTGATTTTGTTTTCTTTCTCCATTTTTTATGTGTGTGCCTATTACTATGAACTGCCCCCTAAGGTCTGTCTTAGCTGCATCTCAGAGGTTTTGGTTTCTTGTAATTTAATTTTTATTTGATTCAAGGAATTTTTTTATTCTTTATTTCTTTTATAACCCAATCATGTTCTAGCGGAGAGTTATATAACTTCCACATGGGTGGCTTTGTAAGCTTTACCCTCCTGTGGTGAATTTCTAGTTTTATAGCATTGTAATCTGAGAAAATATTTTGTATTATTTCAATGTTTCAATTGTTGAGGCTTGCTTTGAATCCTAATATATGACCTATTCTAGAGAATGTACCATGTGCACTTGAGAAGAAAATGAACTGAGTTTTAGTTGGGTGCCATTCTCTGAATATACCCACAAGGTAGAGTTGGTTGATTATATGGTTTCATTCCTCTGCATTTTTCCTAAGTCTCTCTTGTGTTGACCTAGCCTATGGTGATAACACTGTGTTTAAATCTTCTACTACTATTGTGGTACTATCTATTTCTTTCTTCAATTTTATTAACTGTTCTTTTGTATTTTGCAGGTCTATCATTTGGTGCATAAATCTTGAGCAAGGTTATGTCTTAGTGCTCTATTGTGAATGATATAGTGGCTTCCTTATCTTTTAATGGTGGTTTTCATTCCAAGGTTTATTGTACCAGAGTGTAGTCTTGCCACTCTGCTTTTCTGTGGTTGCCATGTGCTTGATATATTTTTTTTCCAGCCTTTGATTTTGAGTCTGCCTTTTCTCTTCATTTTTTAGATGTGTTTCTGTAGGCTAGATATTGATGGGCTTTGTTTTTTACCCATGCTGCTACTCTTTTTCTCTTAATTGGTGCATTTAGTGAATTTATATTGTGTTATTATTGACAGGCCAGGTTTTACTACTGCCATTCTATCATGTTTCTTTTTCTGTTGTTTCAGATTATTATGGTACATTCACTTTCCTTTGGTGTATCTATGTGAATTATTGCACTTAAAATTTTTTGTAATTATGATCTTGTTTTCATATATTCCTGAAGTTCCTTCTTTTCTGCAAAGAATATAATTTATCCTTCATATTCTATGGAGAGCTTTGCAGGGTATAGGATCTTTGGTTGGTACTTGTTTTCTTTCAACTTTCTGTATATGCTATCCCATTATCTTCTAGCTCACATGGTTTTTGTTGAGAAATCAGAATTTAATCTAATTGTTTCCCCTTTTTAGGTGACTCTGTTTTTCACATGATGTTTTTAGTAGTCTATTCTTATTTTTTTATTTGGAGAATTTGACTATGTCTTGATGTTTTTACTTTTGTGTCTAGTCTATTTGCTGTGCATGTGGAACATGGATTTCCTCATTCTTCATAATACCTGGGAAGTTTTCTTCTAGTACTTCTTCCACAATTTTCTTAGTGACTTCCCTGTCACTCCTATATTCTGGAATGTCAATCATATGTATGTTCTTTCTTTTGGTGTCATCCCATTTGATTCTAATGTGTTTTGTGGTTTTGTTTTGTTGTTTTTTTTTTTTTCATTTTCCTGATATCTTGTCTCTGATCTTTCTTCTATTATGTTTCTAGGGAGGCTCTTCTCTTCCAGATCACTGTCTCTCTGTTCCATCTCAGGATGCAAATCAATAAGAAAAATAATAAGATTTATGCCAAGAGAAAATTTCAATTATTGTTGGATCAGATGGTGAGTCTATTGATCAAGAATATCTGAAATATATTGGTGATGAATTATCTGACATAGAAGGCTGAAATTGGGTCTGTAAATAAATAGTTGGAAATAAAAATAGATATTATTATAGATGATATTCCTATATATTACCTGTATATACTTCTGTGGGTGAGTTAAGCCAAAAGGAAAACGTCATTTGTTATTTTTCAGGGTTCTTTGTCCATTTTCACTCCCATAGTTTTGATTACAACTTCTACTAAGACTCAAAAACATGTCTGCATTCTACTTTCTTTTTTGGTTTTCCAGCTAAATAGATTTCTATGCTACCTGAATTCTGCAAAGAATATGTTATGAACTCTTCTTTCCAGAAGAAATAATATGAATAAATCCAATTTACTAAATGCTTTAAATCTGTATAAATAACATGCCAAAACAAAAATGTGTCTACTTTTGACTGAAAGAAAAATTGAAAATTGGGATTTTCACAGTTCTCAATCCACATTTCTAGTGGGTTTATCAGATAGTCCCATTGGATATAGTTCTTCAAAGTCAGTATTTGTAACCCTAATTCAAACTTTAACTGCATATCTTTTACAAGTCATTTAACCTTTCTTTCATCTTCTAAATCCAGCAGCTATTCCAAGGGAGAAAAATGGGTAGTTTCTTCCCATGAAGATGGTAAGCCTTAGAAACTTGATGGTTGCTTTTCATTAGGAACTGCTGAGTGGAGTATGACTCAAAACAACCCTATGAACAATAGACTTAAATCCTATCCTATCCTGTGCCATCCTCATCATCTCTGACACACTTGAGACCATTGTTATAGTCACTGTGCAAATCCATCTCAATAGAGGTCATTTTTTCCTTTACTGACCCTCAATCTTTCCGAGCATGATTTCCCTTTATAAAGAATATCCTCATCTAGCTACATCATCTTTGCTTCCAAGAAACACTCTAGCTGTATTTTCTTCAAGATATATCGGTTTGTTATCTTGGCAGTCCATGTATTCAGAACTCTTTTCCAGTACCTCAATTCAAAGGCATCAATTCTCCTTTCATCTTTATTCATTGTCAAGTTCTCTGATGCAAAGTTGGTGATTGAGGAGACCATGTATGAATTAAATGCACCTTAGTCCTCAAACTGACACCCTTGCTCTTAAGTATATTGAAGAAGTAAGTCTCTGACAGTGGACTTGCCCTATGGAATGACTACTGATGCCAAGAGTGTTTCTTTTTTATTCAAGCAAGATTAAATCACTGACAACTTCAATCCTTCTTCCATCTAGCATGATGTTGACTGTTGGTCCTGTGGTGAGGATCTTTGTTTTCTTGATGTTGATATGTAATCCATACCAAAGGCTTCAGTTTTTGTTCTTTTGCAGCAAGCTTTTCATGTCCTTCTCACTTTCACCAAGTAAGATTGTGTCATCTTCATAACATAGGTTGTTGGTTAGTCTTCCTTTGATTCTGATGCTACAGGATGGAGAAAGGATACATCCCAGATGCACACTCTTCCTTATTTTAAACTATTCCGTATTCCCTTATTTTATTCAGACAACAGCTTCTTGATCTAGGCATAGATTTCATTACAGCACAATTAAGTGTTACAGGAATTCTTTCATTGTTAGCCATAATTTGTTATGATCCACAGTTAAGTGCTTTTGAATAGAAAACTTGATGGAGCATTGATAATGAGTCAAATTGATCCAATTAGACAATGTGTCTATGCTGGGGATTTTAGTTGGGGTTTGTTTGTTTGTTTAGTGGGGATGGAGGATTAATATCCATTTTCCCATTTACAACAAAGGAATAGGAACGAACAATCACTTACAGATCTAAATTTTCTTCTTTCTCTTAACTTCTCTTATAACCATATACATCTTTTATAATTGCTCTATGTATTCTGTCCCATACCTTTTCAATTTATATGCAGAACAGATCATCTGTGATGCTGGGCTGTATGAGGAGAAAGGTGACAGGAGGACTGGAGGAAAAGTCATCACCTCTGTTATGCAGATGACACAATTCTGCTTGGTGAAACTGAGGAGGACCTGAAGTGTCTTCTGCAGAAGGTCAAAGACTGCAGCCTTCAATATGGATTGGAGCTCAATATGAAGAAAACAAAGATTCTCAACATTGGGCCAGCTGGCAACATCATGATAGATGGTGAAGAGATTGAGATTGTTAATAGTTTTAGATTACTTGGCCCCACAATCAACACTCTTATTACTAGGAGCTAGGAAATCAAGAGATGAATTGCATGGGCAAAGTTGACTGTCAAGGACCACTCCAGAGTACCAAAGAGCAACCACATCAGTCTGGAAACTAAGGAGCACCTGATCTAGGCCATAGTCTTTGCATCTGAATGCTATGCATCAGAGAGCTGGACAATGACTACGAATGATAGAAAGAGAATTAATGCCTTTGAGCTGTGGTGCTGGAGAAGAGTGTTGAATATACCATGGACTGCTAGGAGAACAAACAGGTTCATCCTAAAGAGGGTGAAACCAGGCTGCTCCTTGGAGGCAAGGATTCTGAAGCTTTGTCTGACATACTTTGGACATGTTACAAGGACAGACCGCTCCTTGGCGAGGGACATCACATTTGGGAGGATAGAGGGATGGCTAAGGAGAGGAAGACCCTCGACGAGATGGACCAATTCAGTAATTGGGATAAGATTTGCACAGGATAGAGCAGGGTTTAGGGCTCTTGTACATAGGGTTACTATGAGTTACAAACGACTTGATGGCACGTAACAACAACTACATATCATTAGAGATCTATTTAGTTTAACCTTACAAGTATTAGTCAGTGGCTCCTCTCTGTTTTTTCTTCCCTACTATCCTCTGTAAATTCTGCTAAACCTCCTCCAAAAAACTAGTGTTATGAGTGGGGGGGGACCCCAAACCAAAACAACTAAACTAGTATCATTGCATCCTTTGCATACCTATTCCCATTGTCTCATCTCATATGCTCTTGCTTCCCTTGTACATGATTATAGTAATCTCTTAAATATCTTCCCTACATCTTGTTACAGGTAATTTCTAAAACAAGTTATAAATGTGAGATTTTTAGGGTTATTATTATTCAGTTAAAAAAAGTTTCTCACAACTCAGATTTATTTAGTTAAATAAGGCACATTTTTCAAAGTTTTCCAAGATCTTCAAACTAGTTTTCCAGCTACATTTAATTTATTTTTTTATCTACCATTTTTTATCTAATTTCAGCACCATCAAAGTGGATCAATTTTATGATTCAACAAACATAGGCATAATTTCCTTCAGATTACTGCACCCTTTATTAATTTACTACTAACTGTTAAAATACTATTATGATTGTGATGTTTACATAATTCTTTTTAAATTATATTATTTTGTGTTATTGACATTCACTGTCAATTAAGAAACACAAAACTACAAAAAAAGGACATAAAAGTTCAGTTGAGGTTCTGTTTGTTAGTTTTTTAATGTATTTGGATAATTCTAAAGATGTTAGTGTGTGCATATGACTATATAGAGAGAACATACTACACTTGCTGTTGTGTACCCTCCTTTTTTGTTGCTCAATAACACGTGGCAAGCATTATTTCATGTAAATAAATAAAGAACTGAATCATCATTATAATTATCACACATTCCATTAGAGAAAGGGCTGATATATAGCCAGTCTGTATGAATAGTGTGCAGCAGTCTTTCATCTGTTTATTCTGAAAAACCAAACACCTATTCTGAATTATCAGAGCACAAATAATACTGTCAACTATTTTTGGTATTACCTTAATGTATAAGTGATCATTATTTGCCTACCTAGTTGTGTCTTCATGGACAATAACAACACAATACTTTAATCAATATTCAATTAAAAAAACCTGTATGTATCCTTTAAAACACCGTTGAATTGAATTCTCTCCATTAAACTACCTTCTGAAACCCCAGCCAAAAATTATCATCATCCTTATTCTGAATTCCCACAAGATTATGCCCCAGTCTTCTACATTTATCACTTTTGACCTTGAATTCTAATTGTTTTAGTTTTCTATCCCTAATAGAATATAAGCTTCTTTACAACAACAACCCTCTTTATGGATTTCAAAGTAGTTGGATCAATGCTTTGCACATCATAAACATTCAAAACTTGTTTGTTAAATAAATGGCTGAATTAATGAATGTCAAAAAGTAGACCAACAGAGAACACTATATCACAAGGGCAATTCAGAATCCAGCATGTTGAAATTATTTGTAAATGCTTAAACAAATTATGTAACTTATTTTAAATTATCTAGTAAGTGAATTAGCCACTGCCAATGTCATTTTTCAAAAGGAAAAAATCTATCAAATAGCAATTTTTTATAAAGCAATTAGAAAAGCAATTAATGAGTGGCAAGCCTCGGAGACTATAATGGAGTTATTGGGTGAAGATGCATTCATTTAGCCATCATTTCTCCAAATGTCAAGCAAAATTCAACAAAGTTAATTTACTGACGGTGCTCTGCTATAAGGAAGCAAAACCAGATGGAGGTAAATAAGTTTGATTAACTGTAATTGAATGTTTGCTATCATCAGTATTTTAAAAAAGAAATTTAAATTTACAGCAAAATAAG
Organism: Elephantulus edwardii; assembly: GCF_000299155.1. Taxonomy (NCBI): domain Eukaryota; kingdom Metazoa; phylum Chordata; class Mammalia; order Macroscelidea; family Macroscelididae; genus Elephantulus; species Elephantulus edwardii. The sequence continues at coordinate 13,340,070 of NW_006399763.1, forward strand.
GTAAATGAATAATACTATAAGTTCCATGTATATAAGTATGGAGCTCCTGGTGCTCTTGCATTTTGTTGATGAGAAAGATATTAATCTCAATAGTTTATCTGGAGTATTATTTTAGGCAGAGTGGAAGATATGTATCTTACTCTTAATTGATGATATTCATAGGCTAGTCATTTAATAACAACAGCCAAACTGATATGTCAACATGTTAGTGTTTCTATTCATTCCATCTATATTACTACAGTAAACTCTTTCCTCTTGTCATCCTAAAGGTCATAACCAAAAGTATGTCATGAATCTATAGCATTATATCATAGAACTAATATGAAAAGGAGAAATACACAAGTTATGATTTCTAGATCATCCTATAATTAGGGAGCTGGTTTCTAATTTTCTTAGATTTCAAATCAACCTTTCAACTAAATTCCATGGTGCACATAGACATTGCCTCTTCAGACAGCTACAAGAGAGTGGCATCAATCTAAGCCTACATGCTAGAGCGCTGGTCATGAACCCTTACTTTTGGGCATTTTCAGAGCTTTGAAGCTCTCTGATATAAATTAGGAAGAATCAAAGGAAAGTGTCTTTGTCAGAATGAGACTCAGCTGGAGGCAGCCCTACACATCTCTCATAAAGAAAAATCAATGAAGTAGTAAAGACAACATGGTAGGAAAGATGTTTTTTGATAATCAGAAAAATTCAAGTAAGAAATTATTTCATTCTGTGTTTTATGTTACTTCGGTTTTAATTAAATAATAGCAGACTTGTACAAACCATTCTGCCATAGTGAGGCCTGATTGAGTCAGCAATACTTTGAGAAATACCGAAAACTGGTATATTTCTGTCTTTGAAGTGATACTTTTTTGATAGTAGGGTGACAGGTCAAATTGGGTTTAGCAAACACCAGAAAATACAATTGTTATTCTTGCTAGATCTTGCGGAGTTGATGACAACTCATAATGACCTTACAAACAACAGACCAAAACAGAACAAAATCCTGAAACAGTCTCACAATCTTTGCAATTCACAGGCCCATTGGTTCAAGTCATTCAGTCAGTGCATCTCATTTACGGTGTTCCTCTCTTTCTTTGACCCTCTCCATTTCCAAGCATAATGTGTCTTTTTTCAAGTACTAGCTTCTCTTATCAACATAAAGTATGTGAGACAAAGTTTCATCAACCTTGCCACTAAGGAGTACTGCGGTTTTAAGGGTTTATGGTTAAAAATGTCTTCCCTAGTCACTGACACTGAATTTGATATGTGGATGGATAAGAACATGCAAGTAGGATGTGTTAGCCTATCCAAAAGGGGATTGGCTAGTCTCTATTAATTGAACAAATCCAGCATCAGATTTTGAGCACAGAAGTAGCAAGAAAATGTGGCACATCCTTTGGTGCCAGAGATCCCTGTGCGAGCCTGACCAGGGCCTTAGCGAGGAGCACCATAGGAGCTAGCAGCAGAGAACCAGCGATATGACATACATAAGACAGAGCTTAGCTCAGGACTGCTGTGCCACATAATCAGAGTTAAGAGGCTTTTGTCCCAAATTTATTGGAGGAATAGCAGACAGGGAGAGCCTTAATTGGCAGGATTAAAAGCCTAAAGCCACAAGGCTGAAGGCTGAGGTACCAGAGAACAAATTTTGAAACCTGTCTTGATTGAGTTATTATATTTTCCTACTAACCTGAAATCTTTTTACTTCTTTAATATGGTTCAGTTCTGCATACAGGTTGAAAAGGTATGGAGACAGGACACATTCCTGGCATACGCCTGTCCCAATTTTGAACCATGCAGTGTTTCCTTGCTCTGTTCTGACGACTGCCTCTTGGTCCAAGAATAGATTTTGCATTAGCACGATCAAGTGTTCTGGGATTCCCATCCTTCTCAGAGTCACCCACAGTTTGTTATGATCCACACAGTTGCCTTTGCATAGTCAATGAAACAAAGATATACATTCCTCTGGTATTCCCTGCTTTCAGCTAAGATTCATCTAACATTAGCTACAATATCCCGAGTACCATGACCCCTTTTAAGCCCAGCCGGGACTTCTGGCAGTTCTCTACTTATGTGCTGTTCCAGTCGTTTTTGGATAATCTTCAGTAGAATCTTGCTTGCATGTGAAATCAAGGATAATGTTCTGTAGTTTCCACACTCTGTTGGGTCACCCTTTTTTGGGATGGGAATATAGATCTCTTCCAGTCAGTTGGCCAAGTGGTTGTTCTCCAGATTTCTTGGCACAACTTGGTAAGCACATCCAGGGCAGCGTCTTTTAGCTAAAATATGTCAATTGGTATACCATCTAATCCTGGGGCCTTATTTTTTTGCTAGAAAATTTTAATTTCTTTTTTTTAAAAAAAGAAGAAGAATTGATGTCTTCAAGTTGTGGTGCTGGAGAAGAGTCTTGAACACACCATTGACCAACCAAAAAAAACATACAGGAGAGGGTGAAACCAATTTTCTCCTTTGAGGCTAAGATTCTGAAGCTCTTTCTCACCTATTTTAGACATGTGGCCAGGAGGGACCGAACCTTGCAAAAGGGTATCATGCTTGGAGAGTGGAGGGACAGTGCAGGAGAGGAAGACCCCAGATGTGATGGAATGATACAGTAATGAGGGCATTGGGAGTAGACACATCAGAGTCAGTGAGAATGGCTCAGGATAGGGCAGGCTTAAGAACTACTGTACAGTGGACCATTATGAGTAATAAGCGACTTGAGAGCACTTAACCAGAACATCTAAATATTTTTCTTAAGGACAGAAACATAAACAGGCAAAGCTAATTCTCAAAATTATGGTTAAGAAATGGTTGACATGTCTTTAGAAAATACTAACCCATTAAAAGAAAATTTAAAGACATTTAATTTTAATTTTGTCATCATTGTATTTTTCTTAAAAAGAGATCCCTGAAACTATCTTCTTTCATGAAAGTTAGGTAATTTTTAAGCAAATGTATTTTGTAAAAATTTTTCTTTTCTTTCATTCCCAAAGAAAATAATGTTGATAGGTCTCAGATCTAAAATTGACCGAAGGAATTTGACTATAAGTAAAAAATTAAAAACAAAAGCTAATTATCACTGATTTCATTCAAACTCATGATGTCCCAATAAGTCCCAGAGTAGAAGTTTTCCAATGTAGGTCTCCTTGGCTCTTATGTCATGGTAGCAACTCACCAGGTCATTCTTCTACATTATTGAAAGTGTGTTTCACTGAGAACCTACCAGGATGTCAGCTGTGGGTCTGTTCAGACTCTATGGTACACATCAGCAACAACATAACATTATAACTTAATTAAGAATAAAAATCAAGCCAGTTAAAAAAAAAAAAGAAAGAAAGTGTGTTTCAACTGCCAATCTTTATGTTAGTAGTTGAGTACAAACCACAATAGTGAAAACATCTGCTTAAATGTATTAATGGTTTATATTAAATGTTTTCAAGTGGATTGGTAATTATTTTTAGCCTAGAAGCCCCAAACCCTGAAAATCATGCAATCCCATTTTGTGATAAGGTATCTTGTACATTTGGTATTACCACTCCCTAAAAGAGTAGGGGCTATACTTTGCTAGAAGCAATTGAAAGAGAACCCCAAAGTCTTTACTCTGGTAAATATTAGGAATGGGACACAGGTCATCTCTGTGACAATAGTGCGCACCCTTTGCAGCAAATTAAAGACAACTATTATCACAAAAGAGTGCACCCATTGCTGCAAACAATTTTCTCCTCAGAATCCCAGGAAACTAATCAGTTTTTTGCAAGAAAAAGTTTCTGTGGGCTACCAGAGTGGGGAAAGGTAATACTAATTATCCTTTTGTACAATTAGCTCCTTGCAAAACTTTTGTCCAGCAATCAGAAACTGTTGCCATTCCCATCCTCCTTATGGCTTCTATGTATGCTTTCACTGAGAAATTTATTTAACTACATGCCCAAAGCTGGGAGATTTTATTAAGAAAATATATTAGTTATTATTTAATAGGGTGGTTGCTGCGATGCTGAATGCTTTGCCACTGATGTGTCAAACACCATAATGGTTATCCACTGTGGTTAGTGTTTGTTGGAACTCTCAGACTGATTCAAGTTTGAAAGCAGGAGTGGCATCTACTTCCTAAACCACATGTCTCTGGAAACTCTATGAACATAGATAAACAGTGATAGTTATTGTACAAGGTCCAGGCTTTGTTTATAGGGTGACTATGAGTCGTGCTTGATTTGATGGCACTTACAAACAACATTAGGAGCCCTCGTGGAAGTGATTAAAACTCTCATCTGTAAACTAAGAGATCTTCGGTTAGAACTTCACAAAGAAAGATGTGGCAGTTTGAATTCGTAAAGAATTAGTACTAGAAAGCCTGTGGGCAAGTTCTACTCAGTCCTGTCAGGTCAAGATGAAGCAGAACTTATTCAAAAGTGGCTGGTTTTGTTAATTTTATTGCTTAAACTGTCACAGTGAAAATGAGAAAATGTAATATAAGAACCCTCTTATTTTCCCATTCCAAAATGTTTCTATGCAAAGAAGCTAAAGCACACTGATTTCTGCTTACTTTCTTTTTGAGAAATCATTCTGGAATATGTATTTATTCATAGTTGCATATACTTACCCAGTGAGTGAGTCCTGGTTGCTTAGTAGTAAGTAATTGTACTGCCAACTCAAAGGTATGTGGTTTGAACCAACCAGCTGCTCTGCTGGAGAAAGATGGGTAGGTACTCTCCTATATGATTTATTGCCTCTGAAAATCTTCTGGAGGGCCACCTATTATTCAGTTCCAATTTGACAGTCAATACTCAGTAGCAACAACAACCCATTTAAGAATTTTAACATAACTTTGCTAGGCAATTATCCAAAAGTCCTATTAGTAATTATCAGATGCTCTGGTGGCTCACAGGATAGGACAAGATCCAGACCTGTTGTTCCTAGGATAACTATACATCATACTCGGCTCAAAGACACCTAATTGTCACCTAATTGGTGACATTAGGGTTAAAATATTTAGCTGCTAATTAAAAAAGTCAATGTTCTAGCCCCTCTGTGAAAGAAAACAGCCACTCTGAAAAATCTGCTCCTATAAAAGATTGTTGTTATGTGCCATTGAGTCATTTGTGACTTATGCACAATAGCTCAGAATCCGGCCCTGTGCTGAGCCAATCTCACTGTCTCTGACACACCTTACACACAAATCCTCATTACTCCAGTCATTGTGTCTGTCAATCCATCCCACCCAGAGTCTTCCTCTCTTGTCCCATCCTTCCAGCCTAGAAAATTTGATGGGACAACTTTACTTTGACATACAGGGTGCAATGGCTTGGAATGGATTCAGTGGCAGGGAGTTTGGTTTTTTTGTTTCATAGTTAGAATCACCAATTCTGAGTAGTACTATACGTAGTTATCAAATCTTGGAGTAAAAACAGAAGAAATTCATTCATCTACTAAGAATACTAGTCACAATCATAATTACAAATGTTCTTTTTTTTTTCTTTTTCTCTGAACTGAAACCAAAGATGATCAAGAGTATAACAAAGGGAATCATAAGTCTGGACCAGTAATGAGATGGAACAGAGAAGGTTCAGGATGGATTAGTTTGTGTACACAACTAGGGAATCACTTCTACTCTGCTGCATTTTCCAGACTTCACGTAGCTCCTCCTGTTTTATGTATGTTAACCTCTTGTAATCCTAATTCATTGTGTATACTTCCATTTATAGTGCTCAGGCCTTTCATTCATAGGGTCGCTATGAGTCATTGTCTATGACTCAACAGCAACTAACAACAAAAACAACAACTTCCATTTATATCTCACTGTTTCACACTCTGGGAGCTCTGGTGGAGTAATTTATAAGAAGTTGCTCAGCTAACCCAAAGATGGCCCTTCCCTGGCAGTTCAAATCTATTAACAGCTCCTTAGCATAAAGATGGGCAATCTCCATGTAATTTTCAGCCTCCCAAACACCTGCTGGAGTGTAATCCAGGAGTTGGTTCCAACTTGACAGCAATGAGTTGCTTTAGCACCTTTTTTTACAGCACTATCAGTGCTTGCTCTCATTCTTTTTTATTCACTGGGTAGACAGTCCTTAACACAACACTATTATTCAGGGAAGCTGTGAGCTTGATTAATATGCAAACTCAATAATCCTCCCTCATATAACAGAATTGACAGTAATTATACACACACTTTTTTTTTTTTTTCATAAAATTGCACACTCAGGTCATGTTTGACATCCACAGTGCACTGCTTGTTCTTCATAAAGTGGGTGTTAGAGAACAGATGACTTTGAGAGAACAAATTTGACTCATCTTAAAGCTCCAGGAAATTAAAACCAGAGTGTGAAAGTATATGAATGATAGCAACAGTTTGCTCTTCTCCAGAATTAATTCAGCAGTTAGTACGTTAGAGATATCTTCAAAAGCTCAAAGTTACTGCCTTGAATCTGAACCAAGTAATAACTGGACCACCAGCACTATTTTAGAAGCTGTAAATCCAAGGGGAATGACCATCTTTTTTTCTGTAGAACAGCTGGTGGGTTAGAATTGTCCATGTAAGTGTTGGCAGCACAACTCTTTAACAACTAAACTACTAGATATCAGATACTTTTTTTTTTTAAGGTAATTCATTTTTATTGAATTGATCCCAGTTCATCTCAAACACCTGGGACAAACATGTTTTGTGGATCCATGAAAACTACACACATTTCTAGCTAACTCCTAAAAGATAGAGTCAGTGTTGTTAGATACCTTGTATTTACACTTCAACTCAGTGATCCTTTGAACAGTAGACAAGAATATTGCCTGTACCATTTCTGCACCGTCTTTTTTTGTTGCTGTTGTTGTTTTTTAATCAATAATTTATTCATTGGTCATACATTTTTTGCTTTGTCATTCTGTGCTGCCTTTTGGAATCTTCTGTTCAGATCCTTAGTGTCTTGGATTCTTCCTTGTGCTTTGGTTTCTCCACGTTGCAGTGCAATCTTCAGAGTTTCTTCTGACATCCATTTTGGTCTTTTCTTCCTCTTCTGTCTTTGTAATGACTGCCTGCACTCTTCCTGGATGATACATTTAACATCCTCCCACAACTCATCTGGTCTTCGCTCATTAGTGTTCAAGGCCTCAAACCTGTTCCTGAGATGATTCTGAAATTCAGGTGGGATGAAATTAAAGTCATATTTTGGCTCCTGTGGATTCGGTTTAATTTTCCTCAGCTTCAGCTTGAACTTGCATATGAGTAGTTGGTGCTCTGTTCCACAATCAGCTCCTGGCCTAGTTTTCACAGCTGATATTGAGCTTCTCCACCGGTTTTTTCCACAGATGTAATTGATCTGATTCCTATGCAAACCATCAGGTGAAATCCATGTGTATAACCTGTGTTTATGTCTCTTAAAAAACGTATTTGCAATGAATAAATCATTGATTGTGCAAAATTCAATCATTCTATCTCCAGCTTCATTTCTGTCACCAAGTCCATGTTTTCCAACTACTGATTCTTCTTCCCTGTTCCCAACTTTTGCGTTGCAGTCACCCATTATTATCAATGCATCTTGATTGCATGTTCTATCTATCTCTGATGTAAGAGTTGGTAGATATCATCTATTTCTACTTCTTTGGCTCTGGTTGTTGGTGCATATATCTGAATGATAGTGGTATTCACTGGACTTCCTTGTAAGCGTATGGATATAATCCTATCACTCACAATGTTGTACTTCAAGATGGATCAACTTTATAAAAAAATTAGGTGTTCATCAATGAGCTTCTACATGCATCTGTATCAGATCCATTCCACTCTGTATTGTTTCTTGATAAAGACACATATTGTTAGGAAGTGCCAGTCCAAAAAAGAAAGATGAATTGATACATTGATTGTAACAGTGGGTTTGAGCATGGCAGAGATTGTGAAGATGATGCAGGATAAGGTAAGGTTCATAGTGTTGCTATAAACAGTAGATACCACAGCACCCATCAATTATGAAAACAATCCCCCCCCCTTTTTAAGTAGACTCCTACTGCATAATCCAAAATGTAAAATTACTCTAAGTCACTGTTATTAGCAAGACTTTACACCCCATCTATAGCGTTCAGGATTTACTCAAAGTGTCTTAACCAGCTGTTTAACTTTGCCATCTAGATAGGCAGGTATGTGAATAGGGTGTGTCAGCCTATCCACAAGGGGATTGGAGTCTTGCCAATAAATTGAGCAGCCCCATGCACTGGCCAAAGTGGTCTTTCAGTTCTAAAACAGTAGTAATTGTTAAGGAAATCTGGAGTACATATGTATTATAATGATGCAACTTCTTAGAAACACTATCACAATGACTGCAACAACAGGCTCTTGTGTGTCAGGAAGTGTGAGGATAGCACAGGACAGAACAGGGTTCAGATCTTTTGTTCATAGAGTCACTATAAGTTGTATTTGACTTGACAGTGCCTAACAACAAACAACAATAGAACAATAAAGAATGTGAAAGTAGGAAATGAAAAGAATACATAGTTGGAAAATGTGCCAATGATAACAGAAACAATCTCAAATAGCACATGATGGAATTTTTCAAAACTAACCACTTAGTTATCGAGAAGACCTTCTTTCAATAACACAAATACTGGTTATACATGGGAACCTTGCCAGGCGGAATACACAGAAATCAAACTGACTACCTCTTTGGAAAGGTATTCTAACTGCCAGAGAGGCAAAGCCTTTGAGTTATGTGCTATGTGTTATGCCACTACAACATCCTTTATAACAATAATTACAACTAATTAATGAATTAATTAGTTTGATCAACCTTGTAGTAAACTGCCTTTCCTTTTACTCAGCTTCATAAATTTCTACTATCTATTATTTTTTAATCCCCTATCCCTTTCTTGTCATTGCTGGTAACCATCTAATAATGAGTCTATCTTTAGAAACTTTTCTTAGTTTTTTATATTAGTGATGATATACAATAATTTTCTTAGTGGGTGACGTATGCCGCTCAGCCCAATTTTCCCTAGATTGATCCATGCTATGCAGTGCTTCTTGGATTATTTATTGCTCTTTAGTGTTGTGTAATATGCCAGTGTGCTCTTTAATCAATTGTCCATTGATGAACCATTAGGTTGTTTCCATCTCTTTGTGAGTATAAATAATGCTGCAATAAACACGGGTATCCATATATCAGTTCATCTTGATGATCTAAAAGCCTGAGAGTCATGAAAACTAATACATGCATATGAAACCAATGATAGAAATCATAAAATTCCTAAAGAGAGAGACTTAGATAAATGACTATTTCCACTTTGAACCACAAAAAATCCAGAATATGCATGGATAATCAGTGTACATGAATAATCAGAGACTTTATGCATACATATATTAAAACTCAGCAGCAATGGTTTAAAATATTAATTATTTTTATATATCATCCATAAGTTAATCAAATAGTATGTATGTCAGTATAAAGAATAAAGATTCCAGCTTCTCTCAAGAAGATTTAGAAGGTATTTTTTTTAAATTTGAGTCATAATTAGACTATATTTTATCATGCCAATATAACTAAGTCTAACAGCAATGGGTCGGGGGGAAAAAGACTGTCATCAATCCATAATATACCAACTGTTCATTTTAGGCTGGAAAATTAAAGACCAAATGGAAAATGGTATCTCTTTGATTTAAATACAATCCATTCACTAAGGTTGACTTAAATTTTGCTTGCTCCTTAAATTGTTTTTCAACTTTTGTAGCCTCCACAAATCTTTCTTTATTTTTCATCTCAATAGAACATATTGTGTATGACAGGATAGCCCAAGGCGTAGTAAATAAATGTAGGAGATACTGGGTGTCATGCTGAAGAGATTATTCATAGTTTAAACATTGAAGGCTTCTCAACATAAGTAAATTCTAAAAGTATGATTCCTAAAATTTATATTTTTATATACATCACCAAATAATTTCTAAAGAGTTGTAACAATCTTGACTGGCTTCTAATGATAAATATTTTCAATCTAATGCAGCTTTATAAATATTGACTTTCTAAAAATTGCTTTTCTATCCTTTAAGAGGGCATACTTTGAGATTAATTATATTATAAATCAAGAAATATCTACAAAAGAGAGCTCTTTCAGGAGTTAGCATATTGTCAAAATAATCTTAGTCAAACAATTTTTATAGATTTCCTTATTACAAGACTTCTCAGACCCTTTAATGTGCTAAAGTGCACTGTAAATCTCTGAGAGACACACTCGGTCACATTTCCCAAACACACTTAGCTATAGAACCTTTTCCCCAAAACATTTCAAGGGGAAACATTTCACAGAATTATTTTAAAAAATGCTGTTCTATACCTGTAATTTTGTCACTTAATCATATTATCAGCTATTACTATTATCTGTTTCATGGTGAAAATGAATTCCCTCTCCCACATAATCAGAAGCTATTTACCTGGTCTTCTGAATAATAACTAATGTACCATACTCTGCGGAAAAGGTGTGCAATAAATATTTTCTGATTAGCTTATAGGTTACATGTTTAAAAAATAAAATTATATATGCTGTAAGTTTGAATACAGTATATAAAAATGTAATGTTCCTAAACAAGTAGGACAAAAGACATTTTTATCTTTTTTCACCAATGGAAATAATTATTGCCTTTATCACATAGTTTGTTGTTGTTGCTATGTGCCGTCGAGTTGTTTGCGACTCATAGCGACCCTATGTACAACAGCCCTAAAACCTGCTCTATCCTGTGCCAATCGCATTGCCTCTGACACACCCATCCCGATTACCCCAGTCACTGAATCAATCCACCTCATAGAGGGTCTTCCCCTCCTGCACCGTCCCTCTACCATACCAAGCATGACATCCCTCTCCAAAGACCTGTCCCTCCTTACAACATGTCCAAAGTATGTCAGACGAAGCCCCAGAATCCTTGCCTCCAAGGAGCAGCCTGCTTTAACCCTCTCTGGGATGGATCTATTTGTTTTCTTGGCAGTCCATGGAACATTCAATACTCTTCCCCAGCACCACAGCTCAAAGGCGTCAATTCTCCTTCTATCCTCTCTAGTCATTGTCCAACTCTCTGATGCATAACCAGTGATTGCAAAGACCATGGCTTGTATCAGGAAGACCTTAGTCTCCAGAGAGACTCTGTTGCTCCTGAGTACCTTAGGAGGTCCCTAACCGCAGACTTTCTCATTGCAATAAGTTTTTTTATTTTCTGGCTACTGAGAAGTGCAATTAAATTATGTCATGCATTAAAGTGACTGTTTTCTTTCCAACTGCAATTAGACAGTTCTCATAGTATTAAAAAACCCTTTATGTTTATTGCACCTTTGTTCACAATAGCAAGGAATCGGAAACAACCTAAGTGCCCATCAACAAACGAATGGCTAGAGAAGCTGTGGTATATTCGCATAATGGAATACTATGCTGCATTATAAAACAAGGAACTCATGCAATATTACTCAAAATGGTTGACTCTGGAGAACATTATGCTGAGTGAAATGTCCCAGTCACAAAGGGACAAATATTGCATGGTGCCACTGTTGTAGAATGGGACTGTCCTTGGGGTTGGGGAGAGACTGAGTAAGATGGGTTCAATAATGTATGCTGCTCTGAAACAGAGAAGGGAGAAAACTGTTTAAAAGAGATATGTGATTAGGTATTTCGGTCATGACAGGAGTCTAAAGCGATGGCTACATGGTGGAGTGGACCTGGGGGAGGGTTAGTAAAATAATGAAAGAATCTTTTCTTTTACTTTTCCAAGAGGGTAATGTCTAGTGGGGGGGAGCCTGGGGAGGGGACAAATCTACAACAATGAATGAATGGAAATCCAAAGCCTCTGTAAATTTTCACTGAAATTAATAACAAATTTAAATTAAAAAAATTTAAGTTAGAGTAAGGATGGCAATGGAACCACCTTACCTCTGTAACTTAATTTGTGCCACTATTAGAACCTCTACTCAGAATATTATTGCTTTTCAATTTTTGACTCATGCACTTTTAACTTGTTAAATTTGTATCTTCTAGGCTGCAACACTTCCATGATACATCTTCAAGGATATGAACATGTACGGCTAAGCACAATTGATAACAGTGCATCTAAATTCCCAAATCAATCTCCATAATAGTCTATGTGTTTCCTACTGCCAAGGGGGCCCTTTGGAGTAGTGAGAGATGACATTCACCCTGAAACCCACAGCGACCCTTTTCAGCAGGAAGTAGCTAAGAGAATACGCCATCCCCTTTTCCTTATGAATCAAGGTGAAGTGTCTCTCAGGGAGGAGTGATAGGGAATGGCAAGGGACACACTGACAAAAGAGATTAATCAGAACTGGCTTTGACAAGCACTGTGGCAATTGGACAATTAAAACAGACATGGGGGAAAAGAAGAACGAACTGGGGATGAGGGTGGAGAAAACAGTGCAACAATGAATGAATGAAAACCCAAAATCTCTGTAAATGTTCATTAAAACTAATAAAATTTAATAAAAAAACCAAAAAAAAACCCTTTATTGCTAACATATTTAGCATATTTGTTTTAAGAAGAAGAAATACATAAATAAACACTTCCTCTTACACTTTTAATAACTCAAAATATTTAGGTCTCAAAACATCAATAATGGCTCTTTCTGTGAGGAATACAAAATTATATATACAATTTTTAAAGAAGGTTAGCTTTAATTTTAAAAGCTACAACTTAAAATGTTTACACAATTATATTGTGGATCTAATAGACACTAGAGAGTCAATTCCTAACTCTGAAAACTATAAAATGAAAAGTAATATGCATTAAGACTATTAGGACCAACATTTACTCCCTCCTTGCATAAAGCTTTTAAAACATTAATAATTATTTACGGGTAACTAAATATTGTTATAGGAACAGAAAGGAGGTGAATAAAATCCATGAATATTAACATGCAATACTGCAGAGGGAGCTAATAAATATTACTAAATATATGCTTAGATGGAAATACATTTTCAGTAGTTAAAAGGATGTTTTCATTTTTTACTGAGTTGTTAGAACCCTTTGTATTAGCCCTGTTGATGGCACCATCTTCATCTACGTTAACTTTCAGACACATGGTCTTGCAAATCATCAATAGCTGCGAGATTAATATAAGAGAATACTTTCCATGGTGACAAACGATGATGGAAGGACTGTGAAGACACTGCGAAGCATGATGGTGAAGAGAGGATGAAGAGACTGTGGCACTGTCATGAAGAAACAATAGCAGGGTGTAACCAGAGGGATATTGGAGATGAAAGCCAGTTAAAGCTTTTGCTTGCTGAATGGCTGGAGGAAAAACTCACTTATAACTGTTCTGAGATAGTTTACTGGAAGATTGAGGAAATCAGAGGCTTCTTGTATTTATGCTGCTGAACTGAACCTAGACTTTCACTGGTTGACTAAGAAGCTGTCTTTCACTAATGGAAGAATTGGGTCTTGCTTCTGACTTGAGACTGCCAGACTAAACCTGGACTTAGAGTGTGTGATACTCTTTGCCTCCCCCACTCTCAAATCTATTTCTCTAATAAACTCCACAATTATGAGTAAAGTCTGGGAGATTTTCAAGAAATATCAGACCCAACAATTGGTAAGAAAAGGTGCAGGAGCATGGAGTGGTTGGCATGTCTGACTTTGTAGCTATTTTTTGTACTATGGCTATTGATGGGAATAGTTCCCATTTATGAAGCAAGTAAAAGTCAGACTTGGCCACCGTCGGGTTTGTATGTGATCTTTTTGCACTTACATAAGGTACTTTATAACTCCACAATAGTGAAGAAGAAAAAAAAAGAAAAAGAAAAAGGAAAAAGTGCTCTAATTTCCTACTAAGCCTCCATAGCAGTATGATAAATATACAATGTATCCTTCATCTACTATGAACATCCCTTTTTGATTCATTGTCATTTAGTATTTTGACAGTCAGTCTCCATCTTCAGTGTGAATAATGAAACTTTAATGAGAGAAGCAATTTTTCTACAATAAGTGATAGTGATAATGCGAAACTTATACTTGAACCAAGAGGCAGTCATCAGAACAGATCAAGGAAACACTGCATGGATGTGTCCTGTCTCCATACCGTTTCAACCTGTATGCAGAACGGATCACCCCAGAGGCTGTACTCTACGAGGAGAAATGTGGCATCAGGATTGGTGGAAGATCCATAAACAATCTGCGTTATGCAGATGACACAACCCTGCTTGCTGAAACTGAGGAGGACCTGAAGTGCTTGCTGCTGAGGGGCAGGGACTGCAGCCTTCAATACGGATTGAGGCTCAATGTCAAGAAGACAAAGATTTTCACCACTGGACCAAATGGCAGCATCAGGATAGATGGCGAAGAGATTGAGATTGTTCACAGCTTTAGTCAGGTTGGCTCCACAATCAATACTCTTGGCAACAGCAGCCCGGAAATTAAAAGACGTATTTCCATGGGAAAGTCTGCTGCTAGGGACCTCTCTAAAGTACTCAAGAGCAACGGTGTGTCTCTGGAGACTAAGGTGTGTCTGGGACAGGCCACGGTCTTTGCAATCACTTGTTATGTGTCAGAGAGCTGGACAATAACCAGGGAGGATAGAAGGAGAATTAATGCTTTTGAGCTTTGGTGTTGGAGAAGAGTGCTGAAGGTGCCATGGACTGCTAAGAGAACAAACAGATTCATCCTGGAGAGGGTTAAAAAGGGCTGCTCCTTGGAGGCAAGGATTCTGAGGCTTAATCTGACATACTTTGGTCATGCTGTAAGGAGAGACTGGTCCTTGGAGAAGAACATCATGCTTGGGAGGGGGGAGGGCAGGCACAGGAGGGGAAGGCCCTCCGGGAGATGGATTGATTTGGTGACTAGAGCAATCGGGATGAGTGTGTCGGAGGCAATGAGATTGGCACAGGACAGAGCAGAGTTTAGAGCTGTTGTACATAGCGTCGCTACAAGTCGCAAGCAACTCGACAGCACATAACAACAACAAGTGACAAGTTTGAGGTTCAAGCACAGTGTGTTTGGTTACGTAACATTTTGATATCTTCCCATAAAGCTTCTCATCTTTATTATAGTGTGCCCTGTAAAACATATGAATGTATTAAATCAAAAGTAAAATTGACTAAGATTAGTACCTTAATTTCATCTATTTAATGAGAAGAGGTAATAAACAGAAATATATTCCAGAATAGAGGCAGTTGACAAGTTGACTCCATCAGAGAAATCTAGTCTAAAATACAAGGTTATATACTGATAATTATCGAAGTCAAACATGGATAGTATGTGTATGTAAATTGGTCAAATATGGTAAAAATAGTGTGTGCTGCCACTGAAAATATATACATACATACACATGGAGAGGGAGATATTTGAGAAGGCCAACTTGTTTAACAGAGGAGTAAATTCAGTTTTTATATACTTGTCTTTTGCTGGGAAGGCAGCCAAATTTATAACTGAAGCTGAGAGTCTATATTTTATTATAGCTATATGCATGTAAATGAACAGTGTGTAAAATATAGGTACTTCCTTTTCAGGTTATTTAAACTATAAGGGATCACTGTACCATTAAGAAAACATTCCCTGTTCCACTCTTTTCCTAGGAACTGAGTTTCCAGATGTCTTAAAAAATTATAGATCTCATTTCAGAATTTGAATGTTTCTGTGAATCTATACTAAAGATCTACCTTATTTTACTACCCAAAAAAGCCATTTTAAAAAGCCATCTGACTATAACTTTGCACATTTATGTAGTGTGTAGCTTTGTTTGAAACATAATTCATCATCATAATCTTGTTCAATTGAAACAGACCTATATCCTCTCTTTACCTTCATTCTTTTAAGTGGTAGGATAGGACACATAAGGTGGATCAAAACACAAGTGCATCTCTCAAACTTGTATATTAAATTATGTCTCAAAAGCAAGTACACTTAATTCTACTTTTTATTAACAACCAAACAAAAATTATACTAAAATTTATATCCTCAACATGAATGACTTTGTTAAGTGACAGAGTATCAGTTTGACTAGGACTTTTAAAGGGATAGGAAAATAAAGTTATACAGTAATAATCACACTTGAGTACCATTATTTATACTAAAAAGAAATAATCATGGTAAAGAATTTTAAACCAGAAATGATCTAATTATGGCTGCATATTTTAGATGTAGGGTTTTTTTTCTTATAAGAGTGTTTCTAAAAGAATAAAAATACAAGCTAGTTTATCTTAGAGGAAATATTAATTTTTAACATATATATATTTTCTACAGAAACAAAATATCAGTTGTAGATTGCTTACTGACACCTGAATGACATTTTTACCTAATGTAAGTAATGTGCAGAAGTCAGCATATGATTAAAGAGAGAAACATTTACTATTAAACATAGATTCTTATAAATCAACATAGCAATTCCACAGCTGATCAAACTTTCTTCAGAGAGCAATACATTTAATTAATTTCTGGAATTAAATTGTGCTACAAGATAGGAATAATTCTCCAATAGTTATACTCAGAGGTGAGGCATGTTGCCTCTTACTTGTAGAAGGCTGTTTCACAAAACATTTTAAGCCACTTCCCCCGCCAAGCCATTTCTGAGAATATATATATATATCAATTTGGTGATATTTGGGTAATTGTTAAATCATAGTCTCTAATTGAAATAATACTTTGCTTTCCAAACACTTTGCTTTAAATATGTCAATGGTTAGTTTCCAAATGACAAAAGATTAAGATAGTTAATTCTACCTTAACAATTCTAATAATTATCATATGATGAAGAACCACTGAAGGAAGAAGTTCAAACTGCACTATGGATACTGGCAAAAAAAAAAGGCCTAGAAACTGTTGAAATAAATGCCAAAAGAGGTGTTTCAGGAAATGTATGCAACCCTAGATGTGATTGGTCTATGCCAAGAAATTAAAAAGATATCTACTTTGTCCGACAGACTGGAAGAGATCCATATTTGTTGGCATTAAAAAAAATATTCAAAAGATTATAGAAGTTGTTGAACAATATCATCAATACCAAATGGAAGTAAAATCTTGCTGAAGATTATTCAAAAACAGGTGAAACTACAGGGAATGCTAAGAAATTAGATCTGACTTCAGAAGCGTCAGTAGCTGGAGGAACATCTTTGATGATGTTAGATGGATAATGGTTGAAAACATGGAATACAAAAAGATCTTTATTGTATTTTACTCACTAAGCAAAGGCATTTGACTATGTGGACCACAACCATTTATGGATAACATTGAGAAGTATGAGAATCCCAGACGTTTAATTGAGCTCATGTGAAATCTGTACTAAGAAAAAGAAGCAGTTATAGGAACAGAACAAGAGAACATTACAAGGTCTAAAGTAAGGAAAAGAGTGTTTTAGAGCTGTATCCTTTCTCCAAACCTATTCACTTTGTACACTGAAAAAAATCATTCAAGACCATGAACAATATGAGGAAGAATGTGGTGTCGAAATTGGAGAAACACTCATCATCAACCTGTGTTATGCAGATGGCAGAACTCTTCTTGAAAAAGTAAAGATTTGAAGCTCTTATTGAAGATCAGAGGTTACAGACATGAATTTGGATCACATCTCAAGATCAAGAAAACAGAAATCCTCACCAATGAACTAATAGGCAACCTCATGATTGATGTAGAATAAAAAGATCATGAATTTTTTTTAACCTGGATTCACAAACAACATCCATGGTACTAGCAGTCAAGAAATCAAAAGATCTGTTGTATTGGGATCTTTTTTTTCCCCTTGACCTTTTTTTAAAAAAAATTATTAATTTCAATGAACATTTACAGAAATTTTGGATTTCCTTTCATTCATTGTTGCACTTTTCTCCCCGCCCATCTCACCCTTACCCCCAGTTCGCTCTTCTTCTTGAAAAGTAAAAGAAAAACTTCTTCATTGGTATACAATCCCCCCGCACTGCCCCCCAGTATACTCCACTCTGCAACCCTCATTCTGAACTCCTATGATAATCATAATGCCCTAAAATATATTGATTTTAAACTGCTCTCTCCCTCATAGGATTCAATGCAGTATACATAATTTATCCAGTTTTTCTCAGTCTTACGCCCACCCTGATGTCAGCATCATTCTACAACAGTGGTACCATACAGTATTTGTCCTTTTGTAATTGAGATATTTCACTCAGCATAATGTCCTCCAGGGTCACCAATTTTGAATAGTATTGCATGAGTCCCTTGTTTTTCAATGCAGTGCCATATTCCATTGTGTGAATATACCACAGCTTCTCTATCCATTCATTTGTTAATGGGAACTTGGGTTGTTTCCAGCTCCTTGCTATTGTGAACAAAGCAACCATAAACATGGGTGTGCATGTATCTGCTTGGATGTCAGTCATGGTCTCTTTAGGGTATATTCCCAGTAGTGGAATTGCTGGGTCAAATGATATCTCTATTTGCAACTTGTTGAGACAGTGCCACACCGCTTTCCACAGTGGTCGCACCATTTTACACTTCCACCAACAGTGAGTAAGGGACCTATTTAAAGTACTAAAACTTAAGATTCCATTTAAAGACTAAGATACACTTGATCATGGTATTTTCAGTTCTTCTCTATGTATCTAAAAGTTGGACAATGAATAGGAAAGATCAAATAAGAATTGATGCCATTGAATTATGCTACTGCAGAAGAGTTTTGACTACATCATGGAATATCAAAGAAACCCAAACAAATCTTTCTTAAGGAAATGGAATGTAGATGGTCTGTAGACACAAGGATGGTGAAACTTTGTCTCTCATACTTTGGGCATGTTATAAGGAAGAGCTAGTCTTTGTCAAAAGAGACTGTATGAAGGGAAAGGTAGAGGGTCAACAAAAAAAGGATGCCATTAAGGAGACAGATTGGCAGAGAGACTGTAACAATTGACATGCGCTTGACAGAGATTGTGAGGATGGTGGGGTTGTTAGTTGTTGCTAAGTCAATGAGCACTCATAGCTATCTTATGAATAACAGATCTGAACATTCTGTGTCATCTTCACAATCTCTTCTATGCTTTAATCTTCTGTTTAAAGTTGTTCTAATCCATCTTGTTGAGAGTCTGTTGATGGTGTAGGACAGGGTAAGATTCTGATCTGTTGTATATAGTGTTTCTATGAGTTTTAGTCGATTTGATAACACAAAACAACAAAAACAATCTTAATAATTATAAAAAAAGTCACTTGAAAGTTAATATTAAACATTTTTACTTGATATTCTCCAACAAACATCAACCAAAACGACCCATATCAAGATGATAAAAACAAAATCTGCCAATCCTTTGTTTACCATAATCAAGGAAACTTATTAATATACTAGGTCATGAGTATTGATCTGATTTAAGAAATTACAAGTTAAAACTAGTGGTTTCTAAAGCAATGCATCTCTACCGACTTAAAAGCAAAGACAATCAATCATTTGCTTAAAAGGAAGTAACTACATACAAAGAAACTGTAGGATGACATTAAGGATACTATCCATGAAAACAGGAAAAGGTCATTACAAAGACAAAGGAGAAATTAAAAAATAGTGAATGTCAGTAGAAACCCTGAAAACTGCACTGTTGTTATGTGCCGCCGAGTCGTTTGCGACTCATAGTGATCCTATGTACAACAGCCCTAAAACCTGCTCTATCCTGTGCCAATCACACTGCCTCTGACACACCCATCCTGATTACCCCAGTCACTGAATCAATCCACCTCATAGAGGGTCTTCCCCTCCTGCACCGTCCCTCTACCTTATCAAGCATGACATCCCTCTCCAAGGACCTGTCCCTCCTTACAACATGTCCAAAGTGTGTCAGACGAAGCTGCAGAATCCTTGCCTCCAAGGAGCAGCCTGGTTTAACCCTCTCCAGGATGAATCTGTTTGTTTTCTTGGCAGTCCATGGTGCATCAAAACTCTTCTCCAGCACCACAGCTCAAAGGCATCAATTCTTCTTCTATCCTCCCTAGTCATTGTCAAACTCTCTGATGCATAACAAGTGATTGCAAAAACCATGGCCTGTATCAGGTGGATCTCAGTCTCCAGAGAGACACCGTTGCTCTTAAGTACTTTAGAGAGGTCCCTAACAGCAGACTTTCCCATCGCAATACGTTGTTTGATTTCCTGGCTGCTGGTGCCAAGAGTGTTGACCGTGGAGCCGAGCAAACTGAAGCTGTGAACAATCTCAATCTCTTCACCATCCATCCTGATGCTGCCAATTGGTCCAGTGGTGAGAATCTTTGTCTTGTTGACACTGAGCCTCAGTCCATACTGAAGGCTGCAGTCCTTGACCCTCTGCAGCAAGTGCATGGGCACTAGAGTATCAAAAAATCAAAACCAAAGGAAGAAATATTGAAGTAAAAGACCTGAACAGAAGACACCCAAAGGAAGCTAGAGAAGAAAAAACAAAACATCACAAAATGTGCAAATATCTGGAGTCAGAGAATAAAATGGGAAAAGTCACTCAGCCTTTCTCAAGCTGAAAACAACTGGAGGGGGGGGGGGAGTTTCAAACCTTGAGTTGCAATATCTAGAGAAGCTATAGGTGAAATCTTGAATGATCAAGGAAACATTGACAGTAGATGGAAGGAATGCACAATCACTATACCCAAAAATAATGACATTGAAAAAATGTCAGTATCATATGGAAAAAAGCCAATGGTAATGAAGGAAGATGGTCAAGGTGCATTGACGGCACTGGCAAATAAAATAAGGACCCAAGAATTACTGGACTACTAATGGCCTTTTTTTCAACTATCAAATGTATGCCCGGACATGTTCACCAGTTCAAGTCAGGAAACTTGAACAGTTTTCTGGACAACTGACTAGAAGAGATCTATATTTGCTCCCTTCCCAACAAATGTGAGAAAATAAATATAGATATTAGAGAATATAATGAATACCACATGCAAAAATTATTGAAGATTATCCAAAAATGGCTAGAACTGAACATTGACAGAGAACTGCCAGAAGTGCAAGTGGGGTTTAGAAGAGGTGATGGCACCACAGATCTCATTGCTGATGCCAGCTAGATCCCAGAGGAAAGATAAGACTAGAAGAATATCTATTTGTGCTTTATTAATTATGCAAAAGTGTTTGCTTGTGTGGATAAAAAACAAACCATAGCCAACATTGTGAAGAATAGAAATCTCAGAACACTTTATTGTATTCAGGATCAAGAAGCTGTTGTCTGATCAAGAAGATGCTTTCCAAACATAGCAAGGGAACACTTCATGATTTAATAGCAGGAATTTAATTAGGAATGCATCCTTTCTCCATACCTATTAGATCTGTATGCTAAGCAAATAGTTCAAGAAGCTGGGCTCTGTGAAGAGGAATGCGGCATTAGGATCGAAGGAAGACTCATCAAAAACCTGTTTTATGCAGATGACACACCTTGTTTGCTCAAAGTGCAGAGGACTTGAAATGCTTGCTGCAGAAGATTAAGGATGATGCCCTTAAAAATGGATTACATCTCAAGATTAAGAAGACAAAAATCCTGACTACTGGTTCAATAGGCAGCAAAATAATAGATAAAGGACCAAGGTTTTCAATAATTTCACCCTCCTTAGATTAACAATCAACACCTTTGGTACCAGCAGTCAGGAGATTAGGAGATGTATTGAACTGGGCAAGTGTTCTGTCAGGGAACTTTCCAAAATACTGAAGAGTAGTGATGTCAGAGTGAAGACTAAGGTACACCCGATTTGGGCCATGGTCTTTTCAATCAATTCCTATTCATCTAAGAGATGACAATGAATAAGGATAACAGAAGAACTGATGTCTTTTAAGCACTGATGTGGTATTGGAGAAAAGTACTGAATATCCATGAACTTTCAAAAAGCAGCAGCATATGTGCTTTAGAAAAAGGGCACCCAGAGTGCTCCTCTGGCTCCAGGCAAAGCTTCATCTCTCATACTTTGGACATGTTGTAATATTTCCAAGGAAAGGGAAATCGTGCTTGGAAAAGTGGAAGGTTGTCAAAGGAGAGGAAGACCACCAGAGGGATGGATTTACCCAGTAACTGCAACAATGTGTTCCAGTGTGTTGGAGATGATGAGGATGGCACATGATCAGAAATTTTTCTTGTCTGTTGTTCATAGCTTCACTATGAGTTGTACCTGACTCGACAGCACCTAATAGCAACAACAATTACATATTTCTAAGTGAATAAATTATGATTTTAAATGTAGCCAATCAATAATGTTATACATACTGGAAAATATTTTCACGTTCTTTTTCTTAAATATCAAAAGATTAAATAAACATAGATTTCAAATACTTTATACAATTTTTGAAAGAAAATTAAAAATAATAGATGAGAAGAGATTGAAATTTTAACTCTATTATTTACACTATTCGTAGCATATGCTATTCTATACACACAGAGGTGACATTTCTATTCCACTCCAATACTTCATACTAAGAAAGTAAAGCAACAAAGCAGAAAATATCAAATTGTAAATAATCTAAATATCAATTGGAATGCACTTGTTGTCTTCTATTTCATTATAAATACCCTCGATATTTTGGAATTTGCAGTCAGGACTTCAAACTAAATAACAAACCTAAGGTTAAGCTCTAACTCAGACACAGATGGAGAAGTTCTAGATATTCTTCATCTTTTACTGCAATCATTTCTCTATGGGTCCATTCCAGTCAAAGCAAGGTAAACATGGTAGTCTTGTGAGCTCCACAACTTCTTCCCAAGCTTTCATTTCAGGGGAAAAGGGTAATTGCACATTTTTGTTTAAAAAGATATTTTTAAGTTCAACTAAAAAGTAGTCTTCAACAGTCTTTAACTTGGGATTTTTCATGATAATTAATTCATAAGTTCAGTTGCTTAGTACGTACGATGTTCCAAGGGAATTAACAGTTTATATTTTCATCTTTTTTCAACGTTAAAATTTTTTGTATTTTTAAACCAGTCTTTGACATCCCAAAAGATACCTGGGCTTAACCTTTAATAATTAGAGAATACTGATGAACACCCATGGAGCTCTGGTGTTCTAGGGGGTAAATGAAATGTGGGCAGTTTGACTTTACCAGCTGCTCCATAGGAGAATGATGGGCAATCTCAAGACTGTGATTCATATTCCAGATACTCCGCTATGAGTCAGTTCAAACTCAATGGCACAAAGCAACAAAACCAACATCAAAATATATAATGAATGAAAAGAATATAATAAATATGTTTAATCATATATGTAACAAACATATACAAGCTCTAAGCAAAACTCAGAAGCACAATTTGTTAAAAAGGAAGTACTCTGAATTAAAAGCACCTTTTTGTTAACAGTTAAGGAGTGCCAGTAGTATAATGCATTATTAAGTGGTGCACTGTTAACCAAAAGACTGACAGTACAAATCCACCAGCCACTACACAGGAGAAAAATGGGTAGTCTCATCCCATAAAGAACAAAATTTTGGAAACTCAACTGAGGTTTGCAGTGGGTCAGAATCTACAAGATGGCAGTGGAGGTAGTTTACATGAGGTCAATATAAGCATATTTATCAAGGAACAGACTTTCCAAAGTAGTTGTTGTTGTTGTTATGTGCCGTCGAGTTGTTTCTGACTCATAGCGACCCTATGCACAACAGCCCTAAACCCTGCTCTATCCTGCACCAACCGCACCGCCTCTGATACACCCATCCCGATTACTCCAGTCACCAAATCAATCTTACACTGATTCTCAAAACTTCAGACTTAATTAACTTTAGTAGACAGATATAAAGTTAATTAAGTCTGAAGTTTTGAGAATCAGTGTAAGATTCTAAGACTCCCTTACAGAAGGGATAGTGAAACTATCTGACTCACATACTTCAAGTATGTCGCTAAGAGGCACAATCTGTCAGGAAAAGACATCATTCCAGTGGAAGCTGAGTGTCCCTTAAAGAGAATAAGACCCTAAATGGGATGGATTGGCAGAGAGATTACAACAATGGGCTTGAGTAAAGCAGAGATTATGAGGATTGTGCAAGTTAGGGCAAGGTTTCCATCTATTGTTGATAGTAACTGTGGTGAATATTAGTCACCTTGACAGCACCTAATAAAAAATTTTCATATCAAGGATAATTTTTTCTAAAGTCCATGAAAATAAAACACTTAACTAAACAGACATGTTTTATTAAGTGAGCACAAAAGTGTATATTAATAAAGAGGTCCTAAATGTTTTTAATCTGCATGAGAAGCCACATGGTTGCCTCTCTCATTTTCCATAGAGAACTGTGTAAAAATGCAAATGAACATCAATTTAATGATACTAAGAATAGAGATGTTCATCAGTGAATCATGTGGGTTTGATTTAAATAAATCTCTAATCTGCACAATGGTTTACTTGATTTCAAAAGCTAAAATAGATTTTAAATCAGATTCATTTTACTCAACTGTCCATCTTATCTATTTCTACCTATCTACAACACTGACAAAACAGAAACAGATTTGAAAGCCATGATTTTTTAATTTATCTATAAAATTATGAGCTATTTGAAAGACATCAGCAAATGACATTATTAGCATCTGCTTTCAAAATTAGAAAGGTTTTATTTCTTTAACTGTCCCTAAAAGAAAAAACCAAACCAAAACAGAACAAAACACAAACTACTCCAATTCCGTTGAGCCATAGTTGACTGATACCTGACACTCCAGCAGCTTTTCTGAATCTATAAACCATATGGAAGCAAACTGCTTGTGTTTATCCAGCAGGGCTATTGATGATACATTTGAAGGTTCAAACCACCCTATTGTCTAGGCCACCAGAGGCCCTGCTCACTAGTCACTCAGTAAAGAAATGGAAGTGAAAACAGCAGTGAACAACAATCTAAAATGCATTCACCGAAAACTCTTACCTTTCTGAACATTTTGTTGTTGTTGTTCAACTAGTATTGTTCTTGGGGAGTTATGCTAATAACCAAAGGGCCACACCTCTCTGGTGTTTACAATGCTCCATCATACTGCAGGAGAAAGATGAGCAATCTCCAATGCAAGTTAAGGTCTTGGAAAAGTAACAGAGGGTCTGCTTTGAGTTGGTTCTGACTAGATTGCAATGAGAGTGAGAGAAGACATATAAAACGAGTCCTGCTGGTGAAGTGCGTAAAACATTTGGCTGTTAATTTTTTGAATCCATGATGCACTCCTTTAGAGTAATACAAGCAATTTCCACAAGTGAAAATGAAGAGCCTCAGAATCTTAATGTAGCATCTTTATGAATTGGAGTTTGGGTTTGGGTTGAGTATACTTGTTATGCATCAGAGAGTTGAACAATGACCAAGGAGGATAGAAGGAGAATTGATGCCTTTGAGCTGTGGTGCTGGAGAAGAGTATTGAGAATACCATGGACTGCTAGGAAAACAGATTTGTCCTGGAAAGGGTTAAAACTGGGTGGCTCCTTGGAGGCAAGGATTCTGAGGCTCTGTCTAACTTATTTTGGACATGTTGTGAGGAGAGACCGGTCCTTAGAGAGGGACATCATGCTTGGGAGGGTGGAGGGACAGCGCAGGAGAGGAAGGCCCTCTATGAGGTGGATTGATTCAGTGACTGGGATAATTGGGATGGGAGTGTCAGAGACAGTGCGATTGACACAGGACAGAGCGGAGTTTAGGGCTGTTGTGCATAGATAGGGTCGCTATGAGTCGCAGGCGACTCGACAGCACATAACAACAACAACAACAACAACAACATACATTAAATCAAACACATTAATTGATACTGAAAATTTCAGTAATCAAAATCACAAATACAGAATGTCCATACATTTTTTTCATATTATCTGTTTAGTATAGAGATTGAATAGCTATGGAGAAATGGATACATCTGTGACACACTCCTTTCCTGGCTTTAAACCAAGCAGTGTTTCCTTGCTGTTTTCAGACAACAGCTTCCCGGTTTAGGTATAAGTTTCACATGAGGACAATCAAGTGTTCTAGGATTACCATTCTTCTCAATGTTAGCCATAATTTGTTGTGATTCACACAATCAACAATACCAGTCCTAAGACTAAGACATGCCTGATTCAAGTCATGGTCCTCTCAGCTGCTTACTATGCATCTGAGAGCTGGACAATGACTATGAGGACAGAAGAATAACTGATGCTTTGAGTTGTGGTGCTGGAGAAGAGTACTGAACATACCATGGACCACCAACAGAACAAAGAGGTCTGTCCCAGAAAAGTGAAACCAGGTTGCTCCTTGGAAGCATTATTTTTGGAATTCTGTCTCATATTTTTGACATGTAGACGGTCAGTGCAAGAGAGAAAGATCCTTAATGAGATGGATTGACACAGTGATTACAGTGATGGGGTCACATGAATCAGAGGGATATATGGATGCATCAGGATAGGGCAAGGTTCAAAGCCACTGTTCAGAGGGTTGTTATGAGTTATAATCTACTCGATGGCACATTACAACAATTACAACATATTTTTACTAATTTTAATCAAATATGTGTTTATTAAGTGGGCATAAAATAAATATTCTCTAAATGCATATATTATTTTCAAGATAAGGGGTTGGAAAGGATATTAATTTTTCATATAAGATAAAATGAAGGAAACATTCTGTCCAGTTTCTTTGAACAGGAGAGAAAGAATTAACCCACTCTGAATATAATTCTTATCCCATGAACAGTATCTTAATTTAAGAACAGCCTAGTATAGTTCATTAGCCTCTGTGAGCATTAAGGCAGCCTGCTTTGTGTTGTTACTTCATAGCTGTGTGACAGATTGTTGTCATGTGTCATGCAGTTGTAACGAACACATAGCTGACCCTTCACTAGGTTTTCAGAGACAGTAATCACACCAGAGGAAACTGACCATCCTTTTCCTTCAGAGCAACTGCTGGATTCAAACCATGTGCCTTTGGGATTGCAGTGCAGCTTCTTAGGAGTAGGTCATCAAAGCTGCCTGGATAAGATAATGAATTTCACTACACATTGTTTTAAGAAGTGTTGATGATACAATGTTAAGCTCTTGTTTGCTAACAGGAAGGTTTTGGTCTTAGTCCACCCAGTGCCTCTGTATGACAAAGACTTAGTGATAATCTTTTTTAAAGGTTACAAAGTAAAATTTTCTTTTTCAGAGTGCCATGGAACAGTGCAGGAGAGGAAGACCCTGGATGAAATGGATTAATACAGTAACTATTACATTGAGAGTAGAAGTATCAGAGTTAGTGAGACTGGCTCAGGACAGGGCGGGTTTCAGAGCTATTGTACATAGGGTCCCTATGAGTCGCAGGCAACTTGATGGCACATAACAACAATGGTCACATTGGATCACCAGGTGCCAGAATCAGTTCAATGTTACCCCAACAACAACATGCACTTATTTTCCTTACTAATAAAATAAAGTTAATAATAATAATATTATTTAATAATATATCTTCAAGTCACAACCCATTCATAGCTGGCCTTCCAGTGGGTTCTAGAGGCTATAAATCACACAGAAGGAGACTGCCCAACTTCCTCCATAAAGCAGCTGGTTGATTCAAACCCCTTACCTTTGGCTTGGTAGTGAAATTTCTTAACACTCTTAGCCAAGAAAGAAGAATGATAAGCTAATGTATATGAAGTTCTTAGAACAATGGCCAGCTTATACAGAGTGTTTAGGAAAAGTAGGCATTATAATTTCTAATTTTTGGCTTGTTAATATATTCCTGGTGGTGATCTAACTATCTTGACCTGATTTAAAATCTTGATTTATGTTCTATTTTTATAGATACTGATACTGAAATATTTCAGGAAGTACTACATGAGTAAGAGTTAATGGTGATAAAGGAAGAAGTTCAAGCTGCACTAAAAGCACTGACAAAAAATAAGGCCCCAGGAGTTAGTGGAAAACAAACTGAAACGTTTCAACAAACAGATGTAGTCCTGGATGTGCTCATCAGTCTGTGCCAGAAAATTTGGAGGATAGCTGCCTGGACGAGTTACTGGACATGATTCACATATGTTCCCATTCCCAAGAAAGGTGAGCCAACAGAATAAGGAAATTATTAAACAATATCATTAATATCATATGCAAGCAAAATATTGGTGAAGATCTTCCAAAACGGCTAGCACAGTATGGTCTTGCTATGTGCTGTTGTGTTACCTGTGACTCAAAGCAACCTAACATACAACAGCTCTGAAGACTTCCCTGTCCTGAGCCAGAATACTGACAGGGAACTGCCAGAAGTTTAGCTACTTTGGAAGAGGTTGTGGCACAGGCCTATCACTGGTGATGTCAGCTAGAACATGGCTGAAAGCAGAGAATACCAAAAAGAATGTCCGTCTATATTTTATTGACTAAGGGAAGGCATTTGACTGTGTGGCTCATAACAATTTATGGCAAATACTAAGATGACCTGAAATTCCAGAACACTTAACTGTGCTCATGTGAAACTGATATCCAGATTAAGAGGCTATTGGAATAACAGAGCAAGGTAAAACTTACATGGCTTAAAATCAGGAAAGATGTGGCTTAAGGGTTATATCCTTTCTCCATACCTATTCAATCTCTTTTCCATTCTAAAATCTGGACTCTATGAAAGAGAATGTGGCATTAGGATTGGAAGAAGAGCCATCAACAATCTGTGTTAAGCATTAAGCATGTTGCTTGCTGAAATTGGGGAGAACTTGAGCACTTGCTGCAGAATATTTAAGACTATGGCCTTTCTATTGATTTCATCTCAACATCAAGAAAACAAAAATTCTCACCACTGGGCTGATAGAGAACATCATGAAAGATGGAGAAATAGTTGAAACTGTCGGAGCTATACTGCATTGGGAAAGTCTGCAGTAAGGGACCTCTCCAAATTTTTGAGGAGTAATATCAGTTTGAGGATGTCATTTTGAGATTGAAAGTGTGCCTGATTCAAGTCATGGTGGGGTTTTGTTTTTTTTTTTCCAGTCACCTGCAAGCTAGACAATGGTAAGGATGACAGGAGAAAAATTGATAGCTTTGAGCTGTGCTGCTGGAGAAGAATGCTAAATACTCCACGGGATTTCAAAAGAACAAATATATATGTCTGGCAGAAAATAAAGCCTGAGTACTCCTTGAAGGCAATGAGGGCAAAGGTCATCTCATATCCTTTAGGCTTATTGTTAGAAGAGGCTATTCCTTGGAGACAGGTATTCTTAGAAAGGTGGAGGGTTGATGAAAGAAATGAAGACCCTCAGCCAGATGGAATGACACTGGGACTGCTATAATTGGCTTGAACATGTCAGAATGTATACATATAGAACAGGATAGTGTAGGGTCCAAATCTATTGGTCATAGAGTCGCTATGAGTCATATTTGACTCAACAGAACTTAATAATATGGTATGTGCCTTTTAAAATTTATTTCCACTATACTTCAGTGTTTTTCAAAAGACTATTATTAAGAGAATGGTTAAAGATTGCTACAGTTCTGCTTTATTTTTCTGATACAAAACAAAATATCTTTCATTTCTGTTTTAGAACTTGTTACATCTGTACAAGAAACTATAAGTCTTATCCTCTTTGTTATCACTGTGTGGTGTTTGTCCAATGACATGAAGCAGGTGATGGATTCGGACCATGTGCCTTTCAGATTATAGTACCTCTAGGCCACCAGAGAGCCTTATTTTCATTTTTGTTATTTCTATTACATACTATTAAGTCAGAATCGACCCATAGCTGAGCCTCCAGTGGGTTTTTAGAGGCAGTAAATCACATTGGAGGAGACTCCCCATTTTTCTCCCCCAGAGTAGCTGGTGGATTCAAACCACAGGACTTTGGGTTGGCAGTACAGCTCCATACCACTAGGCCACCAAAACTCACTTATCTTCTTTACACTCTTAGGAAGGAAAAAAAAAGATAGTTGATTGTCTTTCTTCCCTCTACTCCTCACTTTAAATTGCTATATTGTCCCTCAGTATTTGGGGAACTATGTGAAACGAGTAAAGTGAGGTGACCCCTATATATCTAGTGAGTATTTGGGTAATATTAAAGGCATTGCTTTGATACCACTATTTTGGTTTTCGTTGTTTGGTACAGTACTAACAATCACACTTTTACTTTACTGTTATTGGAATAACTATAGAAGCCTCAGATAATTGAAGCATTGAAGGAGAGAGAATCAGGAAGCCAAGTCAATACAAAGCAATGCAATCCTCCACCATTCTAAAGGCAAAATATCAAATAATGTCCAAATAAACAATTTAACTTTCAAGCTTAATTCCAGGTAAAGAGGGATGGGAAGGTGGAGGGGGAGAATATGGGGTCAAGCAAAATCACTGGGATGGTAGAAGTTAATGGGTGGAGGGAGGAGGTGAGGAACTTAAGTGTGACTCAGTGGAGACCTGAAAAGATGAGGTAATAGTAGGCATAGGAATCAAAGGTAATGAAACGTATAAAACACAATGTGTAGGAATGACTGTATGAAGCAATAAAAGAATGAAGGAAAGTGTGAAACAAAATGTACATGAATGAAAACCCGTGTTTAAGAATTTTTTATGCAAAACAATATAAAATCTAAAAAATAAATTCACATACAGAAAAAAAAGTTGTTCTCTAAAAAATAAGCATAAGAGTGAAAGGCTAATTATATTTCTTTTTTAATTACTAACTTTACAGTAATCGTGATGTTGGAGTCACAAAAAATAATTTTGCATTCCTCACAGCAATTCATGATGATTGTTTCTAGGAACATATTTTCACAGAAAAATTTCCAACATTATGCAAGAAACACAAATCTCACACATGGCCATTCTGGGCTATATAAATAATATGCAACTTCTTATTGAATACAATTTTATTTCTTTATTTCATAAACTTCATAAAACATTTCAAACAACTTATAATGAAAGTTGTATAAAAGAGTTTGGGGTTGTTGTTGTTTTCTTGCTTTTTACATATTGTCTGTTTAATGATATATTCTGTTCCTAAATCACGTGTTAACTATTGAGCCATAATATTATAACCACCCTTTGTGTTGTTGTTAGGGGCTATTAAGTTAGTTCCAACTCATACCAGTCCCAGACACAGAACAGGTCCAGTCTTGTACCATAACCAGCCAAATATCATTTGTATTACTGTGTTTGTCTTTACTTACCACCCAAAGATTAACTTTTTTAACTGAAATATTTTTAACCTAAAGCATTAAACATTAAAAGTTTGAAAGAAAATTTGCTAAAAATTTTATAGTCTTACAATTGAGATTATAGCATAATTAATTTTTTACACTGTCCCATATTCTCTAGATTTTCTACAATTCTCCTATCTTAAAAAATGAATAGCAATGAAAAGTAGTTTACTGGCCTGATAACACAATCATAAGAAAAGGATGTAATATTTACACTAAGCATATAATCCCTCTGCTAAGTAGAATATTTTAACTTTATATATGTCAGTAAAGTGCATAAAATACAATGTACTCTCTGGTTGTTCCATGTATTACAACATAATTTTGACTGAAAAGAAGATAAATATGTGATTAGTAATATTATCCATGTCAGGATAAATAGATAGCCTTAGGTTTTCATTTGTAAAATAAAGGGAATAGTATGAAGACATTATCTGCTTTCCAAGTTGTATAATTTATAGAGAAAGTCTCTGGAGTAAATAGACATGATGCCATAATTTGGTCTGACCCATGGCTAGTACGTTCCCACAATTTCTTCTATTTAAGTGTACGCTTTCTCCTCCCGGTCTCTGTCCATCCTCCCTTTCTGGACTATCCTCCAGGTTCTTATCTAGCCTCGTATTCTGAGGTAGGAAAGTGCATATAATTGGATTGAAATAAAATCTGCATAAGGTAAATATTTTATTTATTTAAAAATACTGATAACTTTTAAAGTACATGAGGAATTGTATCCAGGTCATAAAAAAAAAGGGAGAATAATGTTCCAAATGCTACACCATAAATAACATACACACAACAAGCGTAGAGCAGAAAATGCTAAGGCTGTCAAACACTCTCTTTGACTATCAAAAATTTCATCAACATGTCAAGAAAATTTTCAAAATTACTATAAAAAATGTACTATAAAAACTAAGATAATTGCCTTAGGAACAGCCCAGAAGACAGAAAGGAAAAAAATCCATACCAATACTAGTTTCCAAATATATGTCTAAAGGATGGAATTGTTATGTTTTCTCAGTTAATCATTTGACACTGGAATGCCTACTAAAAATTATTACTTTGAACAAAGTGATTTATTTTTTGAAATTGCCTTTGAAAATTGGATGTTGTTATGTGCCATCAAGTTGCTTGCGACTCATAGCAACATTAGGAACAATAGCTCTGAACTCTGCTCTATTCTGAGGCAATCTCATTGACTCTTACATACCTACCCCCATATAAATAACAAAGTTTAAGACACAGACTTTAATTCTATTTCACTCTTTTTTCCCACTTACAAACAAATGTCTGGGGAGAAGGGGTATGCAATAACATTTAAATTCTCATTTCCCATTAATCAGTTTATTTTGGACTATATTCTGGCTCACTCACTTTATTATAACTGCACTCATCATGCTAAAAACCAAATAAAATTCGCTGTCACCAGTGGATTCCATTTGAGATGACAGGTCACTAGGATCATCTTTTATTGCTATATCATTAAACAAAACTCTGTCATTAAAGTCTTTAAAAAAACCTTAATGGCACCTAAAATGTATCTTGAGTATATGTTTTTAAATTAATTTTAATGAACTTTTACAGAGACTTAGGGTTTCCAGTCATTCATTGTTGCACTTTTCTCCCTACTCACCCTCTACCTCCCAATTCACTCTTCTCCTTGAAAAGAAACTGATTATACTTTTTCCACGGTTGACCACTGCCTTCGTTCTTGGAACTTTTTCCATGTGTTCTAATGCCACAATCTCCTATCCTTCACTTTATGTCTTATTCTTCTTCCCATTTCCTCTCTATTTGAAGATTTTGTTCTCCTAGATCCTCTTCTCTTTTGCCTTTGAATAATCTCACGTACTGCATAGAAGCTCCTCTTTTCAGTAACTTCTAATTAGAATAGCCCTCAGCAGAGAGTAGGAATAAACAGGCAAATGTAGCTTGTACAAAGTCTTGCATAGAATTATTAATGACAAAAACCAAAAACATTATTTCCTTAGTATTTTAAAAATTTTATCATTTTTCGATATTCTAACTCACACAGGGAATCTGAATGTGTTCATGAGCTCTCACGACCCAGCTATTCTGCCCTCAGAGCAGTGCATCTAAACTTTGCCTGATGCTGTGCCATCCTCACCATCTCAGCTGGCCTTAAGCCCTGTCATTGTGTCAATATCCCTCCTTCAGCTTATTCATCCCTTTTGCTAACCCTCCACTTTTCCAAGCATGATGCTGTTTTCTAAGGTCTGGATCCTCTGGACCACTTGTCCCAAGTATTATTTTGTCTTGTGGATGCACTTGTTCCAAGATAGATTTATTTGTTCTTTTAGCAGTCCATGATACAGTCAACATGCTTCACCAATACCACAACTGAACAGTGTCTATTTTTCTTCATTGGTCTTTATCACTGTCAAAGTCCATACACATATTGTTATTGTTGTGTGCCATCGAGTCACTTGCGACTCATAGTGAGCCTATGCACAAGAGTCTTAAAACCTGCTCTATGCTGTGCCAACTTCACTGGCTCTGACACATCTACTCTCATTACCCCAATCACTGCACGGAGGATCTTCTTCTCTTGTGCTGCCTCTCCACCCTCCCAAACATGATGTCCCTCTCCATGGACTGGTCCCTCCTTGCAACATGCCCAAAGTATGTCAGATGAAACTTCAGAATCCTTGACTCCAAAAAGCAGCCAAGTTTCACCCTCTCCAGGACAAACTTGTTTGTTCTCATAGCAGTCCATGGTATATTCAGCACCACAGCTCAAAGGCATCAATTCTCTTTCTATCATCTTTAGTCACTGTCCAGTTCTCTGACACACATAGCACACATCTGCGAAGACTACAGCCTGGTTCGGGAGCACCTTAGTCTCCAGCCTGATGTCATTGTTTTTCAATACTCTGGAGAGGTTATTGGTATCAAGAGTGTTGATTGTAGAGCCAAGCAAACTAAAACTGCTAACAATCTCAATATCTTCACCATCTATCATGATGCTGCCAATTGGCCCAGTGGCGAGAAGTTTTTTCTTGATGTTGAGCTTCAATCCATATTGAAGGCTGCATCCTTGGCCTTCTGCAGCAAGCCTTTCAGGCTCTTCTTAGTTTCACCAAGCAGGGTTGTGTCATCTTCATATGCATATTAAGCAGTTGAAAATACCGCTTGAGACCAGATATATTAGGTAATGCTGACTGGGGATCTAAGTAAAGAGAAAGCATTGCCAATTTAAGACTTTTCTCCATCTATGATGATGATACCTAAAAGTCTAGTGGTCAAGAGTTTTGTTTTCTGATATTGAAATGTAATTAATATATATGAAGTATAAAATGAAAGTTGTAATTATTAAAACATATCTAAATTTTGTGAGAAATGTGTTTCTGAAGAATGTAACTAAAGAAAAAGTTCAAGTTAAAAAATCTCCATAATAGTCTATGTGTTTCCTACTGCCAAAGGGGCCCTTTAGAGTAGTGAGAGAAGATCTTCACCCTGAAACCCACAGCGTCCCTTTTCAGCAGGAAGTAGCTAAGAGAATACGCCGTCCCCTTTTCCTTATGACTCAGGGTGAAGTCTCTCTCAGGGAGGAGTGATAGGGAATGGCAAAGGATACACTGACAAAGAAGATTAATCAGAACTGGCTTTGACAAGCACTGTGGCATTTGGACAAGAACAAACTGGGAGGAGGGTAGAGAGAATAGTGCAACAATGAATGAGTGGAAGCCCAAAATCTCTGTAAATGTTTATGAAAATTAATAAAATATAATTATAGGAAAAAAAAAAAAAAAAGTAAGTTTTCAAGAAAAAGAACACAGAACCCTTTATCCTTATATGTAATCAATATTAGCAAAAGGGAAAAATTTATACTAAGAATTTTAAAACACACAATCATTTCTGTTGTTATGTACATTTGAGTCAGCACTGACCCTATGGTGGATTCTCAGAGCCTGTAAATCACATGGGAGAAGACTGTCCTTGTTTCTCTTTCTGAGAAGCTGGTGGATTAGAACCACTTGTCATGGGTTTGGGGATGCAACCCCTTACCACTAAGCCACCAAAGTTCCACCAT
The DNA here is from genome assembly GCF_000299155.1 of Elephantulus edwardii. Lineage (NCBI taxonomy): Eukaryota > Metazoa > Chordata > Mammalia > Macroscelidea > Macroscelididae > Elephantulus > Elephantulus edwardii. Next base: position 13,375,118 of record NW_006399763.1, read on the forward strand.
TTCCAGGTTAAGTCATTTAACTACATTATCACAAGTTACTGCATCTATACATGATGATGACATTTACTTTTAACAGTGTTATAGAGAATCATGGAATCAAGGAAGCTCTGGTGTCTGAACAGTAAGGAATTGTGCTAAGAACTCTAAGGTATATAGTTCAAATCCAACAGTTTCTCTGCAGGAGAAAGATGAGCCATCTCCTCTCGTGCAATTAACTGCTTCAGAAAGTTGACTGGAAAGTCAGTTTCAGATGTTTCTCAATCAGTCCTTATCAATACAAGTCAATCCGTAACAACAGAGAATCAGAGTTAAGGATACATATAATACATAGGTTTTGTATTATAGATATAACATAAACTATATTCACAAGATTGTGGAAACTTGGAATATGGATTTGCTCTTTCTCTGCTGGGAACTCTGGTAGCCTAGTGGGTAAGGACATGTGCTGCCAATCCAAAGACAGAAGGTTCAAATCAACTTGTTCCACAGAGAAAGATAGGCAATCTTCTCTGGTATGAGTTACAGTCTTTGAAAATCTGCTTGAGAGTCAGCTATGTGTCTATTCCAACTCCACAACACTGAGTTTTGAGTGAATTATACTTTGCTATGAAAATGAAACAGCAGTTGAGTTTGCCTTATCATCAATTATTTAAGCCAGCCAGTAAACAAATATTAATTGAGCACCATTTCCATGTCAAGCATTGTCACAGAGTTTTGTTAGGTGCTATCTATTTGGCTCCAACTCCTATGTGCAAAAGAATTAAACCCTCCTGGTTCCTGTGCTGTCTTCACAGTCCCTACTTATTGTAGCAGTGTCTATGCTACCCTTTTTAAGTCTAAAACCAAGAATAAAACAGTCCCTTTGAAAACCATGATACATTTTATTGGAAAGTCCAAAAAGGAGAATCAAACAATAGAAGTAACCAACTAGATTGGCCAAATTAACTTATTTATGCTAAAAAAAAAAGAAAGAAAGAAAACTCACAAAACAAAGTGTTTAAGGGAATGCTATGAATCAAAATACAAGAAAACATCCTAAAGTACTATTGTTACTTGAATAAGTCACACAATTCTAAATTTCATTTGCTGCAGAATTAAATGAATGCCCTAAAATAAAGAGTGTGTTTATTATTATACTTATGTAAGTTACATATCAATAAAAATATAAAGTATAAAAAGAAAGCATTTATTTATACTAAGAAACCAACCATATTTAGAGTGAAGGAAAATGACACTTCTATTTCAAATGTGATTAACATTTTCTAAAGCAAACTTTATTATTGCATACCAAAGTCTTTTGTAAACACATTACATTTTTGTAGTAATTAATAATAAAAATAAGTCTCTAAAAATAACAAATATTTAACATTTATATTAAAATATTCAATAAACACACTTAGAATATTTTAGCCATAAAATTTTACTTCTTTTTATCTACGTAAAATGTCATAACACTTTAAATGCAGAATACAAAGTTAATTTGAAATTAACTATAAATGTGAGCATATGACATTTTTAGATAAGGAATAAAGCTTTAGTACAAAGAGTGAAATTTAATGATATTAGGTTCACAAACAAAAAAGCCTCTTCCTTCCATCTGGTGCAACAAAAAATGTCATTAACTCATATTAAAATGTGAAATAAAAGGCTAAAAGGGTAGTTTTTGGTTTTTTTCTTGTTTTGATTTTCTTCAAAAACCTCAACTCAATGCAATGGCATAGTCAACTCTAAAATGTCTGTATGTTTGATACACTTCTTTGGTCATCGATTTTTACATAAATTCAGCAAAATATTAATTATTTACTACTATGTGCCATACTCCGGACATGATGCAAGGAGGGACAGGCCCTTGGAGAGGAACATCATGCTTGGAAGGTGGAGGGACTGCACAGGAGGGGAAGGCCCTCTATGAGGTGGATTGATTCAGTGACTGGGGTAATCAGGATGGGTGTGCCAGAGACAGTGAGACCGGCACAGGACAGCAGAGTTTAGGGCTGTTGTGCATAGAGTCGCTATGAGTCGCAAATGACTTGATGGCACATAACAACAACAACATTGACTACGCAAAGGGTTTTGACTGTGTGGATCACAACAAGCTGTGGCTGACTCTGAGAAGAATGGGAATCCCAGAACATTTAATTGTGCTAATGCGAAACCTATACTTGGACCAAGAGGCAGCCATCAGAAGAGAGCAAGGAGACACTACATGGTTCAAAATCAAGAAAGGGGTCTATCAGGGATGTATTCTGTCTCCATACCTTTTCAATCTGTATGCAGATCATCCAAGATGCTGGGTTGTATGAGGATGAATGTGGCATTAGGATTGGTGGAACATCAACAATCTGCGTTATGCAGATGAAACAACCCTGCTTGCTGAAACAGAGGAGGACCTGAAGCGCTTCCTACAGAAGGTCAAGGATTGCAGCCTTCTATATGGATTGAAGCTCAACATCAAGAAAACAAAGATTCTCACCACTGGGCTGGCCAATTGGCAGCATCAGTATGCATGGTGAAGAGATTGAGATAGTTAACAGTTTTCGTTTACTTGGCTCCACAGTCAACACTCTTGGTAACAGCAGCCAGGAAATCAAGAGACGAATTGCATTGGGAAAGTCGGCTGTGAGGGACCTCTCAAGAGTACTGAAAAGCAACGACGTCGGGCTGGAGACTAAAGTGCACCTGATCCAGGCTATAGTCTTCGCAATTACAGAGCTAGACAGTGAGTAGGGATGATAGAAAGAGAATTGATGCCTTTGAGCTGTGGTGCTGGAGAAGAGTGTTGAATATATCATAGAATGCTACAACAAACAGGTTTGTCCTAGGGAAGGTGAAACTGGAATGCTCCTTGGAGTCAAGGATTCTGAAGCTTCGTATGACATACTTTGGGCATGGTGCAAGGAGGGACTGGTCCTTGGAGAAGGACATCATGTTTGGGAGAGTGGAGGGACGGCGCAGAAGAGGAAGACCCTTGATGAGATGGATCAATTCTGTGACTGGAGTAGTGGGAATGAGTGCGTTTGGGATGGCTAAGTTGGCACAGGATAGAACAGCGTTTAGAGCTCTTGTACATAGGGTCGCTAGAGTCGCAAGCAACTCGATGGCACATAACAACACAACAGCAATGTGCCCAACATTATGTAAGGATTGGATAAAGATGATTAAAAATTAGATTATGATCTTTGACACTATGAAACTTAAGACCTGGTATCAGAGGGATATATTAAATAAGCAAAGAGAAACATGAATCTAATTATCAGGTTTCAGGAAAGTCTAACATTTTAAATCTGCAGTTAGGGCCCTTTGCAAATTATTGAGGAGTAGTGATGTCAGTTTGGGGACTAAGGTACACCTGATTCAGGCCATAGACTTTCTGATTACTAGCTATGCATCTGAAGCCTGAAAAATGAGTAAGAATAACAGAAAAAGAATTGATGTCTTTGAGCTGTGGTATTGGAGAAGAGCACTGAACATCCCATGGATGGTGAAGAGAACTAACAGATATATCTTGGAGAGGGTGCAGCCAAAATGCTCTTTAGAGGCAACAATGATGAGGCTTTGCCCCACATATTTTGGGCATGTTGCTAAGAGGTGCTATTCTTTCGAGAGGGACATGATGTGGGGAAGGGTGGAGGGTGAGTGAAGAGGAGGAAGACCCTAAACCAGATGGATTTACACAATAACTACTGCATTGGGCTCTTATGCATAAGACAATGTGAAAATGGCACAGGACAGCACTAGGTTCAGATCTTTTGTTCGTAGGGTTCCTATGTATCACACTCAATTTGATGGCTCAACAACAATAACGACAGTAAAGTCTATAAAGGAAGAAATAAAGTGTACAAGGGACAGAAGTTTTTCTAAATTGTTTCCTTAGAGAAGCTAATTACTGAAGAATGGAATGGAATAAGCGAGAGCAAGTTAAAACGGAAAAAACAGTTATACATCAAGACCATGGGATGAAAAGAATTTACTATTTGAGAAGACCCGAGTGTCTGGGGAATAATAAGGAAGGAGAAGTGTAAGGAACAAAATGAATTATAATGATTTAGCTTCTCAAAAATTGTTCTTTAATTTTAACCCACTTATTCTTTTTTACTAAACCAGCACTGATAAGCAATTAAATTATTTCTCAATCTATAACTAAAGGTGTTTCAAAAGTGTATTTTCTCCATTTCTCTTTAAATGCTTAGGTAATAAGTTAAATTGAATGAGTTATATATGGGCCTAAAATACAAATTATCTTCAAGCTCAGAATAACTACACTGCTTTTTCTTTTTCTTTTTGTCTTTCAATTGAAAGTTCAGTCTAACTCATTATTTGGGAATTAACACTATATGGGATTATTCACTATATGGTTACTTGCCATTTTTAATTCTAAAAATATATCTGTCTTCACTAAATTTGATAGCACTAAATTATGCTTCGTGTGTATTCAGTACTTTCTGAACCTTGTTATTTTAAAAGGTGAAGGTTTTCTTCTTCTTGGATACTAAAAATAAAACATTTTTCTAGATGCCAAGTTAATCCTTGTTGGCAAAACACATACCGTGCATAGTGTTTGTGCAATTTGTAATTACAAACTGACACCCACTGACAATACAGAAAAGCTTTTACTCCAGTAAGTAGTTACAATATTGAAGACCATTGTCTGATCCCATAAGGCATGTCATTAACTTTCATTATTTCTAATGGGAGTTATGGGCATACTTCCAAAGTAAATCACAGGCATTTTGTCACATCATTGCTCCTAAAAGGCTTTATTTTCAGGTTGGTATTTTTGGCCATATAGGCATATTGTTGTTTTATTTTTCTCCTTAGAATTTGGTCCAGAGACACAAAATATCAGTACATATCCTTTATTTCTTACCCTATTTGCCCTTTTCTTAGGAATATAGTTTAAAGAAGATAATAAGATCTGTGTAAATATGTGATTTGAAAAAAAAAATGTATTGCTACAAGAGAACTCAGGGATGGGGTAAAATGCACTTTCACCTATAACCTATTTGCCATATGAACAGGAATCCAGAATTAAAGTTGCATAGGAATTTTTTTTCCTTTTTCTTTTCAGAGAGGGGAGCAAACTGGTAGGGAGGGGTGGGCTGGGAGAAAAAAATGCGGCAATGAATGAATGGAAATCCAAAATCTCTGTAAAAGTTTATTAAAATTAATTTTTAAAAAAAGAAGTCAAGTCAAGTGTTTAAAAAAAAAACCTGACAGTAATCCTCCAGAAAAATGTCTTGAAAGCATTAAAACCATTCCAAACATTTTATCCAGTAATTCTAAATTTATTTATTTTTAATAAAAATAATCAGAAATGCACAAATTACTGAGGACATAATGGACCTTTTGTAGAAGTCAAGGTTACTCCAGATATTCTAGCCCATACATTTAACATAATCCAAAATTTGAGCTCTGGTGGCCCAGTAGTCAAGGAGTTGCTCTACCAGTCCTAAAGCAGGCAGTTCAAATCAACCAACTGTTCTAGGGGAGCATGTGAAAAATCAGCCTCTGGAAACCAACCGGAGGGTCAGTGATGAGTCAATTCCAATTAGATGGCATACAACAATATCAAATTAAATACTTTTACTTTTCCTTAGAATATAACAAAATGCTTTCACTTCAATCTGTACCCCTCAAATTTTACAGGCTAATTTTGGTCAGAATATTACTTCTTGTATATATTCTAAAAACAGTAGATGTCATTACTGTTTTATATAATTATAGTTTGTTTAGATTTTATTGATGTTGTGTACCATGGACTCGGAATCGACTAATAACTGACCCTCCAGTGGGTTTACAGAGGCATTTAATTGCACAAGAGGAAACTGCCCATCCTCTCCCAAGAAGCTGGGAGACCGCAGTGCACATTCTTACCACTGGGCCTCCAGAGATTCCTTGATTAGATTTACATATAAGATTATAATTTCCTTTGAGAATTCATTGCAACCTGACCTTCACAGAACTTTTAAATTCTTGCTGAATTAGATTTATTAAAAAGTTATTTAATTTGGAAATCCAAGTTCTTTATAAACTTTCATTAAAATATTAAAAAGAAAGTAATTTAGGGTACAATTGGTCCATATTCACCTGAAATAATAAGAAAATAATAAGAGAGTTGAGATCAAAATGTAGAATTTGTGGCTACTTGCATCCATGTACAACTGCCTCCTTTTGCCATGAGAACAGAAGCAGCTGATTGTGCACAAAACTACTATTTCTGAGCATCTTGATCAAAGATTCTTAAAAGAACCCAAATAAGGGTTGCAAAGTAGGAGAAATGAGAAGCATTGAGAAAAATTAAAAACTGTTATAAAATCATTATTTCTTAGAATCATGAAAGTTGACTGAAACAAAAACAAATTTTCCTTAGATAACCATTAAATCTTAAACCAAAAATATCCCCTAAAATAATTTTAAAACCAAACAATAATTTCTCTTACCTAGATAAAGAATGTCTGCTAGAAGCATTTTACTCTTTTAAAATCTGATATGGAATTGACAACAGAAACTCTAAAATTGAACTATTATTGTTGTTGTTATATGCCATCAAATCACCAGTGACTCATAGCAACCCTACACCCTGCTCTATCCTGTGTCAATCTTATTGTCTCTGACACAACTACCTCCATTATTCCAGTCACTGAATCAATCTACTTCACCAAATGTCTTCCTCTCTTGCACTGTTCCTCTAACTGCCCAAGCATGACATCCCTATCAGAGGACAGGTCCCTCCTTGTAACATTCCCAAAGTATATTAGATGAAGCCTCAGAATCTTTGCCTCGGGCGACGCAGCGCGAGGGCGACACCACCGCCAGACCGGGGAATGCCGGGGGAACGCACGCCCGCCGCCCGCCAGACCAGGGAACGCCGCCGCCAGACCGGGGGAACACCACCGCCAGACCAGGGAACGCCGCTAGAGGGACCCAGAAGAGACCC
>NW_006399763.1:13388675-13454495 GCF_000299155.1 Elephantulus edwardii
TGTAAATGTTTATGAAAATTAATAAAATATAATTATAGAAAAAAATTATCTTTGCCTCGAACGAGCAGCTTGTTTTCACCCTTTCCAGGACAAACCTGTTTGTTCTCGTAGCAGTCCACGGTATGTTCAATACTCTTCTCCAGCACCACAGCTCAAAGGCATCAATTTTTTATCATCTCTAGTCATTGTACAGATTTACAATACATAGCAAGTAATTGTGAAGGAAATACATATATATACACATATATATCCACACACATATGTATATGTTATATATACATATGTATATATGTATGTATATATGTGTGTGGATACATATGTGTGTGTGTATGTATATATATGTCGTTGTTGTTATGTACCAGGGACTAGTGGTAAGAAGCTATGCTGCAATCCCGAAGGTATTTGGTTTGAGGCCATAAGCTGCTCTGTAGGAGAAAGATGGGCAATTTCCTCTTGTGCAATGAATTGCCTTTGAATTCTGGAGGATCATCTATGTGTCAGTTCTGACTTTATGATATACAACTATATATATCATATATATCACTATCATCTTTTATCAAAGTTCATAGAGTTTCCAGAGGCATGTTGTTTAGGAAGTGGATGCCATCTTTGCTTCCAAATACATACATACATATATATGTATGTGTGTGTGTATATATATATATTTTCAAGAAATTCTATTTAGATTCTTTTCTAACTTGTCAGCTTACTTTTGATAATTTCTTGTTTATGTTCTTTTGATAAACTATCAACATCTTCTTTTAGTTCTGTGAATACACTAAATTACTCTTTTTCTGAGTTGGATGATTGTAATATTTACAAGTCCTACAGGTCTGATTCTTGTAATGTTTTTTCTCTCTCCTGTGTCCCAGAAAGTATTTCCAACACTATTATTTAATGATTTTTTTTCCATTGTGAGTATACATTACTGTGTCTACACTACTAATAAATTATTCCAAGAGAATTATGTTTACAGTACATTCTTCTTGTGACCTTCTGAGGAAGTGTCTAATTCCTGTTCTGGGGCAGGGAAAATACAAGTTTTGCCTAGGACATCTTGTGCTATACAGAAAACACGTCCTCAGTGATAAGTGAGGGCATATACAAGAGATACAAGAAATAGCTTAGGACAATTTTGCCTTTAAAAACAAAAAAGATATACAAACTATTATAACTCACTCAATACATTTTTTAAAATTCATTTGTCCATGTCATATGAGAGCGTCATTTATTTGCCCTCATTGAAGGTGACTATTATGCTAATTCTGTTCTCTAAAAATAATTAAAGGGAAAATTAAGCACTAACCTATTAGGACGAATTATATATTACATTTCTAATTGATAAAGGAAGAGTCATAGAAAATAATTATGTTATTTTGCAACTCTCAATAAAATAACTCAATTCAGCAAGTACAATTGTTGGATACAGAAAACACAGGAGAAATGTTATTTAGAGAAAAGAAAATCAACTGTGGACAAAGAATCACCATAAAGATAATTTTGAAATGTTCCAAATCAAAGATGCCACTTTGAAAATTAAAGTACACCTGATCTAAGCCATGATATTTTCTACTATCTTAAAATATATGTAGGTTAGACAATGAATAATGAAGCAAAAATAGAATCAAAGCATTTGAATTCTAGTAATCCTTAAGAATACTATGTCATGGACCACCGGAAGGACAAACAAAATCTGTCTGGGAAGAAATACAACTAGAATGCTTCATCATGTAAGGACTGAAGAGATTTTACCTTATGCATGCTGGACAGAGTCAGGAGTGACAAATTCTTGGACAAGGATCACATGCTTAGTAAAGTTAAGGATCAGTGAACAAGAAAAAGAAGTTCAAAGAAATTAATTGATACAGGTTAGCAATGAACTCGTACATAATAAAGATGGGGAAGACAGCTCGGGACCAGGCAGTATTCTGTTCTCCTTTATCACTGAGTAGAAACAGACTTAACAGTACTTAATAGTAACATCTTAGGTATGGAAAAGTGCTGGTGGCACAGTGATTAAGTACTTGGTTGCTGATTGAAATGTTGGTATTTCCAACCCATTTAGGCACTCTGCATATGAAAGATGTGAGAAAGAAAAAAAGAAGAAGAAACTCTCAAAGAAAACCTTGCCACTGAGTTGATTCCAACTCATAGTGGATTTGAACTGCATGCCTTTGGGTTTACTACGTAGCTCCTTACTACTAGGCTGACAGATGTGAAACGTGTCCTATTCTGTGTCATCCACATGATCTCGGATATGCTTGAGTGTATTGTTAAAGTTATTGTGTCCACCCATTTTGCTGGGGGCCTTCCTCTTTTTCTCTGACCCTCCACCTTTCATTGGAGGACATTTTTTCCAAGGACTAACATTTCCTGACAACATACTCAAAGTATGTCAGAGAAGTTTCACCAGTTTTGCCTCTAAAGACTATCTTACATGTACTTTCTCCAATACAGACTTTTTTTTTCTCTTTTGTCAGTTCACAAATTCAATGCTCTTTATCCATACCACAATTTAAAAGTATCAATTCTTCTTTAGTTCCTTTCATCCAATTTTCAGATGCATACAAAACAACTCAAAATATAGCTTGGTGCATTTTGTTGTTGCTGCTATATGTCATCAAGTCATCTGCACCTCAAAATAACTCTGTACTACAGTTCTGAACTTTGTCCTATCCTGAGCCAATCTCACCGTCTCTGACACAGCTAACCCACTACCCCTGTAATGTTGTCAATTAATCTCATTCAGTGTTTTCCTCTCCTGTACTGTCCCTCTATCCTTCCAAGAATGATGTCCTTTTCCAAAGACATAGCTACATGCTAAAAGTATGTAAGACAGAGCTTTAAAATCTTTACCTCCAAGTAGCAGCTTAGTTTTACTCTCTCTAGGAGAGACTGTTCTCTTGTCAGTCCATGGTATGTTCAATACTCTTCTCCAGCATCATAGCTCAAAGGCATTGAGTCTTCTACCATCCTAATCATTGCTAAACTCTCTGATGCATATCAAGTAATTGCAAAGGCCATGCCTGGATCATGGGCACCCTGATCCGTAGACCGACATCATTGCTCTTCAGCACTCTGGAGAAGTCTATTTGGATAGCACATCTTTCCAGAGTGATTTGTTTTTTAATTTCCTGACTGCCAATACCAAGAGTGCTGATTGTGGAACCAAGATTAACAATCTCAGTGTCTTCTCTATCTATCATAATGCTGCCAGTTGATCCAGTGGTGAGAATCTTTGTTTCCTAGATGTTGAGTTTCAGTCCATATTGAATACTGCAGTCCTTGACCTTCTGCAGCAAACACTTCAGATCCTCCTCAGTTTCAGCAAGCAATATAGTATCATCTACATAATACAGGTTGTTGATGAATCTTCCTCAAATCTTGATGCCACAAAAACATCCTTGCCCTTTAGCATTTACAAAGGTTCTTTACAGCAGATGTGCTTAATGGAACACAACTTTTGCTTTTAACTGTGGATCCATGTAAAATGAAATGTTTAACAATTTCAGTCTTTTCTCCATATACCACTATTTCCTATTGTTCCAGTTGTATTACTGTTTTTGCAATATTAAGATATAATCCATATCGAAGACTTCAGTAAGTCTTCAGTAAGTGTTCTTTTTTTTTCAGTAAGTGTTCTTAATCTTCTTCACTTTCTGCAAGCATGGTTAGGCCATCTGTATAACGCAGGTTGTTGTTTTGTTTTGTTATTATGTGCCATTGTGTCACCTGGATTCATAGCAACCCTAAGCATAATAGCTCTGAATTCTGTTTTATCATGATCTAATCTCACTATCTCCAACACACCTATTCCCATTACTCGAGTTACTATATTAATCCATCTCATGCAGAATATTCCTTTCCTGTGCTGTCGCCCATTCTTCCAAGCATGATGTCCTTCTTCAAGGAATGGTTCTTCCTGGCAATATGCTCAAAGTATGTAAGAGGAAGCTTCAAAATCCTTGTCTCCACAAAGCAGCTTTGTTTCACCCTCTCTAAGACAATCCTGTTTGTCCTCTTGGCAGTCTATGGCACTGTTCAAAACTCTTCTCCAACATCATAACTCAAAGGCATCAATTCTTCTCCTGTTATCCTTAGTCATTATCCAGCTCTCTGTAGAAGAGCAAGTAATTTCAAAAAACTGTGGCATGAAAGAAAGAAGTGGTTGCTAAAAAGTGGGATCAACTGGTATCTAACACATACATAGCTCATTCATGTAGTCTTTACTTGACTTTTATAGTAAACCTGAGCATGCCTATCCCGATTTAACAGAGAAGGAAACCAAGGCCTATAGAGACTTGCCCAGAGTCACATGGCCAGAATGTTTCAGGCTTTTTGCAGCTATTATAACAACATATCTCTACCTTCACCATCCTCACAATCTCTGATATGATCAAGTCCACTGTTAGTCACTGTGTCCATCCCCATCTCATTGAGGGTCTTCCTTCTTTTACTAACCCAGCATGACTTCTTTTTCCACAGTTTGGCCCTTCCTGACCAATGCTGGAAGTATGTGAGATAATGTTTCACTACCCTGGTATCTGCATACCCAGAACAAATAAAAGAGGCAGATTTAAAATAGCTCATTAAAAAGTCATAATCCTTTGAGCAAAGGGAGAGGACGAGCCAATTTTCACTCATGAAGATCTTTATTGGAAGACTCAGGTAAGACCCCAGGAAGAGAGATATATAAGAGCACAGTGAGGAGACTCAGATCATTTAGAGTTCCTCAAATGACTTGTTCTCCATTTACTTCGTTATCTATTGCTACATAATAAATTACCTCAAACCTTATAAAGCAAAACAAAATAAAAACCAACAAACAAAATAAAACCTCTATGGCATGGATCAGGCACACTTTAGTCACTAGACTGACATTGTTGCTCTTCTGCACTCTGGAGAGGTCCCTGACAGCAAATTTTCTCCCATTCCCATTGCAATTCATCCTGATGCCACATATTTCTTCATATTGCCCAATTCAATTTCATGTCAATATGTATATAGAATATATATAAAATATATTTTTTGTAAATAGACACTAAAAGATTTAGGAATAGAGTGTCATGCTATATGCACTTTGTTTTCAAATGATTCATCAATAAGATCAAAGGTAGAAAAATAGAGAAGCAGAGAATGATAGCTAAAGAGTAGATGAATGATTGAGTCATGTGAATAACCATTGCACTATTCTATGATTGACTTTTTCATCATTGTTGTTGTTGTTGTTATGTGCCATCAAGTCACTTGTGACTCATAGCAACCCTATGTACAACATCCCTAAACTCTGCTCTGTTCTGTGCCAATTGCACGGTTTCCGACACACCAATCCCGATTACCCCAGTCACTGAATCAATCCACCTCATAGGGGGCCTTCCTCTCCTGCGCTGTGCCTCCACCCTACCAAGCATGATGTCCCTCCTCACAACATGTCCAAAGTATGTTAGGTGGAGGCTTAGAATCCTTGCCTCCAAGGAGCAGCCCGGTTTGACCCTTTCCAGGGTGAATCTGTTTGTTTTCCTAGCAGTCCATGGTACCCTCAATACTCTTCTCCAGCACCACAGTTCAAAGGCATCAATTCTCCTTCTATCCTCCTTAGTCATTGTCCAACTCTCTGATGCATAGCAAGTGATAGAAAAGACCATGGCCTGTATCAGATGCACCTTAGTCTCCAGAGAGACACCATTGCTCTTCAGTACTTTGGACGCATTAAAGAAAATGAAATAAACAAAGGGTTTTCCTCTAGAGAAATTTATGTTGGTTCCTGGTTTTATTTTTTTTTCCTTCTACCTTTCACTCAGAAACCTAAATGAACAAATTGACAAATATCTGCACTGGAGTAGACAGACTACAGTTTTCTTTTCTTTCTTCAAATTGCTCACTGAATGTAAAAGCATTTGGAAACTAGCTTTAGTAGGGACCTCCAATTTAAGGATCAAGACTTGTATCCATCTTTCATACATGAGATCCCTGAAGTCTAAGTGTCAGAAAATTGCATAACTGAAAAATGTGGAATTAGTAAACACTGCATTATCTGTATTTTTAGGAAAAGAAAATTTTAAAGATGAGAATTATTTTTCTTGTTTTTTGTCATTCTCATCATGTTCGTAAGGACTTATAAAGCACTTGCTTAACTTTGCAGAACAAGCTTGCGCACGTGCTCTCTCTCTCTCTTTCTGTAATAGTGTAATTTCATAATGCATAACAGGGATAAGAAGTAGTGGTGATAAATATTTGAGTTTACCCAAAGTTCTCTAAAATTATTTCACAGGCATAAAGAGTGAGAATTTATAGAGAACACCAGTTGCCTTAAGAGATCTGACTAGCCATGCTAACAGCCTCAAGGAAGATTTGTTTGATTCTAGTAGTTTGCTTTTATAAAAGAGAATAAATTATTGAGATTCTCCCCCCAAATAAAAATCATGTGAGGGTCATGATGATCACTTTCTTAAAAATGAAACTTTTATGGGAGTGCTTCAAAATGCCAAATGATTCCTTAAACAAAAGAGAGACAGAGAAAAGAATGAGTCTATTGAAGAAATAAAAATGTCACCTTTATATCCATTTTAAATATATAAGTTTCCATAGTAGGGTAATTAATTGGCCTCCAGGCACTTGCTCTGCTTTTCTTGGAGAGTTCCCATGAAGCATAAAGTGTTTCACTTACACTTTTTATACTTCTCTTGTCAAAAATATAATATGTCCTGGTAGCCACTAATAAACTTTGGTCTCTAAATGCTTGTCTGTCAAGAGAGAAGGAGGGGGAAAGGGAAATTTCTGCTAGGGAACACTGAATTTCTGTCACAGGAAATGAGAAAATATGAAAATGTATAATGTTAATGATTGAATAGTATGAAAAACATAACCAATATCACTGAATTGTGCACACGATAAACAGTGAAAATTCTGATTATTTGTTATATACGTAGTTACCATAAAAGACAATATACAATCACCATTTGACTCAGCAATCCCATTACTGGGAATATACCCCAGAGAGACCACGTCTGCCATCCAAGCAGATATATGCACACCCATGTTTATTGCAGCTTTGTTTACAATAGCAAAGAGTTGGAAGAAGCCTAAGGGCCCATCAACAAACGTATGGATAGAGAAGCTGTGGTATATCCACACAATGGAATACTATGCAGCACTGAAAAACAAGGAACTCATGCAATATTATTCAAAGTGGGTGACCCTAGAGGACATTATGCTGAGTGAAAAATCTCAGTCACAAAGGGACAAATACGGCATGGTGCCACTGTTGTAGAATGGGTCTGACACCAGGGTGGGGGTATGACAGAAAAAACTGGATAAATTATGTATACTGTATTGAAACAGATGAGGGAAAGAACAGATTAGAAGTGATATATGATTGAGTATTATGGTTAGCACAGGAATCCAGAATTAAAGTTGCATAGAGAAGTGTACTCGGGGTGGAGGGTGGGGGGAAGAGACGTGGGAATTGTATACTAATGAAGGAATTTTATTTTTCTTTTTTTTCTCTCTTCGGAGGGGGAAGCAAGCTGGTGGGGAGGGGTGGGAAGGGAGAAAACTGCGGCAATGAATGAATGGAAATCCAAAACCTCTGTAAAAAAAATAAAATAAAATAAAGAATTATTTTAAAAAGACAATATACAATCAAGAAAATTACTTGATAAAAGACGTGTCCCTCCCAGCAAGTTTGTGTGCATATATGAATATGTTGTCATTGTTTTTCTGTGTCATTGAGTTGGAACCAACCAAAAATTGACCCTCCTGTTGGATTCTGAGGCAGTAAGTCACATGGGGGAAGACTGTACATTGTTTCTCCAGAAATGTAGCTGGTGGATTCCAACCACCGATGAGTTGACAGCACAACACCTTACAGGTAGGCCACCAGAGCTCATTTATGTGAAACTGGTTGTTGTTATGTACCACTGAGTCACCTGTGACTCACAGTGATCCTATGTACAACAACCCTAAACCCTGCTCTATCCTGTGTAAATTTTATTGTCTCTGACACACCTACTCTCATTACTCAAGTCACTGAATTAATCCATCTCATCAAGGGTCTTCTTCACTTGTGCTGTCCCTCCACCCTTCCAAGCATGACGTCCCTCTCTAAAGTAGGAACCAAAATAAGAGAATTTAGATGTTAATTGGTCTGAGCACTTTTTTGGGGGGTGGGGGAGTAGAAAAAGATTTAGACTTTATTTTCCTTTTCTATTATTTTTTAAGTTTTATTTTATTAATATTAATGAACATTTACAGAGATTTTACATTTCCATTTATTCATTGTTGCACTTTTTTTCTCTACTCCCACCCCCAGACCTCCCAGACCGCTTTGTTTTGATAAGGAAACACAAACCTAGAGTCACATGTGGGGGAGAAAACAGTAGAAATCAGACTCTGTAAAAACTAATTGAGTACTTTACTCATCAATAAATATATTCAGCAAAATATGTCACAAAAATGACAATGACAATTTTCTCCACAACCTCTCATATTTACTTCAACACCAAAGTCACTCATTAAAAGACATTCCTCCACAGAATCAAGTAATATAGCTTCTTTGAAATGACAAGTGACAAACTTTTCATATCTCTTACCTATCTGACCTGTCAAGAGATTGCATTAAATCTGTAGGTCACAGATTATGGAAGTTGTACTTCTACTATTAGGAAAAGAGTTCAAACGTTTTCATAAGCACTCTTCATAGAATAATAAAAAATAAGTCTGATTAATTTCTTTAAATATAAGGCAGAATGAATATTTATAATGAAAGTAGGTGTCTACAATGAATACTCTCTCCTATCCGTTTAGAGTTTCCTTATATTCTGTTTTCAAATACAGCCTGAATGGAAAAAAAGAAATTATGAAGTCATAAATATAAATCTTAAAATTATTTCTAATGAAAAATCAAAAGGAGTTAACTTTTTTTAAATTTAGGGAGATGACAGTACTGTGTTTTTTATAATTCAGAAAAGTAAAAATACATATTTTAACTTAAAATAATAGTATTTTCCCCTTACAGACAGAAGAAACATGAAAATATAAATTATATTGCTACTGTGTCATTTTGTATATGATTCTGAATTTTCTGTCTTCCTAATTTAGTATTTTTCACAAAAAGGAAAATAAATCTGTGAAAGTGAGTATATTTTACTCTTTTGATCAATGTTATATCTCTATTATGTAAAAAAAATGTGGTATTGTTGTTTTGTGCTGTTGAGTCACTTGAGACTTATAGCGACCCTATGTAAAACAGCCATAAAATCTGCTTTATCCCATACTAATCTTACTGTCTTTGACACATCAACCCCCATACCCAATCACTGAATCAATTCATCTCATTGAGGATCTTCCTCTCTTCCACTGTCTCGCCACCTTCCCAAGCATGATGTCCCTCTCCAAGAACTGGTCCCCCCATGAAACATGTCCAAAGTATGTCAGATGAAGCTTCAGAATCCTTGCCTCCAAGGAGCAGCTGGTTTTATCCCCTCTAGGATTAATCTGTTTGTTCTCCTAGCAGTCCCTGGCATACTCAATACTTTTCTCTAGCACTACCTCAAAGGCATCAATTCTCCTTCTATCAATTCCTACTCATTGTCCAGCTTCCTGACACATAACAAGTAATTGAAAAGAGCATAGCCTGGATTGAGCACACCTTAGTCTCCAGGTTGATAGTGTTGTTCTTCAGTAATTTTGAGAGGTCCATGATAGCAGACTTTCCCAATGCAATTGCTCTTTTAATTTTCTGGCTGCTGGTACCAAGAGTGTTAACTGTAGAGCCAAGCAAACTAAAACTGCTAATAATCTCAATCTCTTCACCATCTATCATGATGCTGCCAATAAGATAAGTGGTGAGAACCTTTGTTTTCTTGATTTTGAGCTTCAATCCATACAGAAGGCTGCAGTCCTTGACCTTTTGCAGCAAATGTTTCAGGTCCTTCTCAGTTTCAGCAAGGAAGGTGGTATCATCTGCATAATGTAGACTGTTGATGAGTCTTCATCCAATCCTATTGTCACATTTCTCCTCATAGAGCCATGCCTCCCAGATAACCTGTTCTACACATAAATTGAAAAGGTATGGAGATAGGACACATCTATGTCATACACCCTTAATATAGAAATGATAGAAAAACAAAAAGAGGGTAGTGTGTGTGTGTGTGTGTGTGTGTGTGTGTGTGTGTGTGTTAAGGTTTTAGTATAACATCTTGTTTTTAGTTTGTTTACCTGTTTGTTTACGTACTTAGAAATTGTCATATCTAATTCCCGGGATGCGCAGAGGGGAGACAGAGGGATCCACGCATGCAGAACGGGGGAGACAGGAATCCACGCGGGCAGAACTGGTGGCCAGCCAATAGAGAAGAGACTCGCGGGAAAAGCCTTGCCAGGCTCACAGGTACAAAAGGCTGGAGGCTGCGCCAAGATCATTCGGGCCCTCAGCAAGAAGTAAAAATACAATCTATACACCAGTTCGACAGGGCACATCACCCTCCCTTCAGAGACATTGCCACTAAACTTAAGAGACACTGGTCACAGCATAAGAAATTGTCAGCAGCTGACATGTCTGGAATCACAGAAGCCAAGAAAGCTTTAGGCACATAACAACAACAACAATTACTGTTAAAGGTTTGTTTTCTTTTTGTCAAGAGTGAAAGACAACAATGTTCCCATTCAAATGAAAAACTGTAGTTACTTTTCATATATAAGAACTCAGTCTTTATAAGTAGATGGTGCTCACAGTAGGACATTATTCCATTTTATAAATGAGGAACTGAGGTTTGGAAGATGAGGGGATACATAATCTTTGTAAGATTTATTGTTGTTGTTGATGTTGTTCTGTGCTATCAAGTTGCTTGTGACTCATAGCAATCCTATGCACAACAGCCCTACACTCTGGGCTATCTTGTGGCATCTTTACTGTCTCTGACACACCTACCCTCATTACCCCAATCACTGTATCAATCTATCAATCTATTGATGGTCTCCCTCTTTCTCCTTCCCTCCACCCTTCCAAGCATGATGTCTCTCTCCAAGAATTGGTTCCTCCTTGCAACCTGCCCAAGATATGTCAGATGAAATTCAGAATCCTTGCCTCCAAGGAGCAGCCTGGATTTACCCTCTCTAGGATGAACCTGTTTGTTCTCCTGACAATCCGTGGTATATTCAACATTCTTCTCTAGCATCACAGCTCAAAGGCATTCATTTTCATTTTGTCATCTCTAGTCATTTTCCAGCTCTCTGATGCATAGTAAGCAGTTGTGAAGACTATGGCCTGGATCAGGAACATCTTAGTTTCCAGACTGATGATGTTGCTTTTTAGTACTCTGGAGATGTCCCTGACAGCCGAGGTTTATTAGAAGTAAAATTATTCATAGAATAGGTAAATATCTTCAATCTCTTAAAATACTATTCATTTGATGAAACATTCCGGTTCTCCCCCTGGTTCATATCAGAAAGAGCCTGGAGTATTTTAAAAACTACATTCTGGCAAAAAAAAAAAAATTACTAAGCATTAAACATTACTACATTACTAAATAGTGTATTACTGTTATGTTCTTTGCCATTAAGTTGGAATTGACTCAACTAACGCTCCAACTGGTTTTCAGAGAGTATAAAAGGCCCAGGAGGAGATTAATCATCTTTCTTACACAGAGCAGCTGGTGGATTAAAACTACTTGCTTTTGGACTGGTGCACAACTTCTTAGCTACTTAGGTCACCATAGCTCCCTACAGTATAATAATACAGTATCATATTATATGAAAGCATTACTAATTGATATTTTAATAATATTATAGCATTACTAAATATCTGGCTAAAAATACTACATTATTACAAGGCAAGACAGGCAATATATGTCCAACATAAGTAATTATTCATGTGATATGAATTGACAGGAAATAATAAATTTTCTCCTTTCAAATTCTCCTTATCCTTAGAAACTCCCTAGGGGAAGACACACACACACACACACACACACACACACACACAATTAAGACAATTGTTGCTTACATAATAATCCCACCTATTGCCTTGCCACCAAATATCTGGAGAACGGATTTAGAAACTGACACTTGCTTCACAAAGCATCATCATGAAAATACCTCCCACACCTAGTCACCAAGAAACACAGAAGTAAATGAAAACATTTCACAATTACTACCAAAAAAATCTAGTAAATTTAGCATTGAATGTAGATAACCCAAGCTAAAATTGCCCTTCTTCTCAAATGCTGGCATTTTATTGCCTACAGCTCCTTTCTGAATTAATAGGATTGACTGACTTCAGAAGCCCACACTTAATAAACAAGAAGTAAACCAAAGAGTTTCTAAACCATTTTGATTATTTCCCAAATTGTTTCTCCTTCAGTCTCCAATAAATTGACCAAGGTAACTAAAAATTTAAAGGTAACACAAATGCACTTCTGGGCACTCTATTTCATGGAAGCTTCATGAAGTAATACACTAGTTAATCTCTCGTCTGAAGCTGGAGAGTCCAAACTCCTTAACGTGGCTGACTTTCCATAATATGCTTGGTGTTTTCAAAGTTTTATTTATCAGGCGAGCTCTGGTGGACTAGTGGCAAGAAGCTGCACTGCAATCACAGAGGTGAGCAGTTCAAATCCACCAGATGCTCTGCTAGAGAAGGAGGGACAATCCCCTCCTGTACCAGTCAGATCCGATTTGACGGTACACTAATCATAATCAATCATAATCATAATAAAAGTTTTATGATTCATTTTTTAAGATTTATAATTTCTGCCATGCTAATTCAACCACAATCCTATGATCATCCAAGAAGCCAAACTCACAAATAGGCGTAAACAACGACCCTGAGCCTTCTTTCCTTAAACTGTAAATTTCTCTTGGCAGTCACTTCATCCACTTAAAAGTTCTCCGTTTTAGTTTACCTCTTCTACCACCAGGGGGAGCTCTGGTGGCCAAGTGCCGGAAGCTGTGCTGCAATCCCTAGAGGAGCAGTTGGAGGCCACTATAGATGCTTCAGTGTGAGAAAGGATGGGCAATCCGCTCTCATGCAATTTACTGCCTCTGAAAACCTACCAGACAGTTAGCTATGGGTCGATTCCAAGTCTACGATACACAACAATGGCAACCTGTTCAAAATTTTAGAGAGAGAAAAAGTACTATTGTTTTGATGGTGGTTATGTGTCACCCAGTCCAAGTCTACGATACACAACAATGGCAACCTGTTCAAAATTTTAGAGAGAGAAAAAGTACTATTGTTCTGATGGTGGTTATATGTCACCCAGTCAGAAATGACTCATTGCTGACCCTTCAGTGACTTTTTAGAAACTGTAAATGAAAGGAGAGGAGACCTCTTAACTCTCACAGAGCAGATGGTGGATGGGAATCACCTACTTCCGAAATTAATAGGTATGGGGAAAGGATACAGTCCTAATGAACACTTTTCCTGATTTTAAACATGTCCTGTTCCCTTGCTGTTTCAGTAACAGCTTCTTAGTCCAGGTTTAGGTTCCTAATGAGCATTATTTAAAGTTCTGGGATTCCCATTCTTCTTAACATTAGCCAGGGTTTTTTTTAGGATCCACACAATCAAATCCCAGTTCCATAAACAATAAAATACAAATTAACATCTTTCTGGTATTCTTTGCTTCCAGCCAGAGTCCATCTCCCATCAGCAAGGATATCCTTAGTGCCACGGCCTCTTCTAAACCCAGCTTGAACTTCAGGCAGTTCTCTGTCAACGCACTGTTACAGCCATATTTGGATGCCATTCGGTATTATTTTGCTTGCAAGTAATACTAATTCTATTGTTCGGTAATTTCTACATTATGTTAGACTTTCTTGAAAATGGGAACAAATCAGATTTCTTTAGTCAGTTGACCAGCAAGCTGCCATCCAAATCCCCAGGCATAGACTGGCGAGCACCTCCAGAGCAACACTTGTTATTTAAAACATGTCTGTTGGTATTCCTTCAGTTCCTGGGGCTTTATTTTTCACTAGTGCCTTTAGGGAAGTTTGGATTTGCCCATAGTATCTCTCAGTATTGCAACCAGAGGCTTGAAATTATTTATCAGGTCTGTCAGCTTTAGAAATTCCAAGTGAGTTCTCTTTTTATTCTCCAGCTCCAGTTCTTTGACCATTCTAATACTACAAAGAAGAATGTGACAACACACTAGGAGGAAGACTCATCAACAGACTGTGTTATTTAAATGATACAAGTTTGCTGGCTGAATGCGAAGAGGGCTTCAGATGCTTGCTGCAGAACATGAAGGACCATAGCTTTCAATATGTCTTGCATCTCAACATCAAGAAGACAAAAATCCTCACCACTGAACCTACAGGCAACATCATGATAGATAAAGAGCACAATTGTCAAAAATTCCATTCATAATCGATGTTGATCCATAATCAACATGCTTGGCATAAAAAAGCCAGGAGATCCGCAGACATTGCACTGGGAAAGTCTGCTGTCAGGGTCCTTTCTAAATTACTGAGGAGCAATGATGTCAGTCTGAAGACTGAGGTGCTCCAGATTCATATCATCTTTTCAATCACTGGCTGTGTGTCTGAGAGATAGGAAATAAAGATTACAGAAGAAGAATCAATGCTTTTGAGTTGTGGTATTGGAGATAAGCACTAAATATCCCATGAACTGCCCAAAGAACAAACATTTGTCCTGGGGAAAGTGAGGTCAAATTACTCCTTGAAGACAAGGATGACAGAGCTTTGATTAACATACTCTGGAAATTTTGCTAGAAAAGGCTCTTCTTTGGAAAAAAATATCATATTGGACAGGTGGAGAGTCAGCAAAAAAAAAAAGGGAGAGCCTCAATGAGATGAATTGACACAATGACAGCAGCAATGGGTTCAAGTGAGTCAGAAATGTTGAGGATGGCACAAGAGAGGACAGAATTCATATCTGTTGCTCATAGGCTCTCTAGGGGTCACATTCAACTTGGCAACACCTTACAACAACAGTTTTTGAGTTGTCAGTGCATCTCCTTAACAACCAGATTAAGAACTCTTAGTAAAAAACAAAAACAAAAACAAACAAACAAAAACACCACCCTAGTCTACAGTTTAGGTAATCTCTCTTGTGAAAAACTTGATACAGTATTAAAAACAAATGCTAATTCTTATCAATTTCATTACTAAAAGACAGATTGAATTCCATATAATTATAAAACCAGAAATGCATGGATTTTTAAGATTATAATAGATTACACATAAATCACCAGCTTTCCAGCTATGTAGAAAGCTATTTTACTAAACATGAAAAGAATTGTGTCTACTAATTACATTTTCAACCAACCAGAAAAAAATAGCAATATAAATTGATAATATAAAGTTCCTTTAGATCATTTACCATAATTCAAAGTATTTAGAGCTTTTCTATAATGTAGCCACAGTCATGCTCTATTCAAAAACAAATATTCATACTAAAGATTTTAATTTCATATATATTTATCACCCCAAAATATTTTAATATGACTGTTCTTATATCTATATTATTGTTCTGTTCTTATATCTATATTATTGTTATGTGCCATTATCTACAACTCACAGAAGCCCTATTTACAATAGCTCTGAACCCTGCCCTATCCTGAGCCTCTCACTGTCTCTGACACACCTATTCTCACCCCAGTCACTGTGTGAATCAATCTCATTCAGAGTCTTCCTCTTCTGCTCTGTCCTTTCACCCTTACAAGCATGATGTCCTTCTTTAAGGACTAGCCCTTCCTGCTGACATGCCCAAAGTATGCCAAACAATGATTTAAAACCCTTGCCTTGATAATCTTGATAATCCTTGATAATCTCCTTGATAAGATTTCCTTATAATTACATCTACTAATGTTTATGATGCATAAACTTTTCTAAATCCCATTACTTTCCACTATTATCAATTAAAACAAAATGTCTAACACAATGTCATCATCACTATATATTGTATAAAATCACAGATAAAATTCTGACAAAACATCATTAAGAATATTTTATATCTTCTTTGGTGAAGTGTCTGTTCATATCCTGTGCCCATTTTTCAATTGGATTATTTACTTTTATCTAGTTGTGGTGCTCAAGTATTTTATAAATTCTAGATATAAGTCCCTTATCTGACATGTCATTACCAAACACTTTTTCCCAGTCTGTGGCTTCCCTTTCTACCCTGTTGGAGAAGTTTTTGGATGTGCATAGGGATTTGATTCTTAGAAGGTCCCATTAATCTATTTTATCTTCTCCTGGCTGTAGATTTTTCAGGATACTTGGAAGACTGTTTATGTTGTGGATTAGGACTACTAGAGTTCTTCCAAGCTATTCTTTAATGAAGTTTATAGTCCTTGGTTTTAGTTCTAGATCCATGATCCGCCTTGAGTTGGGTTTTGTATATGGAGTGAGATGTGGATCTTGCTTGAGTCTTCTGCAGATATTTTTCCAACTTTGCCAACACCATTTGTCAAAAAGGCTGTTGTTTCCCCACTTAACTGATTTCATCTCCTTCAGATGGCCAACAAGCACATGAAGAAATGTTCAAAATCCCTAACTCTAAAAGAGATGCAATCAAAACATCTATATTATCTCACCACAGTCAGAATAGCAAAATTTAACAGAACAGCAAGCAACAAATGCTGGCAAGGTTGTGGAGAGACTGGAACCCTTATTCACTGTTGGTGGGAGTGTAAAATGGTGCAACCACTGTGGAAGGCAGTATGGAGCTTTCTCAAAAAGTTGCAACTAGACACACCATTTGACCCAGCAATTCCACTACTGGGAATATATCCCAGAGACCATAACTGACATCCAAGCAGATATATGCACACCCACGTTTATCGTGGCTTTGCTCACAATAGCAAGGAGTTGGAAACAACCCAGGTGCCAATCAACAAATGAATGGATAGAGAAGCTGTGATATAGTCACACAATGGAATACTATGCGGCATTGAAAACCAAAGAACTTATGCAATATTATTCAAAATGGGTGAACCTGGAGGACATTATGCTGAGTGAAATATCTCAGTCACAAAAGGACAAATATTGAATGGTGTCACTGCTGTAAATGGGACTGATATCAGGGTTGGAGTAAGACTGAGAAAAACTGGATAAATTATGTATACTGCACTGAAACAGATGAGGGAGAGAATAATTTAAAAGTGACATATGATAGGGTATTATGGTTATCACAAGAGTCCACAATTAAGGTTGCATAGTGGAATGTACTTGGGGCAGTGGGAGGGGTGTGGGGGGGATTGTGTACCTGGGAGGGAGTGTTTCTTTTACTTTTCAAAGAGAGGAGCGAACTGGTGGAGGGGAGGCCTGGAGGGAGAGAAGTGCAGCAATGAAAGAATGGAAATCCAAACTCTCTGTAAATGTTCATTAAAATTATTTTTAAAAATTATTAAAATAAAATTTAAAAAATATATCAAATGATTCAGAAATTTTTCTACATTATATATGTTTTTGTTATGTATCTAATTCTCATAAAAGGAAATATTTTTTACTTAAGTTTTGTTAAAAATATCCTGATGACTCAAAGTATTTATATAAAAAAGTAACTAAATATAACGTTTGTTGTTGTTGTTATGTGCTTTCAAGTCACCTCAGACTCATAGCAATTCTATGCACAATAGCTCTGAATCCTGCCCTATCCTGAGGCAGTATCACTGTCTCAGACACACCTAACCTCATTTTCTCAGTTACTATGTCAATCCATCTCATCCAGGGTCTTCCTCTTTTGCTCTGTTCCTCCACCCTACCAAGCATGATGATGTCCTTCTTCAAAGACTGATTCCTCCTGGCAACATGCCTGAATTATGTGTAATGAAACTTCAAAATCTTTGCCTCTAAGGAGCCATTTGGTTTCAGCCTCTCCAGGGAAAATCTTTGTTCTCTTGGTAGTCCATGGAATGTTCAATACTCTTCTCCAGCACTACAACTCAAAGGCATCGATCCTTCTTCTGTCATCCTTAGTCATTGTCCAGCTCCCTGATCGACAGCAAATAATTGCAAAGACCATGGCCTGGATCAGGCACACCTTGGTCTCCAGACTGACATCATTGCTCTTTAGCACTCTGAAGAGGTCACTGACAAATTTCCCCAATGTAATTTGCCTTTGATTTCCAGACTGCTAGTGCCAAGAGTGATGATTGTGAAGCTGAGTAAGATGAAATTGTTAACAATCTCAATCTCCTCTCCATCTTTCATGATGTTGCCAATTAGGCCAGCAGTGAGAATCTTTGTCTTCTTGATGCTCAGCTTCAATCCACATTGACAACTGCAGTCCTTGACGTTTTGTAGCAAATGCTTCAGATCTCTTCATTTTCAGCAAGGTTATGTTATGGGTTTAATACAGGTTGTTGATTAGTCTTCCTCCAATTCTGAAGCCACACTCCTCCTCAAAAAGCCCAGCTTCCTGAATAATCTGTTCCATGTACAGATTGAAAAGGTATAAAGCAAAGACACATCCCCAATGTTTCGAATTAAGGGACTAGAGTGAGGTCATGAGTATTTTATTGTCTCAACTCAGCCCTAACTGGGTGTTTGATATTAGAAAAATCCTTTAACCTCTATGGAATTTTCATGCCTTCATCTAACCTATTGTCAAGGATACTTCAAAATATAGGATCCTAAAACAATGACTTATTTACATATTTTGTGGTAAGACAATAGAGTATGCTGATATTTAGGCCTATCCCTTTTGCTTAAGCAAATGATCTCTATTTAGTCAAGGTTGTTGTACCACACTATGTAAAGTCAAGAGTATTAGATGCTATTTATTTTTCTGATAGGAGAACTGTGTTTCGATTGAATTATGACATGCTTCTACAGCTTGATTCCCGCAAGATAGCAGCAGTCTGCTGTCTGTCAGCTATGCCAATAAAAATGATAAATGTTTCCAGTGATTAAGCTATTTGTCAATAATAGAAGCAGCATTCTGAACTCGTAAATTCTATACCTATAATTTCTTACCTGTCTAAAAACATATAATCTCTTTAAGCATTGAAATATAACAAACACAAAGAAATGTAACAGAAGCAGTTGAGGGGGGGAAGTTGTTGAGTATATTTTGTAGGTTAAAGAAATACATTTGTTCTCAAATCTATCTGATGCCTGAAAGTCTCTAATATCTCATTAATAATAACAATTAACAGTAATACTTGAGACTTTCAACAATTTTTTTTACAATTGCAAAATATTGTTGTAGCATCAGCTAACCAGACATTTCAAATTATAGATATGAATAGCAATTTAACATATCTCATACATTATACATATTAATTTTTTAATATCATAGCTGTTCAGTATAAGAAACATTTAGCAAATGCTAAAAAGAATGCATTTAAATTATAATATTTAAGGTCTGATATACTCTCAAAGAAATCTTTTTGGCAAATACAATGGAGGATATTATGTTAAAGGAGTAATATTCAGGCTGTAGTTAGTCTTCAGGGAAATATCCAATGCTCTCTTCAGCTTTCATTGAAAAACTAAATAAACAAACCACAGCAGCAAAATAGTTTTCCCTCTGGAAGTAGATGGTTATAGATGTATTAAGGAGTATAACATATGCTATTAAATATGGATGGTGAATAATTCATACATGCTATCAAAAGAGCCAAGCAACTGGGACTAATATCTACTCTGCTAAAATTCTCATTCTGTTCTTTGTTGTCTTCTGCAATCAGCAGACTCACAGAATATCTGGTATAAATGAAAATAGGGCTGGCTAGAAAGTTGTAAAACATAAACATATTAAAGTCAGGTTACAAGCCAATACTGGCACATTTCTCTAGACTTACAATGGACTACAAATAGCCTAAATGACTGCATAGTATCTCAAATAATAATCCAAGTCTTGCTCAAAAAGTCGTACTGCTTTCATATTTTATATAACCATCTGGATGAAAAGAGAGGAAAATTGAGCACACAAAAATGATAGAAGAAAGTTGTAGATATTATATCAATTGTTTAGGTTTCTTACTGTGGATTATGAATAACAATGTACATCTATCTGCTAAAACTCATATTGGGTTAAACAAAGCTTTGACTTGAGAAAGTATCTCAGTTGCCAAGGATCCAGGAATTTCCAAAGTTGCATTTTTGCACTCACCATTAATGGTACTTCAAATGATGTGTTGAGGGTGCAAACTGCTTACTTAAATATTTGGAAGGAGGGATTTGATGATCAAAAACTCTAAATCAGATGACTTTTCTAATACTTAAAATAATTCATCACAGTGAAAACTCCAAGGAGGTTTGGTTTAAGAGAGTAAAATGTCATAAATTATTCAAAATCCACTATGAGTTCTTACTATTTTAAGATCTATAAAGAAACGAAATGAAATTTTAAAATTGTGACTACAGTTGCATCAGTCACGAAAGGGAAGTTTTTGGGGTCGTGTTTGATAGGTGTTACTCCCCTGAGCCCCAAGAGCAGGTGTCCTTGAGCCTTTAGCCAAGGGTGGAG
The DNA here is from genome assembly GCF_000299155.1 of Elephantulus edwardii. Taxonomy (NCBI): domain Eukaryota; kingdom Metazoa; phylum Chordata; class Mammalia; order Macroscelidea; family Macroscelididae; genus Elephantulus; species Elephantulus edwardii. The sequence goes on from NW_006399763.1 coordinate 13,409,113, forward strand.
GTCTACTCAAAGGTGTGGCTTTAAAATCCAGCAGGGCCCGAGGGACAAATTTATTAAATTTGAAATGAATATTCCTTAAGTGACACAGCAATCTTTTGTCTATTTGCTGAACAACTTTGTGTTGATGTGATGCTGCACACTGTTCCAAAGGCTTGTCAAGTACTATAATGGTTACACATTCTGTACAATGTTTTGATGAGCTTTCAGATTGATTTATGCTGGGAAGCAGGAGTGGCATCCACTTCCTAAACCAGATGTCTCTGGAAACTCTACAAACTCTCTAAACTCTATAAATGTATAGAAAAGATGATACCCATCTGTAAAGCAGGTTTGAAAGCAGGGGTGGCATCCACTTCCTAAACCACATGCCTCTGGAAACTCTATGAACTTGGAGAAATGACCAGAGTTACAGAAAAGCACTAGGTCTTTTGTTCATAGAGTCGCTATGAGTTGTGCTTGACTAGACAGCAATCAATAAGAACTGGTTTTTTGAAAGATACAGGATTAAAAGAAAGTAGTAATAAATTAAAAAAAAAAAAAGTAGTAATAAATGAGATGCTAACAATGTGGTTATGAAAATATTTTCCCAAACATGTTCATACTTCATAGCTAATATATAAAAATTGCACATTGGCTATAAACTTCCCATTAAAATTATATCAAATAAAAATTATTACTGGATTCACAGTGCATCATTTTCTAAACTGACAGGCAGAAACACCTGCTCATGCACACTGTAAAGATTGCTTTGCACAAGTTGTGTATAATGAAAGAGATAATTCTGCCTTCCCATCATTTTTCACATCTTGGATCTTAAGCCATAGTGAGTCACCTACTCATTCATCTTTCTTCTTCCTGGCCACTTCTATGATGCTAGTCCTATACTTTTCTCTCTTACCTGGATTAATATTTTCTTAACATGTCTCTGTGTGTCTCAAATCTATTTACATCCCTGCAGATATATTAAATGTCACATTTCTTTTGCTCTAAATCCTTTAAAGAATTGCTATGATATTTCCACTCTAGTTCATGCATACTCCCATACTTCTGAATTTATATATTAAGTTCACTTTTATCTGTTTAACGTTATTCATAAAATTAAAGCCCATTCCTCTAAGTGAAATTTCCATTGACATGTTTTGATGACACGGGACACATCCTCACTTCTAGATTTTCACATAGAGGGCTCTCTCTGTAACGGTCTTCCTACCAACTCCTTCCTATTAACACACCTTTTAAGATCTACTTGATACCAGCTACTTTGGGAAGCCAAAACCACTAAATCTGCTGTGGATTCTCATCTTTTGCACCCTTATGACTCTCAGGGCAGCATATTCTCACTCAAGTTTCCTCACTTAAAATGTTTCTCTTATTTGCGTACTTATTCCCAAAGTAGCAAAGCTGTCTAGAAAAATGAAGGCAATTTCTTCTTGTTTTTCAAAGCTTTGTACTTAGGAAAGTCAAACACATTGTCTTTGAATTGATTCTGATTCACAGAAACCCTTCAGCAGGTTTCCAAGGCTATAAACTGCAACATGAAGAGACTTTCCATCTATCTCCCAAGTAGTCATCCAAGTAGATTTGAACCTCCTGAAAGCTGGAGTCTTTGGGGAAGTAGTTTAAATCACCCATAGGTTTGCCAATAGCCTCAATGTACATAGAATGAAATAAATCTAAGGGAGAAAATGTAACTAATTTAACAATGAAAATACTAGTACTTTGGTTATACTAATGTACAGAATAACCAAAAGCATATGTATGTTGTCGTTGATTGCCTTTGAGTCGAGCATGACTCATAGTGAACCTATGAACAAAAGGCCTGAAGCCATTCTGTAACTATAGATATTTATCAAAAAAAGCATAGGTATATATCTACTTATTCATTGAATAAATAAAAAGTTAAGTATCTTTATATAGTAAGATTTGTTAGTCATGTATTTATAGGTAATTAAGTATATTTAAAATTCAAAGTAATAATACTTCCTTTTATATAATAAAACTTAATACTGAAAGTAATTTAGACTTGACTTTTCAACTAGTATACATTTGCAAAAGTTTATATATTTTATAGTATTCCTATATATATTTTATAGTATTCATAACATAAATTATCATAAAATCTTGTTTTATGAATGTTCTCATTTTATAAACATGTATTCCACAAATTAAAACTTGTAAATGTATTTCAAAAGACTCATTCAAAGTTTCTATACATGGGATGGGACTTATTAATTGATAATAATGAGTTGGCTGTACATAGCGTCGTGATGCATCACAGGAGAGTCAATCAATAATATTCTATGACAGGTTTGGAAAGCAGGAGTGGCATCTACTTCCTAAACAACTTGCTTCCAGAAACTCTAAGAACTTTGATAAATGTAAATAGTTATAGAGGGGCTTCAGGCCTTTTGCTCATAGGGTCCCTATGAGTTGTGCTCAACTTGAAGACAATCAACAACAACAATGGTAGAAAAATATAAGGTTAATTTAGAACAGTGTTCAGAAGACACTGGCCTTCCCTATTAACTCCAAAACAAACAAAAGCCTATATTCTCCCTTTCAAAATTAAAATAAATGTGCTTTTAAACTCTTACTAGCTTCTTACTTCAACTAAAGAGAATACTTAAACACTACAAAAACAAATGATTACTCTTTTACATTAAAGAAAATCAACATGTCATTAGAATTTAGTAATGTATGAATTTTAGAGCAAAATTTATTAGAAGTGGTTATTTTATTATCAAAATTATCCTTCAGCTCAGAAATAGGCTTCTCTTCTGTATTCAAAAACATATTTTTATGGGAATTGATTGTTTTGTTATGCTATTCTTTTATATTAACTCATTCTTTATAATCGAATTCTATTATATAATTATTTTATATTCTGCTTTTTCCATAGATTTAAATCTCAGGAATTGCATGTCTTTTTACTAACATCTTTCATTTTAGAACACGTCTACTGCTTTTAAATAGACAAATATTTCCCAGATCAACAAAAATACTGAGAGAATAGGAAAAACTAAAGGCCACTGATCATGGCCTCTTTGCATTTGTTCACAATGTTTAATCACTAATACAGTCTTACCTTGGCAATTAGGAAAGAAAATTTTAGTAATAAACAAAAAAAATTTAATTTCTTAACAGCTGACACAAGACTTTTCTGTTAGAAAAATGGCTTGCAAATTTATATAAAACAATGATTTGGTACAAGATGAAACCAAAGCAACAATAGAGAGATTGCTATAATAGAAAAGCAAAATGTGTTTTACTCCTGGGCTAAAGGGAAAAAGTACAATGACAAGGTGAAAAGAGAAGATGTGGAAAAAATAGCCAAGGGAATATTATGAACCTTGGAGTTAACTGAAATTTCTAGCAGGGATATAAATTACAAGATTGTCTAAGATATTAAGACATGTGCATGATCCGAACCCCTCTCTGCTCATCTAAACTAATCAGTAAAGTTTATTCTTGTAGATAATTTGTATAAATGACTGGACACTAACGAGGAGGTTTGGTTTCCTCTCAAATTTGATGTAACTCTCCAAGATGGAGAGAAATATATTGAAATGGAATAAACTTGATCATACAACCTCCTTCCATCAATCATTCAAGGTATTTTATTTCAAGTTCTGAGCATGACAAAAATCAATACCAAGTTAATGCCAAAAGATGGCAGCTAAAAATGTACAAAAAAATTGTTCTGTTAAACTATTTCATCATTTTCAATATTAACTATTCTGTTCCTCTTTTTCCTCTCAACCCACAACCTCACCATCATGTTTTCTGAGCTCAGCAATTTACTGGAAAGTCCTCAAGAAAGTCATGCAGCTGTTGACAGTAGCAGGCAGGGTTGAAGCAGCTGGCTCAGGTCAGGCAGTTATCCCAGGAAAGTAGAGGAGAGTCCCAAGAGTCTTAAAATCGAATCTAATCTTTCATCAAAGAACAGGGAATAGGCCATATCCTCAAAAGAACTAAGGGTGGCAATTTCGGCCACAACTTACACTCTACTCTTTGGTGGTGTTGTTAGTTAAGGAGTGGCCTAGTGTTAAAATGTTGCACTACAATCCGTATGACGCACAGTTTGAAGCCACCAGCCGCTCTGCAGAAGGATGGGCAATCTCCTCCCATGTGATTAATTGCCTCTAAAAACTTGCTGGAAGTTCATCTATGGGTCTGTTCCAACTCGACAGTACCCAATAACAACATAGACATGTTGTCAAAAGTGGCTGGTCTTTGATAAAAGACATCAAACTGGAAAAGGTAGGTCAGTAAAGGAGAAGACGACTTTCCACAAAATGAACTGAAATAGAGCCTCCAACAGTGGACATGTGATGGCAGAGAGGATGAGGATGGTGCAGGCTAGAGAAAGGTTCCAACTGATCATAGAGTGCCATGATAGCAACTCACAACTAACAGCACCTATTAGCAAGCAAACATTTTGTCTCCTTCTCTGTACACAGATGGGAGAAAAATGGGCAAACTCTTTCTATGCAATGTACAGCTTCAGAAAACCCACTACGAGGTCATATAGGAGTTGTTGCTGACTCAATGGCACCTAACAACAACAATAACTACACGTAGATATATATCTTAAAAATTATGGCAAGTACCATGATGATTAAATGGTTAATCCATTCAGTTAATCCCACCAAAATAAAATTAAACTTAAATTATAAGGAGACTTTAACCAACCATTTTCTTCAACTTCTACTCTTTCTTAACCATTCTCAACAATTCTCTTTGTTGTTAAGAATGGTCAAGAAAGGGTAGGAGTTGAAGAAGATGGTCTAGCAATAAATGGTAAGGAGCAGGAGTTATGCTTGGATAACAGGTAATTCAACACACATATTTAACAGAAATAGTAAACTATTTCAAGTCCCATTTGAGGATTAACAGAAACATTTTTTTGAAGATATCAAATGAACTCTACTTTCAGTATACCTGTACCTAATCTAAATTCTTTACAAACAGCTCAGCAGGGGATACAGTTGTCATAGACTTTTAAGTTTATTGTTGAAACCACATTAATAGGACCATTCTTTTTTCTTTAAATTGTTGTGAATTTATGTATGCACTTTGCTTTTTTTTAAATTAAACTTGATTCAAGATAAAGCAATTCTTGAGGGAAACTAGGAGAAAATTGTACACTAAAACCACACTTTTTCAATCTATGTACATAAGAGATCATCCGGGAGGCTAGAATCTATGAGGAGGAATGTGGCATCACGAATGGAGGAAGACTCATCAGCAACCTGCATTAAGCAAATGACACAACCTTGCTTGCCGAAATTGAAGAGACTTGAGACATTTGCTGCAGAAGGCTAAGGACTGAAGCCTTCAATATGGATGGCATTAACATCAGGATAATAAATATTATCACCACTGGGCCAACTGGAAGCATCATGATAGACAGTGAAGACATTGAGATTGTTAACAGCTTCTTCAGTTTGCTTGGCTCCAAAATCAACACTCTTGGTATCAGTAGCCAGAAAATCAAAAGATGAATTGCATTGGGAAAGTCTGCTGTCAGGCACCTCTCCAGAGTACTAAAGAGCAGTATTGTCAATTTGGAGACTAAGATGTGCCTGATTCAGGCCATGTTCTTCACTATTACGTGCTATGCATCAGAAATCTGGATAATGACTAAGGATGATTGAAAGAGAATTGATGCCTTTGAGTAGTACTGACTATACCATGGACTGTTAGGAGAACAAACAGGTTTATCTTGGAAAGGGTGAAAACAGGCTGCTCCTTGGAAGCAAAGATTCTGAAGCTCCATCTGACATACTTTGGGCATGTTACAAGGAGAGACCAGTCCTTGGAGAGGAAAGTCAAGCTTGGGAGGGGAGAGGGGCAGCACAAGAAATGAAGACCCTCAATGAGATGGATTGACTCAGTGACTAGGGTAATAGGGGTAGGTGTGTCAGAGACAATAAGGTCAGCTCTGGATAGAGCAGGATTGAGAGCTGTTGTACACAAGGTTACTATCAGTTACAAGTGACTGAACAGCATATAACACCACCAGTAGCAGCATGGATCTTCCTTTTTACATTTTGTATGAAATGTGAACCAAGTAGTTTCACTCCGCTGTGAAGTTAACGTCTCAAGGATAAATCTTCAAAAATAATTTCATTTTCCCCCAGTACCAGGTAATAAAAAATATTAATTCATTAATGGCAATAATTTCCAGTTTAATACCAATTAAGATGTTTTCTAGTTGTGCATGAATGTTGGCAACTCAGTAAATTCGAAAATTGTTTAAATACATAAAGTTAAGCTTGTTGTTGTTGATTGCCTTCGAGTCAAGCATGACTCATAGCGACCCTATGAACAAAAGGCCTGAAGCACCTCTACAACTATCAACATTTATCTAAGTTCATAGAATTTCCAGAAGCATTTTGTTTAGGAAGTGGATGTCACTCCTGATTCCAAACCTTTCCAAGTATGTTATTTTTTTATGTGACATTGAGTCGCCTGTGATGTATTAACAACTCTATGTACAGCAGCTCTGAACCCTTCCCTATCCTGAGCCAGTCTCATTAATTCCGATACACCAACCCCCATTGCCCCAGTTACTGTATCAATCCATCTCATCCGGGGTCTCCCTCTCCTCCACTGTCCATCCACCTTTCCAAGCATGATGTCCTTCTCTAAGGACCAATCTCTCCTGGCAATGTGCCCAAAGTAAGTGAGGCAGAGCTTCAAATTCCTAGCCTCTAAGGAGAGATTTGGTTTCACCCTCTCCAAGACTGACCTAATTGGTTTCTTGGCAGTCCAAGGTTAGGTTTAAAAATAAAGTTGGTAAACAGAGTCTTTGTCATTTGTTAAAGGGGGGAAAATGCTATGTGTTTGTTGCATCAAAAAAAAGTAAATATATATATATAGTTGTTGTTGTTGTTATGTGCCATCGAGTCACCTGCGACTCATAGCGACCCTGTGTACAACAGCCCTAAACTCCGCTCTGTCCTGTGCCAATCTATATATATATATATTTTTTATGGGTATTATCTCCCTTACAGGGAAAGGACTACTTATATAACCTAACATCCAACAAATATTGCTTACATCAAATTTAAAAGAGGCAACCTCATAATCATTGCTAATGAAATTAGAATAAATGGCTCAGACTGTTAAGAAATAAAGGTTACAGAGAAAAATGAGGCCAAATAAATGAGATTTGTGGCCACAGCAATTGCAATGAGAGCCCAGACCTGTCTAGACAATTTCCTTCTGATATGTATAATCATGTTAAGATCAAATCTTTTCTAAAATCAAAATCAAAACAAAATGAAGGGAAGCTAATATAAACTTTTGGCCCACCATTACACATTTTGGTTTATTTATTTGTTGTCTACATACCCACTGTGACTCATTCTTTCATCAACTGAGAAGTCTATTGATTTTGTAGCAATTTCAATAATATTGTTATGTCAATATGTCTTTCAAAATTAAATCACGCTACCACAAAGAACATAAAAGGCAAAAGGTGACCAACCAAGGTACAGGTGGTTCAATGAAGCAAGTATGAATTTTACAGTAATTATAGATCCAGACTTTCATTTTTATTACTGTTAAAAGGATGTTTTAGAAGCCCATACAAAAAAGCAAAAAATATTCTTTTGCATATATCCTTCCTCCCCCCCAATCTCAGCATTCTAGGTCATTCTTTTATAGTTCTATTAATTATATAGGTCATTTATTATCAAACCTTTGCATTTTAGTAAGTAATTTTTACCATTTATCTAATAATCATTAACCATGATTTGTTTATAGTACACACCAGATAAAGATAAGCATTCACCATAACACACAGTAGAAAAGATATATTTTGTATAATACTATATAACTTGGGAGAGACTACAGAACATTATGCTGTGTGAAATACCTCTGTCACATAAAGACACATATTGCCTATAATTCTATTTTGAAAATAGGAGGATAACTGAGCAAGGTATGCATAAATGTTCAGAAGAGGAAGAGGAAGGATAGAAAGTAGGGACATAAAAAAGAGGAAGAGGGCAAAAATTGCTGGCATAGCTGTTAGTGGGCAGATGGTAGGTGAAGGAATGGGAAAGGTCCAATGGGAACTTGAAAAGGCAGGTGATAGTCGGCATAGTTGTTGTGGACCATCAAGTTGGAACCGACGCATAGCTCACCCTCTCACAGGTTTTCAGAGGCAGATAATGTGTGTGTAGGAATGGATGTATAGATACAGGTACTTGAATTAAACACAACCTATATGAATGATTGTCTAAAACTCAAAGTACATATAAAAAACATGATGTATATGGATAATTACATATAAGCCAGTAACAAGGATAGATCATTTAAATATATAAACTATTCTATCACAATTGAAATTCTATTGATAATGCCAGAGTTTTTTAAGTATCTCATTGTTTTCTTTTTAGAAAATATTTTAGGTGTGATTTTAACAAAATTTTACAGAAAATTTAGATTTTCATTCATTCATTGTTGTACATTTTATCCCCTCAACCTCCCCTTGCCATCCCCTAGAAAATTTTTTTTAAAATATTCATTCATTTTTGCACAATTACCTCCCTCGCACTCACCTCCCATACTCTTTGCAATGTGCCTCTTATTCTGGGCTGTTATAATTCCTAACCATATATCCCTTTTAAGTAGTTCTTTCCTTCATCTGTTCCAATAGAATGTTTGTTATCTATCCACTCTGATCCTACTCTCCCAAACACCCATATCAGACCTGCTTTATAACAGTGAAGCACTTCGTTTTTCAGATTAACTACAGACATTCAATCAGATGAAAATTTGGCTTAAAATATTATTTCAATAAATACCACTAATTTGCAATACATTTATTAATTATAAAATTAATTTACAACATTTAACATTATTTTAAAATACACTTTTTAAATAAAGGGATTCCAGAAGATAACATATCTTTGCTTGCTCAAAGTGAGGATTTGAAGCTTTTGCTATAGAAGTCAAACACCACCTACTCAATATGTTGTTGTTGTTATGTGCCGTCGAGTCGTTTGCGACTCATAGCAACCCTATATACAACAGCCCTAAACCCTGCTCTATCCTGTGCCAATCTCATTGCCTCTGACACACCCATCCCGATTACCCCAGTCACTGAATCAATCCACCTCATAGAGGGTCTTCCCCTCCTGCGCTGTCCCTCTATTCTACCCAGCATGATGTCCCTCTCCAAAGACCTGTCTCTCCTTACAACATGTCCAAAGTATGTCAGGCGAAGCCCCAGAATCCTTGCCTCCAAGGAGCAGCCTGGTTTAACCCTCTCTAGCATGAATCCATTTGTTTTCTTGGCACTTCATGGTACATTTAGTACTCTTCTCCAGCACCACAGCTCAAAGGAGTCAATTTTCCTTCTATCCTCCCTAGTCATTTTCCAACTCTCTGATGCATAAGAACTGATTGCAAAAACCATGGCCTGTATCAGGCGCACCTTAGTCTCCAGAGAGACACCGTTGCTCTTGAGTACTTTAGAGAGGTCCCTAACAGCAGACTTTCCCATCGCAATATGTTTTTTTATTTCCTGGCTACTGGTGCCAAGAGTGTTGACCGTGGAGCCGAGCAAACTGAAGCTGTGAACACTCAATCTCTTCACCATCCATCCTGATGCTACCGATTGGTCCGGTGGTGAGAATTTTTGTCTTCTTGACATTGAGCCTCAGTCCATAATGAAGGCTGCAGTCCTTGACCCTCTGCAGTAAGTGCATGAGGTCCTCCTCAGTTTCAGCAAGCAGGGCTGTGTCATCTGCATAACGCAGATTGTTGATAGATCGTTCACCAATCCTAACGCCACACTTCTCCTCATAGAGCCCAGCCTCTCGGATAATCTGCTCTGCATACAGGTTGAAAAGGTATGGAGATAGGACACATCCCTGGCATACACCCTTCCCAATTTTGAACCACGCAGTGTTGCCCTGCTCTGTTCTGACGACTGCCTCTTGGTCCAAGTATAGGTTTCGCATTAGCACGATCAAATGTTCTGGGATTCCCATTCTTCTCAGAGTCAGCCACAGTTTGTTATGATCCACGCAGTCAAATGCCTTTGCATAATCAATGAAACACAGATAGACATTCTTCTGGTATTCTCTGCTTTCAGCTAAGATCCATCTAACATCAACTACAATATCCCTAGTACCACGGACCCCTTCTAAACCCAGCCTGGACTTCTGGCAGTTCTCTGCTTATGTACCGTTCCAGTCGTTTTTGGATAATCTTCAGAGAATCTTGCTTGCGTGTGAAATCAATGTTATTGTTCTGTAGTTTCCACACTCAGTTGGGTCGCCCTTCCTTGGGATGGGTACAAATATAGACCTCTTCCAGTCAGTTGGCCAAGTGGTTGTTCTCCAGATTTCTTGGCACAACTTGGTGAGCACATCCATGGCAGCATCTGTTAGCTGAAATATGTCAATTGGTATACCATCTATTCCAGGGGCTTTATTTTTTGCTATTTCCTTCAAAGCAGCTTGAACTTCTGCCTTCATCACCATAGGCTCTGGCTCACATGCTATTTCATTACATTCTTCTGTATCTGCCAATTCCTTTTGATAAAATGACTCAGTATATTCCTTCCATCTTCTTTTGATACCTCCTGGATCATTTAACATTCTGCCTAAAGCATCCTTGATTATAGACTACAAAAATTTTATTAGATTAATGGGCAACACCATGAGAGATAGATACAAGATTGAAACTGCCATTGACTTTAATCTTTCTTGGATCCACAATTAATATGCTGATGCTAGCACGCAGGAAATCTGGATAAATATTGCACAGCGAAAATTTGTAGTCAGGGACTTCTCCAAATTATTGAGGAGAAATGAGGCTAGTTTGAGGACCAAGGTGCAACTGATTAGGGCCATGGTCTTTTCCATCACTTGCTATGTATCTATGAGTTAGACAACGAATAAGAATGACAGAAAAATTTATGCCTTTAGTTGTGATTTTGAGGAAGATAAAAGATATTCCACTAACTGCCAAAAGAAAAAACAGTTATATCTTTCATATTTTGAATGTAGCAAGGTGAGGCTATTCTCTGGAAAGGGACACCATGCTTGGAAAGACAGAGAGTCAATGATGGAGAGGAAGACCTCTTTCATCCCATGCCCACTGTTTCAGGCACTGTATCAGTCCATTTTATTGAAGGTCTTCCTCCAAGACCAAAAGAACAAACACATATGTCTTGGAGAAGGTATTGCCAGAGTGCTCCTTGGAAGCAAAAATAGTGAACCTTCCGCTCACATATTTTAGACAGGTTGCTAGGAGAAGCTGTTCCTTGGAGAAGGACATAATGCTTGGAAAAGTGGAAAGTTAGCAAAGGAGAGGAAGACCCTCAAACAGGTTTATTAACATAGTGACTGTAGCAATCAGCTCCATGGCACAGAATAGGGCAGGGTTCAGACCTGTTGTTCAAGGATCTTTATGATTCACATTCAACTCAATGACACCTGATAACAACAATAACAACACTGCCCATAAACAACATGAGTCTCTTTATAAAAGAAAGATACTTGTTCTGTCTCCTTAGACTAGGCTTTAAGAAGTGTCTGGCACACATAGCATACATTTGTTCCCAAAGGCAATCATATTTTTCATTCATTTACAGGGATGCAAACCGAACACACTGCTAGATTCTACACGTACCATAACACAACTGATAATATAAAATGTCAATTATGGCCCAAACCAGTTAAAGTGGGGAATCAATTAATGCTTAATCTTTTTTAAATTCTCTAAAAGTCCCTAAAAATGAAAGATGCCCTTCTCCTGTTGTTCACTTCACACTGGCATTTCTATGTGACAGATGGTGACCTTATCTTGTGCTTTAGCTAAAAAGACTTTTATTAAGGCTAAATAAGTGTGAACGGTGCTAATTTCCTGCAGCAGGCAAATATGAATAAACCTCTAGAATGAGCTTAAGTGCCCTGCCTCACCATATGTTTGGGGCCTACAGTCTGCCAATAGAATGGCCTGAAAAGTAGCCAACATATTTGAATCTACACTGAGTCCCATGCTTCATTATTGTTGTTGTTGTTGTTATATACCTTCAAGTCACCTGTGACCTATAGCAACCCCATTGACAACAGCTTGGTATCCTGCCCTATCCTGAGCCAACCTTACTGTCTGTGACACATCTATCCTATGACCCATGTCACTGAGTCAATCCATCTCATCAAGGGTCTTCCTCACTTGTGCTGTCCCTCCACCGTTCCAAGCATAATCTCTCTCTCTCTCTCCAAGGACTAGCCACTCCTTACAACATGCCAAAAGTATATCAGACAGAGTTTCATAATCCTTGCCTCCAAGGAGCAGCCTGGTTTCACCCTCTCTAGGATGAATCTCTTTTTTTCGCTTTGCAGTCCATGGTATATCCAATACTGTTCTCCAGCATCACAGTGCAAAGGCATCAATTCTCCTTCTATCATCTCTAGTCATTGTCTGGCTTTCTGATGCTTAGCATATAATTGCAAAGATTGTGTCTTGGCATCATTATCAGCTACCCAATAAAAAACTAGTTTCAGATTCACAAGAAGGGACGTCATTATGGGTAGAAATATTACTTAATTGATTACCTGGCAGTCTAAATTCTGAATAAAGGCTATTAGAAGTAAATTCTGAAATAGTCAAGGGTTGCTTTACAAGTTTCTCACTACTCGTGTGATACTCTCATCACCTTATCACTTTTCTTCTTCTTTCTTACCTGCTGCCCCACTTCTTTTAAACAAGTGTCCAGAGGATGATAGAAACTTAATCCTAAACTTCCTTAAGCAAATATTCCATGCTTCAGAGGTGGTGTTTCTTTAACTACATATTTTCCAATAGTTCCAGCAGATTGAATTAGAGGACATATAATAACTAAATCCATTAACAGTAATGTTCTAAATTGTTGTGGTTGTTGTTGTTGTTATGTGCTGTTGAGTCACTTGCAACTCATAGTGATCCTATGTACAAAAGCTCTGAAACTGCACTATCCTGTGCCAACTTTACTGTCTCTGATATACCTACCATCATTTACCCCAGTGACTGTATCAATCCATCTCATTGATGGTCTCCCTCTTTCTCTATCCCTCCAGCCTTCCAAGCATGACGTCCCTCTCCAAGGACTGATTCCCTCCTTGCAAAGCCTCAGAATTCTTGCCTCCAAGGAGCATACTAACTTCACCGTCTCTAGGCTGAACCTGTTTGTTCTCCCAGCAGTCCATGTACTCTTCTCCAGCACCACAGCTCAAAGACATCAATTATTTCTATAATTCCTAGTCAATTTCCAGCTCGCTGATGAATGGCAAGCAATTGGATCATGTGCACCTTAGTCTCTAGACTGACATTGTTGCTCTTCAGTTCTCTAGAGAGGTCCCTGACAGCCGACTCTCCCAATGCTATTTGTCTCTTGATTTTCTGGCTGCTGGTAACAAGAGTGTTGATTACACGTAAGATTATTTGCACATTGCTAAAAAAAAAAAAGAAAGAAAGAAAATGATGGCAAATCTTAAGTAATATAACAAAACTAGAATAACAAAAAATGGAAGTCTCCTACTTGTACCTATATCCATATTAAATAGATCAAATATGATATTTCCCTCTTTTCCTATATATTCACTTCATATCTAAAAAGTATTCATATGTTGCTCTAACTTCTGACAACTCTTAACTTGTAAAGATTATACAATTATAGCCCAATTGAGTAAGTATTAATTATATCCATCCTCATATATTTTTCTACCCTTTCACTCAAATATTTCCTTTTTTATTTAATTTGAAGCATATATAAACTTTATTTCATGAATGCATTTCATACACTGTTTAACAGTATCACGCATGAACAGATAAGTATTGATACTTTATGAAATTATTTCTGCCTTTTGTTTATGAAAACAGAAAAAAAGTTGTTATGCAGCATCCATTGAACTCCTCAAGTACAATACAAAATATAACAGAAAATAATTAGAACTACAAAAAGTAGAAGTTTAAATTAAAAACATACATTTAAAGAGATCATGTAGCTCTTTATAAGTCACACATCTTTTAAAATTGAGACAAATCTTGAATCCTTTGGAATTTCTTTGTAAAAAAATCCTCTTAATTATCTCCACAACATATTTTACATATAATTTTAATATAAGTTTTTATCAATCATCATGGTGGGCTCAGACAATTCTCTGAAATGTAAAAAGAAAAAAAGCAAATCCAGTGATGTATTTTTTCTCACAACTAATCTTTTCTGAATTCACTAAGTAAAGGAAGATGGTAGCACTCTAGTCAGTGAAGGCAAGAATTAAACTGTCTTAGGCATAATATTTTCCTAAATGTGCATCAGCTTTTATCTTATTATCTAAAGATGCTATGCAAGAAATTCAAGTGGGATTTAGCATACAGAAATTCATTTTCTCACACCTTAGTAGTTTCTACTCAAATTAAATCATTGCCATATAGTCTTACTTGATGGGGGCTTTCAGAGGCTGTCAACTACCTGGGAAGAGATAGATTGTCCAACCTCTTCCCACAGAGCAGCTGGTGGATTTGAACTGCCCACCTATGGGCTAACAGTCCAATGTTTTCCCAATAGGCCACCAGAAGACAATGTGTCCACTGCAGGGAAACGTTTTCTCTATATGTTGGTTCTGGAAGAAGGTCTTTTTGACTTTCTTCTCCTGGGCAATTTTCCTGTTATTTAACATCTCTCTCTTTCTCATCATCTGCTTCTTTCACCTACTTGTTTAATCTCTTCTATATTTCAAAGGAGATTACTTTTAAGCCCATGCTACACTAATCTTGTACATTAGCATAACAATAAAACCTATTAGTGAAAGGAATTATATCACAAACACACAGTTTAGGATTTTCAACACATTTTTGGGGTCATAATTCAATCTATAATGGTTTGTAACACAAATTAGCCTTTAGGTATGTTATCAGACATGAGAGAGGTGAGTAAAGCAGATAAGAATTTCTTTCAAAACTTCTTTTTCTAAGGCTTCAGGGAAAGTCTCCTAGAATTGATCTGGGTACCTACGAAGTACAAATGATCCTTGGGATGAAGTGAAGCACTCAAATGCTTCAGCTACAAGTGTAGTAAGAAGTCACTGATGTTAGCATTTGTATTTCAGATTTTCTTAAATTTGTAATTTTAATACTGTGATAAATTTTAGCCTGCTTTTAAGATTTAGACAAGATGTGTAAAAAAAAACCAAACCTACATTATTTATAAAAGTTAACTACTATTCAATTTACACGATGCTGTATTGAGAGTGAAAGCACAAAATGACTAAAATATATCCTTTGTATGTGTTTCTCCTTTCTTCACTTATTTCATTGGCTTAGATCTGTTTAGAAGAAATACAAAAGAAACAGTAAGGACTTAAAACACACAATTATCTAGAAAAAAAGATTTTTCAAGACACAATGTCTTTATTTCATATTAAAAAAAAAGAAAGCTTAAAATACTTGAGTTTGAACTACTCATAATCGGTAAAATATTTTCATTGATAAGTTATCAAGCTATGTATTATATTTAAAGTAAATAAGCACTCCCCTTATTCTAGACATTTGAGTCTTTTCCAAACAAACATATCATTTAATATCATATATGGTTTAAGAAACTTACTTCTTGCAATTAGAAATGATTAGGAAACCTTTTGGCTTTCAGTAAGTTTTAAAGCTCTCTTTCATGCAATTACCAGGATTCTTACAAAATTTAATATGAGTTTAACTAGCAATGTGTAAAACAAAACACAGTGAGAAAAAAAGCAATGTCTGCTGCTCAATTTTTGCATTTTCAATTTCAAGATCAATTATGCTATCTATTCCTCAAAGCTGGGATGCTTGCTTTTTACGGTAGATCAGACAAATAATGATAAATAAAATATGTTACAAACTTAAGGGCATCCAGTATCTTAAAAAATACTGCAAAACAGAATCATAACTTGAATTTCAGGGGGGAACAAAAACCAATCAAACCCAAGATATCTCTATATAGATGTGTGTGTGTGTGTGTGTGTGTGTATGTGTGTGAAAGAGAGAGAGCGTGCGTGAGAGATAGTGACTATAGTATAACCAAATAAAGCAAAAACCACTTAATTACACATTAAGTCAAACTGATTTTTTTATGTAGCTGCTGTTTATAGTATTCAGTAATAATTGCATTCTAATTCTTTTATAAAATCCATGTTAGAGAAAATAGATAACAAAGAAAGATTGGGTACTACTTGCCCTAAAAGGGAGCTCTGGATGTGTGGTCAGTAAAGTGAACTGTCAACCCACAGGAGGAGCCTCTCTGTTGGTCCCCATCTACCTACACAGGAGAAAGACAGGCGATCTCCTCTGCAATTTACAGCCCCCAAACACCTGCTGGAGAGTTAGTTATGAGTCAGTTCCTGCCTGACTGCAGTGGCATTGACTGACTTTGGCGGGATCTGAAAACTTTAAAATCTCTAAAAGACATAGAATGAATAAAACCTCAAAGATGAAATGAAGTAGTCAATCACTTTCCCGAAAGGTATATAAAACTCGGAATAAAAGAAAAGAGCTTTAAAAATGTAACTTCTGGAACCTAAAGGACTTTAAAAAAATAAGGATTACCATATTGCCCAGCAAAAATCTCAGAAACAAAAGAAAAACATGTTTTGCAAAATATCACACAGAAATGAATGAATTTCTTTTAAATGGGCTGAATACATGCAACAAGATAGGCTCAGGGACATAATCTCAATGTTAGTGATCAGCTCTCCTTTTTCTTCTTTGCTCACATCTATTCTGAAGTTTCTATTTAACTAAAAAATTTCAAATGAATGTGATTTGTTGTTTTCCAAATTCTGAATATATACTATTTCTCATTCCAAAATGAGTTATCAGTCTTTAAAATTAGCAATCAAAGAACTTTGAAGGCGGACAGTGCAACAAACTGCATAATGATTTTAAATCACGCTAAGGAAAGGCTGCCAATCAGCTAATTGTAATTATGTATTGTGTTTGTTCAAAAAGAACCTGAAATGAAAATTGTTTCTTATTCACTCTCTTAAAAATAAATTTTGCTCTGCACAAACTTCATGAATTTTGAATAGACTTTAGAATATTTATTTTTTTTAAGCCATGGGAGGTTTCCTAGACTTTAAAAGGGAAAAAAAAAATAAAATAAAAGAGGATAACACCTTTATATTTCTGTAAACATGCTTTAGATATATTTATTTAAATTCATATATTCAGTATGAGAAATATACGATGTGCCTCTAAGGATGTCACATTGAATACAGAAGTCAAAATAAATAACCCTGGATATTTGGAAAAAAGACCAGAACAAAAGATAATCTTCAGTATCACTGTTGCTAAACAGTATTATATCTCCACAGGGAATACAAATTCAAACAAAAATAAGGAACAAAGGGATGTTTTTGAAAGGTAATCTTTCTGGTACTAAAATTTCCAAAAGGAGAGCTATCCCAAAAGAAAAAGTGTTACAAGAAATATGAATTCTATTTTTTGCATACTCTGTGTGTGTGTGTGTGTGTGTGTGTGTTTGTATGTAGTATTTGTGTATCTGTCTTCATTTTTAAAATTAGATCATTCAGAATATCAGGGTGTTTCAATTCTTATTAACTATTATTTATAATTCTAAAGTTAAGTTTTAAGTTAACCCATTCAGTAGAGACTGGCAAAAGCACAGAGATTATGGACCATAATCACCTTCAAATTTGGAACCCAAATCACCCCTCCTCTATATCTACATTCAACTCAAGTATGACTCATTGTGACTCTATGAACAACAGATCTTAACCTCGACCTATATATTCTGTGTCATCCTCAACAACTCTGACACATTTTAGCCCACTGCTGTAGTTCCTGGGTCAATTTCTAGTTTAGGGTCTTCCTCTTTTTCATGGACCCTCCACCTTTTCAAGTATTATATCCCTCTCAAGAAATAGCCTCTCTTAGAAACACACCCAGAATATATGAGATGAACCTTTGTCATCTTTACCTCCAAGGAGCAGCGCTCAGGCTGCATCTTCTCTAAGATGTAGATCTGTTTGTTCTTTTGGCAGTCTGTGCCATATTCAGTTTTCTTCAATACCAGACATCAGAGGAATCAATTTTTCTGTCATTTTCACTCATTGTTCAGCTCTCAAAAGCATAGCAAGTTATTGAAAAGACCAGAATCAGGTTCACTTTAGTCTTTAAACTGACATCATTGCTCTTAAATATTGAGCAATAACACCAAGAGGCCATTCATTCCTTAGAATAACTGACCATATAAGGTCAGAAAGAAACATTTGCCTATGGATAAAGCCCAGAAGGCAGGAAAGGATAGAAAGACTGGTGGAAATGTATACTTACATTATGGGTATCATAATATTATAAAACAAACTGTCTATGAATAGTGACATGGAAAACCAATTTATTTGCAAACTTTCACTCAAATCTCAAATCTCTAATTTTTAGATGGTATCAATCAAAATAATTAGCTAAAAAGTCATAGACACAAACCATTACTAGTCTCAGATAGTTGCGGAGACAGTACAATCTAATTGGGCTTTGGAAATATCAAACATTAAATTATTGACTCAATGGCTTTTCCTGAAACATTAGGATTCATTTTAAAGACCTAGGGCATGTTTCAAGGAGGGACCGGTCCTTGGAGAGAGACATCATGCTTGGATAGGGGGACAATGCAAGAAAGTAAGACCCTGGACGAGATGGATTGACTCCATGACTGGGGTAAAGGGGTTAGGTATGGCAGAAACAATAGGGTTGGCTCAAGATAAAGCAGAGTTCAGAGATGTTGTACATAGGGTCGCTATGACTCACAAACGACCTGACAGCACCTAAGAAACAACATCAGAGAAAAAGTAATCTATAAGAGTGTTGTAATTGTTTGCTGTTCTGTTGAATTGAAACCCACTGATAGCTAACACTCTTAACCTTTCTGCTCCCAACACCAAGTGGATTTTTAAATTGCACAGGAAGGGATTAGCCATCCTTCTTCCATGGAGCAGTTGAAGGATTCAAACCATACGCCTTTGGGATTGCAGTGCAGCTCCTTACCCCCTAGGCCACCAGAGTGGCAACTAAAGAAAGTCCAGAGAAGGACAGATAATTGCACAAAGTCACACAGCAGTGCAGTCACCTCAAAGAGACTAATTTGGATTCACGTTTGGTGGCATACTGAAGTATTTTTCCAGATGTTTTCATAAAAAATGTTAATTATCTATTAGCAGAAGGTAAACTATAGCATGGGTAAAACTATAATTATCACTGTATAGATTGTAACTGTTGAGTGCCATTGAGTCATGTACAACTTCTAGCAACCTTACGAACAGATCTGAACCCTATCTTATCCAGAAAGACTATATGGTCAACATTTATATTTAAGCAATTATATTCAACTCATAATTTCTCTTAAATAAATTGCAGTGGCTATAACATCATGGCTGTACTATAGCCTGTGCAGTCTACTAAATAAAAGTTATTGAATATTTCAAATCATACAGAGGTTAGCTAAGGTTCATTGTTTTCTTGACAGTTATTCTTTATGTATATGGACTGTCTTCTGAAATGTCACTTTTAGTACAAAATATTACATTTACTTATATAACCTTACAGTCATTTATGTCTGAGTGAGAAAGCACCTCCCTCCACAGAGCCAAGTCCTTGATCTTTCCCATCCCACCCCTTTCTCTAACCTTTCATACAAACAAAAAGAGGGGGAGGAAAGAGAAAGGGAAGAAGTGGGGCCTCAAGCCATTAGCCAGTATGTGTGCTCTTGGCCTTGCTGAATCTACCAAAATCCATAGGCAAGAGGTCACTTCACCATAGACTTTGAGACTGTCTATATGCTTGATGATACAGGAAACAGAAGGTGACAGATGAAAGTAGATGAGATTTCCATGGAGAGCAAGAAGCCCGTGTTTGTCAGGATATGGCCAGTCCAGGTCTGCCTGGCCCAGTCAGCTAGCTCTACTTATTGTTAGGAATGGCACAAGCCAACTCACCTACTTGAAGCTCAGAAGCCACAGTATGGAAATTAGTAAACTGTGGATGGCTGAAACAACTCGAGTCTGAAGAACCTTTGGTCACGGAAGTTTTGCAGAATTCCAATTTTCAGATAAAGACCTGCTTTTTGGATAAAGAGAGGAGTAGGGGCCTTGGGATTAGGCATGTTGGAGTCAGTGAGACTGGTTTAGGATTGGTCAGCATTCAGAGCTATTATACGTAGGGTTTCTATGAGTCACAGGTACTCAAAGGTACATAAAACAACAGTTACACTTCATTGCTTGTAGTGAAGGATAGTGAGTAGAAGAGCATTGTCTGCTATACAAATTGTTACTAAACTCTGGCTGAGGACAATTGGTAAGTAAAGTCTACTCATCCCCAATCATAAATCATAAAAAGAAAGGTGCTCTGGTAGTATAGTGTCTTATATATAGGGCACTACAGGAACGGTCAGCAGCTGTGGGCCTACCAGTCACTCTGTGAGGAACATGGGCAATCTTCTCCCATAAAGATATATATATAATCTCTGAAACAGTATAGAGGGACACCATGAGTTGGATATCTACTTTACTACAGTGGGTAAATAGGGAGAAAAGTTAGACTTTAGGAATCACGATGTGTAAGATGTCTCAGGGAAAAGAGAACACTTCTCCCAAAGCAGAGAGTTCATACACGAGGTGATTTAGGAATACCACGTACAAATGGAAGACTCCTCCTTCAAGGGAGGCCAGCATTCTGTTACTCATACAGAATTCTGCTTAGTCAACAAAGTTCCTCATTTCTTCTGTACACAGCTGAGCAAGGTAAAAGGAACTGGAAACAGATGGCAGAGCAAAGAGTAAGGGGCTACAGGAAAGCAGTTCCACCTTTTTCCATCTCAGTCGAGTGGAAACCCTCCATTGGCTTCTGAGGCTGTCAGTTGCATGAGAAGAGATTTCCCACATTCTTCTGGGATCCCATGAGGAGGTTTGTTGCCTCTTAGCTGCACAACTCCCTGTGAGCTAAGCTTCACGTAAAGAGAAACCACTATTAAGCTCTTTTGTTATATTATTCTAGCCAAGAAAAATATCAACCATGGGTCTTTATTCACTGCTCTCTGCCAATATATTCCTTTCAACACAATCATCAAAATGAATTGATTTTGTTGAACAGTAGGGATAGATAGGAGAAAAATGTGAGAACATACAGAGTTGTTAAAATCTGGAACTTGAAAATATGGTGAAGTTTTTTGTCTCTTGAACAGATTTAGCAGAAGATATTACCAAAAGCTATGATTTAGTGGATTATTCTGATTTTTTTTTTAATCTCTTAAAATTCTACCTGCAAAAGATTCTACCTTCTCCATAGTCTATGAAGATAGTAACTTGGATGCAGTAAGGCCAGCTGTGCAGGGGAATGTAACCTGGCACCTGTTTCAAAAGGAAATGATTTCTTTTAACTGTTCCAAAATCAAACCAAAAGCCACATGAGGCAGCCAATCCACATTGTATACGTCTGTTGTCTAAAGTATTTTCAACGTGATTTTTTCTGAAAAAAAAGTCAGTTTGGAATTTGCACAGCAGTTCAAATGGATAGCAACTGAATCTTTTGTCCCCTGCCAAAATGATGGTATCCAATAAAAAGTAATGTAAAAGAACTGAAATTTAGGTTTCTATTTAATTTAGTCACCTGGTGTAGACAGTCACTAAAAAAACTTGTTTTCCAATGAAATTGTGTTTATGGAAGAACAGGAAATGACACTTAATGGATAGAAAGAATCTAAAATAAGAAAAGGAAAGGGTTATTGAAGTAGTACATACTGGGTATTTAAATATTAAATATACTATAGATTGCATTTCACTATAAAAAAGTTCCATATGCATGTTCAATATGTAAATTGAAGCTTAACATGAGGTTGATATTTTTACATTTACCATGTTGTTAAATTTGGATAAAGAAGGTAGGGATAGAATAGATAAGCATTTTCAAATGCTACTGTTCAGCGTATCAGAAGTGTTTCTCCAGCAGTTTCTCACAAGAAGATTCCCCTTTACCCCATCCCATCTCTTTTTTTCCCATGACAGCAGGTAAAGGCTATATTGATAAAGGAAGCTAAAGGTTTTGTGAGCTGGTAAAATTAAGAATCAAACTTTCTAGTTTGCCCATTCTATATTTAAAACAGTATGCATACTTTTTCTTGTCATTTAGTGGCACTGAAAAAATGCAAACTTGAAAACTTTTCTTTTTTATAAGATGACAGGTTATATTAAAGAAACACAATCCATAATTGACCTATCTATGCTACTTTAGCGTTTGGCTGTTTTACAGTCTTGACTAAAAATATATGTTTACAGCCCATGACTGTATAATTAAATGAAAGTTTGGCTTTATTAAAAATGCAAATGAGTTCTTGGCTTTTCTTCTTCTACACATTTCAATTATTTATACATATTCCCCATTCATAGTGCTTTCCCTAGTTAAAAAACAATTCAATTTCAACAAATTTCCACTTTGTTTAAAATTTTAAACAAGAAAATGGCTTTATACTATAAAGGTATATTTCTGATGCTGGAAAAAGGTATGACGTAGATCTCATGCATGCAAATTACCAAAACAAGAAATGAATGAAAAGACATTTCATTTTCTAAGTCATCTGACACAATTACAATTTACGTATATTAGCAGATGCTTAGATCAAATCCCAAAAGAAATTATAATTGGAAATGTAATCAAGAAGCAGATGTTCCTAATTTTGTATCTTATATGGACAACAATAAGCATTACTATATTGCTACCTCTCTACTACATGAAAGAGTGCTCTAGTGACACACAGTCATGAGTGGAAGTGCTAGCCCAAAGGTCACATCTCTCCAATGGTTTGAATCCACCAGCAGCTTCAATAGAGAGAGGAGGAAAATCTCCTCTTCTGTTCTGAAAATCCAGTGAGCGATAAGTTGGTTTCACATGAAGGCAAAGAGATTATGCGACTATATGCAAAAATTTCCGACTAACCCTTATAAAAGGGTTCTCTGGTGGCCTAGTGGCAAGAAGCTGCACTGCATTCCTGAAGGTATGCAGTTTGAATTCACCAGCTGCTCCATGGGAGAAGGATGAGCAGTCTCTTCCCATGCAGTTAACTGCCTCTGAAAACCCACCGGAGATTCAGTCAGCCATGGCTCGTTTCTGACTCAATGGTACACAACAACAACCCTTATGAAAATATACTCATGTTTTCAAAGTACCCCAGAGTTGTTGTAATTACTTTCTATAGAGGTTGACATCTCTAGAATCCAGTTTATGACTTATGAACAACATAAAAGAAACATAGCATATGCTACATGACAAGTTCAAGTATAGAGAGAGCTTTATGAATAGAGCCAGCTTTCAGTTAATATTCCTAAGTAACCAGCAAACCTGTTTTTCACTCACTCAAAATGTTTTTTATTTACACAGCAATTGACTGCTAATTGTAAAGCAAATGAACACTGCAAATTGTGGAACACAAAGAAGTTCCTATTGAGTATTTGTCATCTTTAGAGGGTTTCAAATCATTGATAAGCTACTGAAAAAAGTAATATGCAAATATTAAGGTAGAAAAGGGCCATTAATTTCACATTAGGTTTTTTCTTTCTATATAAAATATTTTTAAATAACATATTAACAAACACATTAGCAAATCTAAACAACAGTGCTTCTTTAAGGTAAAATGTATTTATTAGTGAGTCTGTTTCATTTTAACAGATAGAGTCTGATGAGTTTCAAGGTGATGAAGAAGCATGACCCAGAAGAAAATTTTAACAAAACTAGAACACTTGCAATGACAGAGGAAATATTTTGGAAACAACTCAGTAAGTGTGGACTATAAAAGCCTAGGGTATTAATGACAACTGCATTGACTGGAGGCCAAGATTTAAATAAACCTGGCTTTGATTTATTGTTGTTCTTGTAGCCTGAGCTCATTTTGGAAGACAATCTTACCTCATGCTTTTAGACACTGTCTCCCTCAAGTCAAAACAGCACTCAAATCCCATGAGACTTGAATTAATCCAATCTTATTCTCTAAATTGGAGATAATTTCTTTTCTGAGAAATGCTGCTAAACACTTGACCTGACTGGAATCCTAATAGATCTGAATTACCATTATTTAAATAACTCATATGTCCTGCTTAATTTTCCCCTGGCTACAGGAGGAAATTTTTTTGCATCTGCCTTAAGGTTTCTGAATAGTTCCTTCCAAGTGCCCCTAAACCTCCTTCCTCAGAAATACCTGTGCAACCCTGGATCCTTGCAGAGTAAGAAACTGTCAAGTCTGAGACCAGAGAATATGCTTTTAAAACAGATTCTCTCAGGAAAGTCATGATCCAATTGCTTTCAGATGGTCTTTGAAATGATGGTCAGATGCTCTATTATCATAATGCAGTTCAAGACTAAAAAAGAAAGTGCTACATGTGATGAAGTATTTAGAAGTTTTATTATCAAGATAGCTATAGAGGAGCTTCAGACCTTTTGTTTATAGGGTCACTATAAGTCATACTCAACTCAAAGGCAATCAACAACAACATTATCAAGATTGTTTTATAAATAAATATCTAATTCCTCCCATTACTATGATTCCTTTATGCCAGGTATAAGACCCTTAAAAAGCCCATAATGTTCAATGTTGTTTGAATAACCCATCACAAAATTCTTTACATACAAACTAAAACTCACTGCCATCTAGTCAGAAGCAACTGACAGCAGACACTGCAATGGTTTTCAGAGGAAAAGCACAGAGGTAAATCACAAAGGAGATTGCCCAGGTCTCTCCCACAGTGTTGTTATTGTTGTTATGTGCCGTCGAGTTGTTTGCGACTCATAGCAACCCTATGTACAACAGCCCTAAACCCTGCTCTATCCTGTGCCAATCCCACTGCCTATGACACACCCATCCCGATTACCCCAGTCACTGAATCAATCCACCTCATAGAGGGTCTTCCCCTCTTGCGCCATCCCTCCAACTTCACAAGCATGATGTTCCTCTCCAAGGACCTGTCCCTTCTTACAGCATGTCCAAAGTATGTCAGACAAAGCCTCAGAATCCTTGCCTCCAAGGAGCAGCCTAGCTTAACCCTCTCCAGGATGAATCTGTCTTCTTGGCAGTCCATGGTACTCTCAATACTCTTCTCCAGCACCACAGCTCAAAGGCATCAAATCTTCTATCTTCCTTAGTCATTGTCCAACTCTCTGATGCATAACAAGTGATTGCAAAGACCACAGCCTGTATCAGACGCACCTTAGTTTTGAGAGTGACACTATTGTTCTTCAGTACACTAGAGAGGTCCCTAACAGCAGACTTTCCCCTCACAATGTTTTTTTTTTTTTTATTTCCTGGCTACTGGTGCCAAGAGTGTTGACCGTGAAGCCAAGCAGACTAAAGCTGTGAAGAATCTCAATCTCTTCACCATCCATACTGATGCTGCCAATTGGCCCAGTGGTGAGAATCTTTGTCTTCTTGACATTGAGCCTCAATCCATACTGAAGGCTACTGTCCTTGACCCTCCACAGCAAGCATTTCAGGTCCTCCTCAGTTTCAGCAAGCAGGGTTGTGTCATCTGCATAATGCAGATTATTGATAGATCTTCCACCAATCCTGATGCCACACTTCTCCTCATAGAGCCCAGCCTCTCAGATAATCTATTCTGCATACAGGTTGAAAAGGTATGGAGATAGGACACACCCCTGGCGTACACCCTTCCCAATTTGGAACCATGCAGTGTTTCCCTGTTCTGTTCTGACAACTGCCTCTTGATCCAAGTATAGGTTTCTCATTAGCACGATCAAGTGTTCTGGGATTCCCATTCTTCTCAGAGTAGATGATGTATTTTAACCAAGTGCCTTTGTTTTGGCAACACAACTCATTCACTAGTCCACCAGAGCTCCTTTTGTTATAATATGTGAAAAAATGCATACAATTATCTCTAAATATATATAGAATTTATTCCAATCCCAAGAAAGGATTGAATTTCTCTCAGGAAAATTACAAAAAGTCTAAAACCTAAAGTTGTGAATGGTTCCCTAATCACGCCGTTAGCTTGCTTCATGCATCTATTCCTTTGTATACACCATTCACTGAACTTTATCATTTCAGAGGATGCAGGCACTCTGTTTAGGCTGACTCATCTTATTTAGGATAATACACCTTCCTAATCATCACTGCTCATTCCCAAGCCATTGTTGAAATTTTTTTCCTGTGTTAAACCTAACCACAGGCACTTCACTTAAATGAATTAGTGTGGTCCTAGTAGTTGAGAAGATGTGTCACAAAAGGAGAAGATTCTATGGTCCAGAAATTTTGGGAAATGCATTGTTATAGTAAAAAAAAAAAAATAGACTTATTCTAAGCAAATTGAGTTCCTAGTAATATGTGAATATGATCCTATAGTACTACAATGTGTCCTAAAGCAGCATATTCCAAAGGAAGAGATTCTGGATAAATATAATCGTATACAGTGTAAGCAGTCCTCCTCAGAAACAAAGAAAAAAGAAAAAAATTACTAAAGATGACAGAAGAAGAATTGCTATCTTTTAACTATGACACTGAAGAAGAGTGCTAAAGATTCTATAGACTGTCAAAAGAACAAACAGATATGTTTTAGAAAGAATTCAAGGGGGCTCTGGTGGCCTAGTGGCAAAAAGCTGTGCTGCAATCCTGAAGGTACATGGCTCAAATCCACCAGATGTTCCACTGGAGAAGGAGGGGCAAACTCTTACTGTGCCTGTCAGATCCAATTCAATGGTACACCAAGTTAAAAATAAGTAAAAATTTAGAAACATTTAAAAAAATAATTCAGCCACAGTGCCCCTTGAAGGCAAAAATAATCATCTCACATACCATGTTGTTAGGTTATTCTTTTAGAGGGACATCAGCTTGGGAAGGTAGAGGGGTGGTGAAAGAGATCCTCAACTAGGTGGGTTAACAGAGCAACTGCAGCAATGGACTTGAGTGTGTCATGGACTGTAAGGATGCCATGGGATTGGACAGTGTTCAGATTTGTTTTTCAAAGGGTCACTCAATGACACCTAACAACAACAGCACACATTTTAGAGGGAGCTCTGGTGGTCTAGTGCTAAGAAGCTGCTTTGCAAAATCAAAGGCATATTGTTCAATCACCAGTTGCTCTTTACTGCCTCTGAAAAACCTGTTGGAGGGTCAGATGAGTGGATTACCATTAGACAGCAAACAACATACAATCTGGGGAGCTCAGGTGGCCTTATGGATAAAGGAATTGTGTTGCTAATCCAAAGGCATGTAGTTCAAATCCACCAACAGCTCCATCGGAAAAAGATGGTCAGTCTCCTTCCATGAGATTAACTGTCTCTGTAAACCCACTGAAAGGTCATCTAAGAGTCAGTTCTAACTTTACAGCACATATCAACAACAAGAGTCTCTTTGCTTTATGAGCATGATCTGAAGCTATCTGTGTGGTGGAGTGTACAGATGCAAACCCTAGAAGTCTCTAAAAAAAAAAAACCAGAATCATTTGACCAATCTCTCCAGTTGATTTTAAGAACTATCTCAGGAAAGCCAAAGAATATAGAAAGCTAACTAGAGTCTTATCAACTAATTATGGTTAGCAAGACAATACTTAATTGGAAGGGGAAAAAAATCCCAAACAAAAATTAATTTCATCACAGTTTTCTTTAAAGCAATCACCAAAAAGGCAATTATTAAATATTGGTGTATTAAAAAGACTATCCAACTATTTGAGATAGTGCCAGACTGCCTTCTATATTCCTATTAGCAGTGAATGTTAAAACATCTCTACAACCTCACCAGCATTTGTTGTTTTCTGCTTTATTGAACTTTGCTATTGGTGCTGGAGTGAGATGATATCTCAGAGTTGTTTAGATGCACATCTCTTTGATAGAGATTGTGAACATTTCTTCATGTGATTGTTGACCATCTGTTTCTTTCTTGGTTAAGTTTTTACTCATATCTTTTGTGCATTTTATGCCTGGAATCGTTACCTTTTTTCCGCCGGAAATGCTGGAGTAGTCTATACATTTTAGATAGAAGGCCCAATAGTTTTTCCAAATTCTCAAAAAGTTAGAAATAGAAATACCACTAGACCTGGCTATTCCATGGCTAGGAATATACTCTACAGAATCCAGAGCTGTGACTCAAACAGATGTATGTGAAACAATGTTTACTGCAGAGTTACACACAATAGCAAAGAGATGAAAGTATCCCAACTGTTCATCAACAAATGCATAGAAAAATTGTAGTATATCTGCACAATGGAATATTATACAGAATTTAACAATGAACATGTAAAACACTGCACAACGTGGTGAGACACAGATATGCTAAATGAAATATCTGTCATGAAAGGACAAATACTGCATAACATCACTTATAAAATAGGACTAACACAGGGAATGGGAGAGAGAAAAGAAAAAAAAATAGGTAATGAAAACTGCATTGAACAGTAAAGGAGAAGGACTGTTTGAAAGGAATGTATGATTGGGCAATGCATGCATGACCGTTAACAATCTGGAATAAGAGGTGCATTACAAAGTGGACTGGGGACGGGGAAGAAAGAGAGAGGGAGGAAAATGTTCAATAATGAATGACTGAAAACCCAATCTTTCTGTAAATTTTTATTAAAATCACAATATAAATACTATCCCAGAATATTTATGAACATATTATAGTTTCTATTTTAATGTATACATTATTAATGGTTTCTTGCAGACAATGGACATCCTCTCTCTTTAATACAGATAATAAAATACCATTATTTAAGACATTTATTGTTTTAACAAAATGTTCTCTGAACTGTTGGTTTGTGGTACTAATACACTTCATTCAAATTTCTACCTAAGTATTTTGATACCCAATTTAATTTTTAAAAAAAAAAGATGAGTGTCTGATGTTTAAGATAGCTGAATGTGAATTTATGACCTTTTTATGGATCAATAAAAAAGGAAAGAAATTTGCTGGTTTTAAGCAAAATAATTGTTAACATTATAAATTCTTATAGAAAAAAAATATACATATATATACACATTACTGCAATTAGATGTTCCAAGTTTCTAAAAGAGTTCCTCTCTGGAATAAGTCATCTGAGGCCAACTCTATATTTCACAAGATTCTCTTCCCCAAATGGTTTCAGAAAATTTATTACATATACTAAAAAAATAACCCATATACTAAAAAAAAAACACCCCTCTTTATATCCTCAAATAAGGCCAACTCAAGGATGATCATTCAGTGGAAGACCCTTGATGAGATGGTTCGATTCTGTGAGTGGAGTGGTGGGAATGAATGTGTTTGAGATAGCAAGGTTGGCACAGGACAGAATGGCGTTTAGGGCTCATGTACCTATGTACATGACTCAATGGCACATAACAACAACATAAACTACATGGGAGGAGACTGCCCTTCTTTCTCCTGTGGAAGAGCTGGTGGATTTAAATTGCCAGAGAGGTACCAGCTTTGGGTTAGCAGTGAAACTCCCTACCAGTTAACCACCAGAGATCCCTGGTTAAAGATACACCACCCATTAATCAGGCTGTTACAAGAACTTCTGGGCAACAGAGCAGACCAATCTCCTGTTTCCTCTTCTGTACAATACCTATCACGTTTTTTCCTTATTTCATCACTTCAGCTACACCAAACTAACCTCCTCTTAATATTATCTTTCCAAACACTAACATGAGTCTGACTTTCTCTTATTACCATTAAAAAACCTACTAGAATGTATAATAAGAAATTTCTCAAAACTTCCAAGTAGTTCATATTACAAATGAAAATGAAAACAAGATTCTAGATATGACTCTTTTCAAGAACCAGCTGGGTCTCTGAAGTGTTTCATTTGTGGACACTTCCTTAGCCCTAAATTACAACAATGACACATGAAATGGCTTTCTGCTCCTTACAGCCACCCCATCTCCTCTCAGTGCCCAGCTCTTTTATCCTGGCATTCTCTTACAGAATGCTGTCTACCTATTCATCCTCAGTCCCAAATAAATCATCTTTCAATTTCCTAAATGGAAATGAAATTTCTAAGATGCACTTATACCTAGAATTTTTTAAAAGATAACTTTTAGATAAATTTGTTTCTCAAGATTTTGAAGATATCTTTTTACATAGCATGTTAGTTCTGGTTTTGCAAAAATAAAAATCGGTGCCATTTTTTCACACAAAAACAAAGATATATTCTGCTATTCTGGTTGAATTCAACATTCTCTTGAGAAACAGAAAATGTGCCGGCAACTGTGAATTATTGCTCATGACTCTTCTCTCAGACATCTCTTAAAAAAGCTTGTATCCAAATTCAGATTAAATGCACTGTTAGAAGAAAAAAATCATTGGACAAGGAGCCTAGAGCACTTAATAGTGATAAGTAACTCGTTCACAGATGTAAAACCATATTATTTTATATGCTAGGTATTAATAATTCAAGGCACTCAATATGGTTACATATTAACATTTAACACCCTGAAACATGTTACTATAAATGTTGCTACTTAATCTGACCAAAGTATGTATAGAAAGGTTACATAACTTTCCAAGATCACACAGCAAGCATGGGAATGAAGATCAAAAATCAGGCAGATTTTTAAACCAATTATCAGTTCTACATGTCTTAAGAATAACTAAGGATGTAAAAAATAAAACACATTAATAAACAAGTTCCCTAGGGGAACACAGTAGAAGTCAAACTAATTACATTAACTAAATTTTACTTTCTCTAAACCAAATCTGCATTCTTCTGGCAATGCTAAATGGCTCTTAGCAGTTTGGCTGCTATTAAAGTACTTTCTTCATCACTGTAGTATGCAGAGTATGAGAAAATGGCCATCCAAAGATGACATTTTGCTAATTCTTGGGACTTGGAAAGTAACTTTATATGACAAAAGGTAGTTTGCTCAGTAATTAATGGTTGCTGTTGGAGGAGTCCTGGTTGGTCAGTGGTTAAAACCCTTGGCTGGTAACCAAAAAGCTGGCAGTCAAAACCTACTGGGAGAGAAAGATGTGGCAGGCTGCTTCCATAAACATTTATAGTTTTAGAAATTGTCTGGGACACTTTATATTGTACTACAGGGTTACTATGAGTCAGAATCACCTCAGGGGCAGTAAAGTTTATTTTATTTTGTTATTTGGGTCTCTTCAGTTATTTATTACTACTGATTTCAACTCATAAATGACTCCATGAATTAGAGAATAGAGCATTTCTACAGTTTCTTGGTTGTAACTCATTGCTAGCAAACAGGCGTTTTCTTCCATGACACCAAAGAATAAGTGTGAACTACCAGCCTTGAGTTTAGCAATCAAGTGAAAATTTCATGTACCACTGACAAATTAAGGGTACAAACACTGTGATGTGACAATTATGAGGGATTTTCCAGTAAAAATTCCCAACTATTTGAATTGTTAAAAAAATAACTTTATCTAAGAAAGTGCCAGAATGTGTTCCAAAGTGGCTATAACATTTTACATTGCCACCAGCAGTGAATGAAAACTTTATTTTCATCAACATTTGTTATTTGTGGCCCTGTTGAACTTTGCTTCTGTTGTTTGGGTGAGATGATATCTCATTGTTGTCTTGAGTTGTATCTCTCTGCTAGCTAGGAATCTTGAACATGTCTTAATGTATTTGCAGCCCATCTGAATTTCAACTTTGATGAAGTATCTATTCATATCTTTTGACTATTTTTTGACTGGGTTGTTTGCTTTTCTCTTATAGAGCTGCTGAAATATTTTATCAATTTCAGATATAATTCCCTTATCAGATATGTCATTATGAAAACTTTTCTCTAAGTCTGTGGGCCTCCTTTTTACCTTGTTAGAGACATCTTTTTATGTGCATAATGATTTGATTTTTAGAAGGTCCTATATATCTATTTTAGTCTGTCTTGGTTGTAGGTTCTTCATTGTGCTTGGACATCTAATCATGACATAGACTAAAGCTTCTATAGTTGTTTCTAGGGTTGGTTTGATTTTTTCTGATGAAGTTTATAGTCTTTAGTTTTACTTCTAGGTTCCTAATCCACTTTGAGTTGGTATTCACGCATGGTGTGAGCTGTGGATCTTGCTTGAGTTTTCTTCACAGGTTTTCCAATTTTGCCAGCAGATTTGTAAAATGAGCTCACATTTTCCCACTTAATTTATTCTACCTCATTTTCCAAGATCTGATGACCATAAATAGACGAGGTGATTTCTGAGTTCTCAATTCTCAAAAACTTGGAAAAACAAAAAGCACTTGAGCCAACTATCCCAACACTGGAAATTTACAACAAAGAAATCAGAGTCATGACACAAACAGATGTGCTCACATACATGTTTTTTGTAATGTAAAGAGAAGGATGCAACCCCAATGCCTGACCACAAACAAATGGACAGGAAAACTGTGGCACATCCACATGACAGAATATTACACAACACTGAAAAACAATCCACTTGTAAAATATTACACAACATGGATGAGTTTAGAAGACATTATGGTGAGTGATATATCTCAGTCACAAAAGGACAAATATTGCATAAGACCACTATTTTAAAAACAGATGGACACAGAGGGGGAAAGAGAAGGGAAATGATGGATACAAAGTGAACACTAAACTAGAATAGGAGAAGGAAAGGACTATCTGAAAGAAATGGATGATTGATTAGACTTTATATATATGGCAATTAATAATCTGTAAGAAGACATGCGTTATAAAGTGAATTGACAGCAGGGGAAGAAGGGAAATATATATCAATGAATGAATGAAAACGCTTATTTTCTGTAAATATCTGTAAAATATTTTAAAGGGAGCTCTGGTGGCCTAGTGGCAAGAAGTTGCACTGCAATCCCAGATATATGTGGTTCGAATCTACCAGATACTCTGCTGGAGAAGGAGGGGCAATCTCCTCCTGTACCAGTCAGATCCAATTTGACAGTGCGTGTGCGCGCATGCGCGCGCGCACAGACACACACACACACACACACACACACACACACACACAATAATGAAATAAAATTTTTTAAAAATTTTATAAAATTATTTTAAAACCAGGTGAATGTATAAATAAAAAAGAACTTGATCGCTAGTTCAGAAATGTGAAATGTGAAAAACAGAAATAGAAAATAGAAATGTGATGTAAAAATGACTGGACATATGTTAATGGTTTTAAACATGGAAAAAGAGAACTACAATATAAAGAATATTGTGACATCTGGGAATTTAAAATAATCCTTAGCATATCAGCCTTAACAACTTTAGAAAACTGAAATCTGCCAACAGTCTGAATAAGCAGGCAGAGCCTTCCCCCGAGCCTAAAAAAATTGAAACGTAAACCTCCTAACACCGTAATGGTTGGTTCATGTAAAGCTTCATAATCAAGTGGTGGTGTTAGAAATCACTACATTTGTGTTAATGCCTGTTAGCAATAGAATAGAATACAAGCACATAGAGTCAACATTAACAATTGTTAACATGGCATCACGTATAGTACTTTGAAACGAACTAACTCTTCTGTCATCATTAAGATTATTAACAGGAGTACCGTTTTGTCTCTACACTGAACTATCTTGTTAAATCTCTAATTTTCTATCTGTGTTTCACTGACTATGCAAAGGCATTTGACACTGTGGATCACAACAAACTGGCTGACTCTGAGAAGAATGGGAATCCCAGAACATTTGATTGTGCTTATGCAAAACCTATATTTGGACCAGGAGGCAGTCATCAGAAAGGAGCAAAAAAAAAACACTGTCCTGGGCCAAAATTGGGAAGGTTGTACTCAAGGGATGTGTCCTATCTCCATACCTTTTCAATCTATACGCAAAACCAGGAGGGCAGTATGAGGAGAAATGTGGCATCAGGATTGGAGAAAGACTCATCAACAATCTGCATTAGACAGATGACACAATCCTGCTTTTTAAAACTGAGGAGAACCTGAAGTGCCTGCTACAGAAGGCAAAGGACTGCAACTTTGAATGTGGATTGAAGTTCAACATCAAGACAACAAAGATTCTCACTACTGGGCTGATTGGCAGCATCATAATGGATGGTGAAGAGATTAAGATTGTTAACAGCTTTAGTTTGCTTGCCTCTACAATGAACACTCTTGGTACCAGCAGCCAGGAAATCAAAAGACATATTACACTGGTAAAAATCAAAAGACGAATTGCGAAAGCCTGCTGTCAGGGACCTCTCCAGAGTACTGAAGAGCAACAATGTCAGTCTGGAGACTAAGGTTCACCTGCTCCAGGCCATAGTCTTTGCAATCACTTGCTATGCACCAGAAAGATAGACAATGGCTAGGAATGATAGAAAGAGAATTGACACCTTTGAGCTGTGGTGCTGGAGAAGAGTACTGAATGGACTGTATTGACTCTAAGGACTACTAGGAAAACAAACAGGTTTATCCTAGAGAAGGTGAAACTAGGTTGCTCACTGGAAGCAAGGATTCTGAAGCTTCATCTGACATACTTTGGACATGTTGCAACGGGGACCCAGTCCTTGGAGAGGGATGTCATGCTTGGGGTGGAGGGACAGCGTAGGAGAGAAGAACCTCAACGAGATGAATTGACACACTAACTGGGTTAATGGGGTAGGAGTGTCAGAGACAATAAGCTTAGCACAGGATAAAACAGGGTTTAGAGCTGTTGTACATAGGGTCGCTATGAATTGCAAGAGACTCAACAACACATAACAACAATAATTGATGAATTATTGTTGAAGCCATACATGCTGTCCACATAAATTCAAACATACATACTAATAGACACCAAAAAAAGTATTTTAAAAGCAGTGACTGTTCGAAATACTTATGTGACACCTTTAACTTTCATTACAAAATGACTACCAACATAAACTTCATTATAATAAGACGTCAATTTGGTATAAAGCCAAAACTTTAAAAAGATTTCAGCAAAGAAAAAATATTATTTGTCAGTAATGTCCTTCTGTTTGTCCTTCAGTTTCTCAGGACAAGATGTGATGTTAGAAAACCCATATTTAACACTTCCAAGTGTTCTTCTAGAAAAAAAATTAAATAATTCCATAGTGAAAATTGAAGATTCTTTATATGGAGATAAGCCCCTGCTGTTCAAACACTAAATTAAAATTTCTCCAGCACAGAATTGTAGATATCCTCTGTAGCTATAAGAAATGGGCCAAAGTGGTAATGTGCTATATCATTTCTTACAATATTAGAAACAATGCAAACTGCAAAAGAGATACTGTCTTATTTTCAACAATTCCTGTCAGTTAAGAATGCATGCTGCTGTAAATTAGATTTTTAAACATATACTGCATTACTAAAATTATAAGTTTATTTTAGGGTATATTTTTTCTACTTATAAAGAAGCAGACTTCCAATTGAGGGATAACACCTATTCCCCACATTAAATTCATCAGAATGCTGTATATTGGCTCTTGGCCTTATAAAACTGATACTGTACTAAAGAATTTATTTCTCTTTGATTATTTGTATGTAACCAGATTTAAATGATCCCATGAAAAGCATAGGAAGCTCAAAGCCATGAGAGAAATCACCAAAGAGGTGATACTTTAAATGTAGACTCACAAATGTCATGGCACACTTAGAAAACACAGAGGAAAGAGGGGAAAGTGGCAGGAAAAGAAGTGTGGGCATAATTTAGAGGATACTGCTCAAATACATACAGGTATTGTGTAATTTCTTTGTTCAAAAGCAGAATACCACAAAGAATGCTTCTCTCAGGCAATAATATGAGGCATATATCAATGACATCCCCTATAAAAAAAGTCTATATTTTAAGACTATCTCTTGGGCCACAAAGTAGGGACCAATAGTTTGGGGGTTTTTTGTTGTTGTTGTTGTTTTTAAAAACCAACAAAAACTTATCTGAAATTTTTCATAAAGTTCATTTTTTAATAAAGTACACTTATTTTGAGAAAGTGCCAAACTGCCTTCCGTAATGGTTTTACCATTTTACACTTCCACCAGCAGTGAATAAGGGTTCCAATCTCTCCACAACCTCACCAGAATTTACTCTTTGCTTATCTTTTGAACTTTGATATTGTTACTAGGGTGAAATGATACTTCATAGTTGTTTTGATTTGCACCTCTTGGATATAGAGATAAAATAGAGATTTTTTGAACATTTTTTCTTGTGTGTGTTTGTCATCTGAATGTCAACTTCTAAAACATTACACAACTGGGAGACCCAGGATCACATCATGCTGAGTGGAATATATCAGACACAAAAGGACAAATATTGCATAGCACCACTGTTTGGAGGATTGGGAGGAGAATAGGATAAGAGTGGATAGATAATGGTCATTGTATTGGAATAGATGGGGGGAAACTGTCTAAAATGAGTATATGATTAGGCATTATACATATGACAACATCCCAGAATAACAGATAAATCATGGCAAAGATGATTTGGGGGGAGGGGTGAAAGGTTGGTAATTGTGAAACAATGAATGGGTGTTTTTTTTTAAAAAAAAAGTTAACAGGGGGAGAGGGAAGGGAGGACAAGGAGGTAAAATGTGCAAGAATCAATGAATGAAAATGTAACTTCTCTGTAAATGTTCATTTAAATCACAACTAAAATTAATTTTTTTAAAAAAATTTATTTCCACAACTTCTTCCAAACATATATACAGGCATGAGTCAATTACAAAGGAAGCATAAAATTCTTGAAATAGTATGTGCATTCAAAAAATGTCCTGGACCAGACGGCTTCACAGCTGAATTCCACCAAACATTCAAAAGATCTATTAGCAATTCTACTTAAAATATTTAAAAAAAGAAATAGAAAAAGAAGGAACATTCCCTTAGTCATTCAAAGAAGCAAGCACAAATCTAATATCAAAACTAGGCAAAAAATATTGCCAAAACAAGCAAACAAATAACAATAACAACAACAAAAAAAACCCCTACACACCAATCTCTCTCAAAAATATAGATGCTCAAATCCTCAACAAAATCCTGGCCAAAAGAATCCAAGAGCATATTAGAAAAAGTAATTCATTATGAGCAAGACGGATTCATAACAGGTATACAAGTGTGGGTCAACATAAGAAAAATAATCAACATAATTCATCACATTAATAAAGCAAATAATAAGAACCACATGATCCTAGCAATTGATGCCTAAAAGTCCATTTACAAAATCCAACACCTCTTCCT
The DNA here is from genome assembly GCF_000299155.1 of Elephantulus edwardii. Lineage (NCBI taxonomy): Eukaryota > Metazoa > Chordata > Mammalia > Macroscelidea > Macroscelididae > Elephantulus > Elephantulus edwardii. The sequence goes on from NW_006399763.1 coordinate 13,446,242, forward strand.
GATTAAAACATTCAGCAAAATAGGAGCAGAAGGGAATTTCCTCAACATAGTGAAAAGTCCACACGTAAAACCAAGAACCAACATCATTCTCAACAGAGAAAAATGAAAAGCATTCTCTTTGCAAACAGGGCCCAGACAAGGATACTAATTGTCACAATGGCATAAGAGGAAGACATTCAGATAGCCAAAATACACATGAAAAGATGCTCAAAATTACTGGCAATAAGAGAGCTGCAAATCAAAACCACAATGAGATACCATCTCTTGCCTGGAACAGTGGCAAAGTTTAACAGACAGCAAGCATTAAATGTCAGAGAGGATGCAGAGAAATAGGAACTCTCAAACACTGTTGCTGGAACTGTGTAGTAGTACAGCTACTCTGGAAGGCAATGTGGTGTTTCCTTAAAAAGTGGAACACAGAAATTCCATATAACCCAACTATCCCACTGATAGGGAGGGATATACCCTAAGAAAGTTAAAATATATCCTAAGAATAGTAGAACTGAGATACAAACGGAGATTCATACACCAATGTTCAGAGCACCGTTATTCACCATCCAAGAACATGGAAATAGTCCAAATTGAGGAAATGTGGTGCATCCACATAATACTAAGCAGAACTTAGGAGTAACAGTTTTGAAAATTACTACATAATATTTGAGGAACTGGTGAGCATTATGCTGAGTGAACTAACTGAGTCTCATAAGGGCAAATAAATACTGCATAAGACCATTGTAGAAATAGATAACTAGTAAAATGTGTATGAGGATCCAATGTTCTAAAGTAGAAGCTGACAGGTGATGATAGATGGGAAGTAAGGAAATCATAGTGGCGTGTAATTTGGTGAGTGGAGGGAGGGGTGAGTAAAGGAAATGGGAAAGATCTGTCAGGGATCTGGAAAGACAGGCTGGGCATACTTCAATGATTAATTTTTCAAAACATAATGAATAGGAATGACTCTACAAAACAGAATGTGAATGAAGAATAGTGTGAAATACAATGTATACAAACTTTGTAAGCAAACTAATATAAAACAAAATTAAAAAATAGTACGTGCCTTGTCTTAATTATAAGGTTATATTTTATCTTATAAAAAAAAACAAACCAAACGACTACATATTCTCCTTAAAAGGAAAAAATATGGAACCTAGAATTCAAATTAAGTAATTTAAGTTGGTATCATAGTAATAATAAATACAAAATTTAAAATTTAAAAAAAATTACATCTTTTAAAGTTTCCCAAACACACATAGTGGTTTCCATGTAATAATTTTTCACAAAATATCCCATGAAATGTTTTTAAGTTTCAGTATTGCTATTTGTCTTTCAAAATAAATTAATTTTAAAGTCTAAATGTGCTTTTATATAATTTTAAGTAAATGTATTATGGAAAGATTTAATGTTTTTAATTTACTGTTAAACATACTTCTCTGTAGGTGAGTGCTTCCCACTTTCACTGTCTGAGTAGTAGCTGCAGGATTCCAGGGCATTCATGGAGCTGCTGCTTAATCCAGCACAGCTAATTTTATTTTCTAATTTCAGGACAATTTTGTTGTATTCAAGACTGTTTCCTCGTTGAAAACATTCAGAAGACTAACCTTCTCTGAAACACTAAGACACTAAAATCCTAAATGTCAATATAGCAAGATTCCAAATTCAATTAAAAGGAATAGGAGAACCTACCAGAGTATTTAACAAGAAATTTTAACTTGAAAGGATGTGTTCAGAGACCACCAAAACCCATTTATTTCTAGAAGCAGAAAAGTCAAATGTTAATCACATGAGAATAGACAGATAGATAGCTAGATGTAACATTAAATATCTCAAAAGAGCAAAGTGTGTTTATGCTACCTTCAGCTAATAAAGATTAAAAACATAAGGGGGGAAAAAATCTAAAAGCAATTCCAGGTGTCCCCAGTGTCAAACTAACATACTGCATACTTAATTACTTCTGATACTATCTATCCATAAAGGCAAGAGTAATTCTTCAATTAAATAAACGTACACCAAAGATAGCAAGCTTTGTTTGTAATCAGCAAGAGAATTAGAGATAAAGAAATAGACAGTTGTTCTCAACTTCATGCTGACTCAGGGCAAACAATTCACAAAACAGTAAAATGTTGCTCAATCATGGGTCATCTTAATGATTAGCAGAATGTCCCAGTTTATCACTGTAGTTATTGTGTCACTCTATCTTCCCAAGGACCCCACTGACACTTTACTCACTGAACATCACTTCTTCCTACAACAGCTATCTAAAGCACGGGAGCTAGATTGTAATCTGCTGTGAATAATATAGTATTCACTGGCTAATTTTTGGAAGTAGATCACTGGGGATAATTTTTGGAAGCAGAATACAACTAAACAAAATAATACATTTCCTGATGACTTCACAGGAGAAGGGTGGGCAGTCTCCTTCTATATCATTTATTTCCTCTGAAAACATGCTGGAGGGTCAGTCAGTTCCAACTCAACAGCACAAAACAACTTACCTCAAGTTGTCTTTTTCTTCCTATTCTGTCTTAGTTCAAAAGCACTTGTGAAACTTGTCAGCATCACAGTAATTTATATGCAATCCCTCACAGCAGGACAGACAGACAGATGAGTGGCACTGTATGGCTGTATATTTTTGTTGTTTAATGTTATCAATTCTAATTCAGCAACACCATGTCTGCTGACTAGAGCTAAGTGAGCCATAGAATTTTTAAGACTATGACCTTTCAGAAGGAGATCATTAGGCTTAACTTTTGAGACGCCTCTCAGTGGGTTCAAATGGCAACCTTACAGATAGCAGGTAAGTGCTAAATTATTTGGACTATTCAGTAACCTTAAGAGGTATAAACTCATTTATTAAAACATAATTATATCTCACCAAGTTTCAAGTACTCTACTATTATGACTTAGTTTATATATTGATACGGATATTAAAAATTTGTGCATGAGGCAAAAAAATAGGTACAAATGAAAAATGTTATTATATATTTCTATAGAGAAGATTGAGTTTTAGCAGCTTGAAATTACTACTTAATAAGCATGCAATCTTTATTCACTTATGCTTTTATTTTGCCCTAAGTATACACAAAAGGCCGTAATGTTTTCTTTACCAATTGCTTATCATCCAGTCCAACAATTCAACTAAACAAAATACTATGCTTTATGATGACTTACCTCAAGTTGGTAATTGGTTTTCTCTGTTTTTTAATGTCTTCTAAAAATCCAGAAATAATAATCTGAACTCTGGTTTTGTCCTCTTGCACTATATATAATATTTTCATCTAGAAAAATACCTTTTTTTTCCTTCTCAGATTTTAAAGAGGGGGGGAATCAACAAAACATTTTGCAAATATTAAAAACCTTTAATTTAAAAAATGTACACAGTTTCAAATGAAAATTTTATTCAGTAATGTGAAAGTACATGATTTATAAAATAGAAATAAAGCTTACATTCTTATTTAATCTTTATTTTTTCAAATGAAGTTTATAACCACAAATGTACATATGCAAACATCAAACTCAAATTTTAGAGGTGACTTAAAAGTGTAAGTGGCTTTTATTCTTTAAACTAATATTTTTGAGTATTTACTACACACTACTGAAGAACGACTATGTGCCAAGTATTATTCTAAGTGCTGTAGACATAGAAAATGTTAATATCAATCATTGGTTTATAAAAAAAATATATATAACAATCCTGTTATATAGAATTTTCTTTTCAGAACAACTCTTAACTCATTGATTTTAACTCTATTCTTTTCTCAACTCTCAAATACATTTCTGGATAAATACTGTCCAGCCGAAGTGAATCTACAGATAAATTGCTTCAAGAAAAATATTTTACTTCAACTGAAAAACTTTTAATTCTGAATTCAGTACTCCACTAAAGGAGCTTTGGTGGCCTAGTGAATAAGAAGTCTCACTATCAACCCAAAAGCAAATGGTTCAAATTCACCAGCTGCCCCATGGAAGAAAAAAAAATCTTCTGCTGTGTGATTTACAGCCTCTATAATACTGCTAGACGGTTAGCTATGAATCAGTTCCTACTTGAACGCAATGAGTGAATGAGTCATGTTCCACTGACGCATTTCTGGGTCTTCAGTCTTTTTAATGCCCTTTCCTACCACATGAATTTAGGGTCATATGAAATAATAATTAGGAGGTTAGTGAAGTTTTCCTTTAGAGTTCTCTCATATCTGCAAATCCCCCTTCACCATCCCTCTTTTTCTGTTCAGTAATCTGTCCCAATTTCTCCTAGTGCTCAAGAGCATTAAGCTGTCCAGGGTCAACAAAGCCTACCCTATCTTCAAAGTATCTGGTATTCCAAATAAAAAATCTGAATTATAAATCTCATATCATTTCCTTTCTCAACTCATATGTACATTTATTAAGGGCTCGCTCTGAGACAGGTCCCGTATAAAATCCCCTTTGTGACATCTGTGAAGAATAGCTGGCATTCCATCTTATACACCAAGTTACAGTATTAATGGGGGCTACTGGGACAACATACTACTTTCCCAATGACACATTACATGCTATTAGAAGTGCCTTAACTGTAGAAATTATTTCAGTGGCTGAAACTCCAGTCACTCAGATAAGCGAATATTTAAAAGTAATTTCAGGTTTGGAAAGGTCATCCTCCTTAGTCAGATTCCTTATTACAGATATGAGAATTGAAACCAAGCAATGGTAAGTAATCCCCTCAAATTTTATATCTAGTCCCAAGCAAAGCAACACTGAAATTTCAGTTTTCTTGTATCTCAGATAGTGACGTCCCCCCTCTCAACACAAGACATATAATCATCTATTTATTTAGTTATCTATGGTGCAGACTCCGTGCGTATGGAGCCATGGCATCCACCTTGGATGGACTGTATTATAATACCATCAGTGCACTTAACAAATTATCCCATCAAATTAAACCAGCATTTTTTTCTCCCTCTGTAACTAAATCCTATTACTGATCCTTCACATATCTTAATATAGCCTTAAGGTTAATGTGTCTTTATCACAATTTCCAAATCAAACTGGGTTTGGAAATAAACATTCTCTCCTAGATTATTCTCATTTAAAGATCAGGAAATTAAAATTCAGGAAAATTATTGAGAATTTTATTTATTAGGTTTCGCCAAAATTTATACAATACATTAAAATTGTCTTGGTAAATCCAAACCTAACCTAGGTCTAATTAACTGTAGATCATAGCACTTATAGCAGAAGTACAATAAGACAGCGTGGCCCACTCATGATAGGAAAAGCGAGACAGGAACAACTCAAAAGGGAACAGAGACAATTAGAAGACAAATTTAAAAAAGAAAGTCTTTCTACTGAAAATCCCAATCTGCTTAGTAGTATTCTTTCCACTTCCCACATAATCACCTCATAAGCATTATCTGGAATGATGAGACCATGCATACTTGCAGAAAAAGGGTTCAATAAAAATACAAGATATTGCTAAAATCACAAGAATTAAACAAATTTCTAAATATCTTATCCATATTCTATTGTCTCCTAATAGACATAAAAAAAAAAACACCAATCACCTAATTTTGCCAGGCAATGTCTCTTTCCCTACCCCAGCCTGCCACATCACACTAACTCCCATTGCCAACCACTTACTCTTTATAAAGATAGCTTACATTCTTGAGTCACCAACGTCAGTGATAATATACTGAAGAAGTTTATAAATTATAGTCTCATGAAGTTATTTTCATCAGCAGGTAATATTCAGAATGATGTGAAAGAAAATAAACACTGAAGAAACAGTCCTTTAAGTAACACATTTGCTGCATATGAAAACTGTGAATGTTCAGTCTGTGAAAGGAAATTGCATATTCCTCACCATCATCAGTCGACACTTAAGTCAGAAAAGAAACTCTATAGTTTAGGTTCATGGAAGAGTAATATGAACAGAAATTCATTGCCATTGAGGCAGAGTAGAGTCAAAAGGTTTCTAAAAGGGAGCTCTGATGGCTTAGAGATAAGGAATAGCATTGTAAAGACGTGCAGTTTGAATTCACCAGTTGTGCTGTGGGAGAAAGATGCGCAATCTCCTTCCATGAGATTTACTGCCTCTGAAAACATGCTGGAGGGTCAGCTACAAGTCAGTTTCAATGGCACGGTATGTATCAACAGTCTTTATGAAAGCTGACAAAAATTAGCTGAATATAAAACCAATTGTTAGATTACTCTCAAACATTTGATTATAGATGTATCCACACTATAATATGGGGAAAATATTTTCATATTTAACTATCAATGCCATTTATTACCAGAAACTTACTGATGAGCTGGCTTGTATTGGGATATTTAATTTTCACTTGTTAGTTTTTCTTCGTTTTATGAGCAGCTCCCTTCTTCATTCTGTGTAAATGTACAGACATACTCAATTGGTTGCCCAGTTAGAGTGAAATATTAACTTGGAAGATGATGGACTTCTAATAAGTTGGAATTCATCACAAGTTAAATACAATTAACAGCATTTTCAAACCTACACACATGCACACATATAAAATGATAAAATAAAAAAACTAATCAAACTAATACTCATTAAGAACTTGAATCCACATTGGGGGGAAGAAATGTATAATGTAACCTTACATGAAAAAAAGAATAAATTGAATATATATTTATAATTATAAAAAATACACTAAAAACCGAAAGGAAAAGAAACTAAAATGCTAATAATTTTGTTGGGTGCCAAAGTTATGAAGATTTATTGTTTCTATTTCTAAACCTTCTAACACAATTTTGTTTTCTCTAAAATGAAAATGTTAATTAGAAAAGTGGATTAAATAACTTTTACGTGGTATTGAGTAAACTGCAACTCCTAGTGACTTTTATGTACAACAGCTCTGAAGCCTGCTCTGTCCTGAGCCAGTCTCACTGACTGACACACCTACCCCAATTGCCTTAGTTACTCTATCAATCCATCTCATGTGGGGTCTTCCTTTCCTGTGCTACACTTTCACTCTTCCAAGCATGATGACCTTCTCCAGGGACTGGTCCTTCTGGGCCATGTGCCAAAAATATGTGGGACATAGCTTCAAAATCCTAGCCTCCAAAAAGAAACTTGTTTTCACCCTCTCAAAGACAGACCTATTTGTTTTCTTTGAAGTCAAGGATATGTTCAAGACTCTCCTCCAGCACCACAATGCAAAGGCATCAATTTAAAAAAAAAGTCTCAATTCTTCTGTCATCCTTGGTCATTGTCCAGCTCTCTGATGCATAGCAAGTAACTGTGAAGACCATGTCCTGGATTAGGCACACCTTAGTCTCTAGACTGATATCGTTGGTTCTCAGTATTCTAGAAAGGTCCCTGACAGCAGATTTTTCCACTGAAAATTGCCTTTTGACTTCCTGACTGCTGGTGTCTAGAGTGTTGTGGAGTCAAGCAAGCTGTAATTTTGAACAACCTCAATCTTCTCCATATATCATGGTGCTACCAGTTGGTCCAGTGGTGAGAATCTTAGTTTTCTTGATGTTGAGCTTCAATACATAATGAAGACTACAGCACTTGACCTTCTGCACAAGTGCTTCAGGTCCTCCTCAGTTTCAGCAAGCAAGGTTGTATTATCTACACAACATAGGTTGTAGATGAGTCTTCCTCCTGATGCCACATTGCTCCTCATAAAGCCAGCCTCCTGATTGATCAGTTATGCACATAAATGAAAAGGTATGGGGACAGGACACATCCTTGACACACTCCTTTTTGGATTTTTTCCTTTATTTTAAAGTGAAAATTATGTTTCCCTCAAAAGACTATGAATGCAATACATGGCACATTTTCATTCTAATTTTGTACTGTCACAATATTGTTTTAAAATCAGATTATCTTTTAATTTTCCAAGAGGGTAGTGTTCTTGGGGGGGGGAGGGGACAAATCTACAACAATGAATGAATGGAAATCCAAAGCCTCTGTAAATTTTCACTGAAATGAATAACAAATTTAAATTAAAAAAAAAAGAAGTTAGAGTAAAGATGGCAATGGATTTATAACTGCTCAAGCTAATAACACTATATCGTGACATGGAGGAGGAATAGTGGAAATGTATCCACATTTACAACATTCCTCTTACCAAAACCATTTATGGAAAATAGGTACTGCATTGGAACATATATCTCTGGACTGGAAATGATGATGTTAATACTTCTAGCCGTAAGCTGAAAGATTATAATGTTCAAAATTATTTGTTATACATTTGCTTAAATTTTTCCCTCTTTCAACAACTGGGATCTAAAGGGAAGAGAAAAGACCAGA
>NW_006399763.1:13455470-13457107 GCF_000299155.1 Elephantulus edwardii
CAGGGTGAAGTCTCTCTCAGGGAGGAGTGATAGGGAATGGCAAAGGGCACACTGACAAAGGAGATTAATCAGAACTGGCTTTGACAAGCACTGTGGCAACTGGACAATTAAAACAGACATTTGGGGGGGGAAGAAGAACAAACTGGGGAGGAGGGTAGAGAAAACAGTGCAACAATGAATGAATGAGAATCCAAAATCTCTGTAAATGTTCATTAAAATGAAAAAAATTTAATAATAATTTAAAAAATCATATTATTACATCTTCTTTCACAAATGACACAGAAGTACTAACACTAAAACACATTGTTATTTAATTAGAAATGTGGGAAACAATTCTGATGATCTTGTATTAAGTATCTGACTTAGAATCTTAGAGTTGGCTCTGAATCCCTTTTGAATATAGCTGTTGTCATGTGAAGAATTATTAAATTATTCCTGGTCAATGTGCAAAAATACTGAGAAATCACCAGATTTACATCAATAAACTCAAGTTCCTCTTCTTAGCAGAAGACTAAAATCTGCCTTTATACAATCCTCACAGGCTCTGCCCCAGTAAGGTTTATGCCTCACTGAAGCAGAAAACAAACTTGTGGTGTCCCCAAAGGGAAATGCACTGGAAATTTTCTCTAACACTTCAACATATAGAATGGAATTCACTAAAAGCTAATAGCCCCTCCAAGATTTCAGTTTTAGAAATTCTAAAACTGGCTCATCATAGGGCATGGTTTACAAGAAGTCTCATGGTATGCCCTACTCTTAAACTAAGTCTATGTTGAAATTCACCCATTTAAAAGGAATCCATAAAATAGCCCCTATGGCTTGTCAGAGACAGCTGCACGGGCTTCCAGATCCTTCCCCTCCTGGAGGTGAATAGCAAGGTCAGCCTCACTCACGGGAGGGTTTTGGGGGGTAAGTGGCAAATCTCAACGCTATCTCATGAATTTATATTACATTCTTCAGAAAGTCTTTCAAACGTTTTTTATTTCATAAATCAAAGACCATTCTGCTATCATCGATAGTCTGTATTTTAAAAATTCTGAATTTCCAGCTTTGACAGTTTGTTTGTAATAAAGCTAAGTAATGGGGAAAGATCTCTTATACAGACAATCAGACATTTTAAAAAATGTGATGAGGTTACCAATGGAAGATGATCACTAAGAATAGGAAAAGACAGGGGGGAGAAAAAGGAAGGAGAGGGAAGGAGAGAAGACAATAGCAATGATGCTTCTTGTTTAAATCTACAGTAAGAAGACGTCAATTCTATCTTCAGCAAAAGGTGTCCAGTTTCTCCTGTTTCCTCCATTATTTTGTATGATGACTATTTGGTGTTTAGCATTTCTCGATTATTTATTTCTTGGTATTTTATCTTTCCCCTTCCCATAATCAACTAGAATTTACAATACCCATCACTGGGAAGTAAGTTAGTGTTTTTTATGTATATTAAAAAAATGTTAAGTACATTTTCTGAAGAAACTTACCATAGAAGTAAGAAAGAGAAATTATTACCATATCATATAACTACATGCCCTTTACAGAACAGTGTCATTGATTTCACATGCAAACAAGATTCTGCTGAAGATCATCCAAAAACGATTAGAACAGCACATCAGCAGAGAACTGCCAGAAGTCCAGGCTGG
>NW_006399763.1:13458178-13509749 GCF_000299155.1 Elephantulus edwardii
GTGACTAGGGTAATCGGGATGGGTGTGTCAGAGGCGGTGCGGTTGGCGCAGGATAGAGCAGGGTTTAGAGCTGTTGTGCATAGGGTCGCTATGAGTCGGAAACGACTCGATGGCACATAACAACAACAACAACATAACTACATGATGATGTTGTTGTTGATTGCCATCAAGTCGAGCACAACTCATAGCGACTCTATGAACAAAAGACTTAATACCTTTCCATAATTATCGCCATTTCTCCACGTTCATAGAGTTTCCAGAGGCATATGATTTAGGAAGTGGATGCCACTCCTCATTCTAAACCTATTTGACACTGGGAGCTCCAACACTGTCCACTTTGGGAAACCATTATGGCATTTGATACCCCAATGGCACAAGGTTCAGCATCACAGCAAATATAGGTTACTTCTTAGAGCGTATTGACAAAGAGTGATGTACAAAGTGGAAGAATGTTCCTCCACACATAACAGCACAAGCTTCATTTAGCAGTGGTTTAAGTGTTGTCAAGTCAAATAAGACTCATAGCAACCCTTCCACAATAGACCTGAACTCTGTTCTATCACTAACATCATTTCTGCACATTTATAGAGCTTATAGTTTCCCGGGGCATATAGTTTTAGGAAGTGGATGTCACTCCTGCTTCCCAACAAGAATCAATCTGGAATCTCCTCCAAATATTGTACATGATGGGTAACCACTACAGTCTTTGACATGAGTATTACACAGTGTCTAGTTTCACAGCAACTCCAAGTTATTCAGTACAGGAAATAGACAAATGATTGGCTGTATCACTTAAAGAATATTCATTCTAAAATTAATATGTTTGGTTTGAGGGACTACGGGATTTTAAAGATAGGATATAATCTATATGATAAAGGGGTGTTTACAGAATCAAAATATAGCCACAAACCACATAGAAGCAGACACTCTACACACTTAATATAGCATGTGGGAGGTCATTTCCAGTAGATCTTGTTGTTGTTAGGTACTTTCAAGTAGGACTTGTAGCTACTCTATTAACAACAAATTGAAACCTTATTCTATCCTGTGCCAATCTCACAAGCTCTGACACACTCAAGCTTATTATTGCTGTCACTGTGTCAATGTAATGGTTAAAGGTCTTCATTTCCTTTGCCTTTCACCTTTTCAAACATGATGTCACTCTCCAAGGAATAACCTCTCCTAGCAATACACCAGTGTATGTAATACGAAGCTTCATCACCTTTGCCTTCAGGAATACTATAGGTGCACATTCTCTAAGACATATCTGTTTTTGTGGCAATCCATGTGATATTCAATACTCATCTCCAACACAGTTCAAAGGCATTAATTCTTCTTCTGTCACTTTTAGTGACTGTCCAGCTCTTGAAAGGATAAAAAGTGACTGAAAAACCATGGCCTGAATTAGGTGCACCTTGGTCCTCAAACTGTTATAACTGTTCCTCAGCAATTTAGAAACGTCCCTGACTATACATTTTCCCAGTGCAATACGTGACCTGATCTCCTGACTGCTGATACGAAGTATATTGATTGTTGATACAAGATAAGTCATTGACAGTTTCAATCTCTTTTCCATCTATGTTGATGTTGTCTCCAGTGATAAGGACTTTTTTCTTCTTGATGTTGAAATGCAATCCTGAAGGCTGAAAAACACTGAAAGCTGCAGTGTTTTACCTTCTGCAGCAAGCATTCAAGTCCTCCTCACTTTCAGCAAGTAAAATTGTGTCACCTGCATAAGGCAAGTTATTGATGAGTCTTCCTCCAATCCTGGCGCCATATTCTTTACAGAATCCAAATTTTCTAAAAATTTGCTCAGCATAGAGATTAAACAGGTATGTATAAAGGATACAATCCTGACACACATTTTTGCTAATTTTAAACCAGCTAGTGTTTCCCTGCTCTGTCTATGAGATAGCCTATTGGTGTAGGTATTGGTTTTGCAGGAGAACAGTTAAGTTTCTGAGATTCCCATTCTCTTCCATGTTAGCCACAATTTGTTATGATCCACACAGACAAATGGCTTTGCATAATTAATAAAGCACAAATGGACATTTTTCTGGTATATAGCTGAATAAAAATATTACATTTCTACTACTTCCCATTCATTGCTGGTGAGTTGGAGCCAACTCATAGGGGCCCAACAGCGTGTTTCTGGGAAGCTGTATATTGCACAGGAAGACTGCTCATCATTGTTCCGGGGAGCTACGGGTGATCTGAATTGTCAGAGAGGCACCACCTTTGCATTAGCAGTGCACTGCCCTATGGACTCTGTTGTTGTTGCGTACTGTAGAGTCGGAACTGACATATAGCTGACCCTCCAGTGGGTTTTCAGAGGCAGTTAATCGCACAGAAGGAGATTGCCCATCCTTCTTCTGTGGAGCAGCTGGTGGCCTCAAACTGTGTGCCTTCGGAATTGCAGGCAGCTTCTTGCCACTAGGCCATCAACTGCTCATCATTGTCCTGTGGAGCTTCTGGTGGATCTGAATTGTCAGAGAGCTGCCACCTTTGGGCTAGTAATGCACTTCTGTATCGACTCTAGTGACTGAAAAATAACAAATTATTAATTTAAATGTATCAGAGAGAATAAAATTGTGAAAACCTTTTCTTATTAGACTTGGCTAAGACTATCAATTTAAGTATACTTTTGACAGTTCAAATATATTTTTTTGGCCATGAAACAGGTTTGCAAATCTTAAATGGTTTCACATTTCTCTAAACCATAATAAGAGCATAACATGAATATTTAAGCAGCTTAGCTTTGATTTAAATATATTTGCTCAGGATATGCTGGCAGCCACCCAAAATGTAGTGTAATACCCTCAAAGCTGGCAATTCCAAACTCATTTAAGAAAGTAGATAATATGGGCTGGCAGCATTAAAGCAAATAAAGTCAATTAATTTTTCTCGTTATTTGTTTCTTCTAGCTTGAAATTACCAGGGATGGTAAATCTAAAAATTAATAATGAAAAAATAAAGAAATTACTGGGAAGGAAACAGAAACAGGATGAAAAATTCTGAAGCTGTTATTTCTCATTCTTATCTTAATAGAAGGTTACAGTTGAATAATATCATTAACTACTTGAGGTCAGTGAACTATAGGGGATCTATTTTTAAATTTTTATATTAATTTTTATTATACCAGTTTATTTACAAAATTTTAAAACATTGCTTTCCTGACCAGATTTTTCCAATGTTCTCCACCCCATCCATAAGTAGAAAATCAATATATTATTTTTCATAAGCAATATTCTAAATATAAGATTTTTAACACCGACAATGTACAGAAAATTGTTTTCATAAAGTGAAAGATGCAAAGTTACTGAAAAAATAAAACTATAAAGTTTTATTTTATTGTCATTAATTATATGGTATGAATTTTGAACACTTAGATAAAATGAAATTAAAAGTTAAAGAGATTTCTATAGTCCATACTAAAGTACTACAATAAATGTACATGGACCTTCTTAGACCCACTGTTTTACTTAGTGGCTATAATACTAAGTTCCAAAGTTGGGCAAAGCAATAAGGAAGCACAGTGAAATGGAATGTTAACTAGCTCACCAAAAAAAAAGCCTAAATAAATTAATTAATTAATAAATAAACCAAGTCCACTACTGATGTGTCTGTCACAGTTTATAAGTCATATTAACAGATAAACTCCCTCAGTGTTTTCATTTTTTTACTTCATTTTAATGAACATTTACAGAGATTTTGGATTTTCATTAATTCATTGTTAAACTTTTGTTCATTTTACGTAAGTATACTGCCACACTTTCTTTCACAGATTAGTACAAACCTACTAATCAAAACTGTCATATAGCTGACCCTCCAGATAGTTTTCAGAGGCTGGAAATCACATGAGGTGAGAATGCTCAATTATCTTCAGTGGAGACACTGGGAGATTCAAAATGCCAGTGCATGTAGTTTAAGTATTCAGCTGCTAACCACCGTTGTTGTTGTGTGCCATCAAGCTAGAACTGACTCATACCTGACCCTCCAACAGGCTTTCAGAGGCATAAAATCACAATGAAAGAGATTGCTCATCCTATTCCTGCAAAGCAGCTAGTGGATTCAAACCACTGGCTTTGGGATTACAACACAGCTTCTTTTAACACTAGGCCACCAGAACTCCCTCTAAAATGTAACCATTAGATCAGTGATTCAACCCCAGCTATAAAGAAATGCTTTAACATAGCTACTAGCTACATAAAATGGTTTTAATTACTTTGCCATTAAGGTTCCTCAATACAAATAAAGGTTACATTGTTTAAATTCTACTTAGAGACTTCAGTATTTGATGTCTTGAACTCAATCATCCACTTTATTAGAGAGGAAAAATACTTTTCGTGTCAGTTTGGGTATAACAACAAAGATGTGCATTAATTCATATGCTAAGAGAAGTAGTTCTCAATGCTGACTCCATGACAGAAAACTTTTAGAGAATATCCATGCTTGTGCTGCACCCTCAGATCAACTAAATAATGTCTCAGGGTAAGCCTTTCAGGTATCAGTCCTTTCTATCAATTTCCCTCAATGATTCTGATATTTAGCAAACCTTAATTGAGAACTACTTGGAAAATTGTATAAAACATTAATAGGGTGTTTACTATCACAAATGAAGAACTCTGATCTTTAATTAAATCAGAACATTATACTATGCTGATTATCAATTGAAGAGCCATGGATCTTGAAGAAAACATTTAACATATGGAGACCCATATGTTTAGCATGCATATCCATATGCTATGTTTCTGTGTAATTTTCCAAAATGCCATTTTAGCCTTCCTATCACTTTTACAAGAAATAGGTCATCCACATTTTATAACTATTATATTCTATTTTAAAAATAATTTTTTGGATATTAGTGAAAATTTTATATACTTTGGAATGCCTACATCTTGATGAGATGCATCTATCCAAATTAAAACTAAACCAAGTCAATTACCATTGAGTCATTTCTGAATTATAGTGACCCTCAAATGGGTTTCTGAGGCTATAAATTTTTACTGAGGATTTTTCTTCTGCTAACGGATTTGCTCACCTTTTTGGTTGGCAGTCAGTCCAGTACATTATATACTATACTACACTATACTATACTATACTATACTATACTATACTATACTATACTATACTATACCATACCATTAGAGTAAAAGAAAACAAACTAAGAAGTTGAAAATTACATTTCTAGCTTTTATTAAAATATGTCTGTAAAAAGAGCAAGGGCCACATGAAGATGGTTATATCTGACCTTTACCATTTCATAAAAGATAACTGTCCCCATCAACAGCATGAATAACACAAAACCAATTTCCACAAGGTCAGATATATCTCCCACACTCCTATACCTCTTGTTACACATCTCAACATCAATCTTACTGCTTTACTGGGTCCAAAATCTGATGTACTAGCTCACAGACTACACAGAATCATATTGGAAAAGTCAAAAGGTTATAATTCAGGTTAGTAGCAGAATACAGTCAGGACAGTTTCCAAACTGCACTCTCAGGCTCCTCAGCCCTCATGGCTTTAGGCTGGTGTGACTAAATTCTCAATCCTGTTAATTATGCCTTTCCCCTCCCTAGTCCTCCAATAAACTTTGGCAAAAGACTCTTAGCTGTAGTTATGCGGCAAAGCAGTGCCAAAGTCCACTCCATCTCATATCAGGTTGCTCAGTCTATGCTGTGGCTGCCCTCATCGGCCCTCATCTGGCTGGTAGTGGAATCTTTGTCCTGAAGGACCAGTTGCATTTTCTTGTTTGTTCCTTACTGGTGGTGAGGCTCCCCTTTTCTGCTGCTGTATCTGCTCAATTTAATGGTCAGACTAGTCAATCCCCTTGTGGATAGGCTAGCATGCCCTATTTGAATATTCCCATCAATCCACATGGCAAAGTCAATTCAATGGTTAGGAAAGCTGTTTTGAACACTGATTCCTTAATATTACAAAGACTGAAAATGAAACGAACATTTAGAGGATACACTTTCTCTCCTGACTATATTACTACACTGTTCTGAAAAACAAAACAAAACAAAACAACACCACCAAAAGACAGAAAGGACTCAAATCCTATACTTCCTGTTAAGCAGCAAATAGGGTTTCAGAAAGGATAATGATGTGATCAGATTCTGAATTAACTACCTTCAAAAACAGGATGGAAATTCAACTTTTATTCTGTATATTTTCATCATTCCATGCTGTCTCCCCAAAAGAAGGCCTCTGTAGAGTTAACTTCTATGAGAAAGTAAAAGAACTTCATAATCAATTCATGGAATGACTAATAGAATAAAAAATTACTCCGACAGTTTTACTGGTTAAACACTCAGTTTCTAAGCAAAAGACTAATGCTTCAAATTCTCATCCTTGGAAAATCCACATCGTTTTTCTCCTTTGTCTTTCGAGGTAACTATGAATCACTATCTATTGTATGTCAGTGAGTATGGGTAATCAAGATCTGTGAGTAGCTACCAAAGATACACATATTTACATGAACTCCACCTTCAATGATATTATAACACAAATAATAATTTATGACAAATATATTAGAGTTAGAACATACATTATACCATACAATATGCTAAATATATTACAAGGCATCTTAAAGAGTGGAACTTAACTATGCAGGTAATGAGAAATACTGAATGATCTTTGCACACTCCTAGGGACCAAATACTGATTAGCAAAATAAATGTTTTTTCTCTTTGATGTATCTTGTATCACAGTGTTTACCTATGGTGCCATAAGGGTTCCCTTTGTTGTTGTTGCTAGGTACTAAGGAACCAACTCCAACTTTTAGTAGCACTATTTATGTACCACAGAATGAGAGATTGTCCAATCTTATGCCATCCTTATAATCATTGCTGTGATTTCCAGCAACAAAGTAGCCACTGTGTAGTAGTCAACCAAATCTTGGCTATGACCTTGGAAACAGAAATGAGGCCAAAGGTCACATGACCTCACTATTGCTTTTCACATAATTAATGATCTATTTTAAAAAACAGAAAACAGGCTGACAACAATTTCAGCTTGTTCAGTTCCACAATCAATGCTCTTGGCACCAGCAGTCAAAAATTCCAAAGATGAATTGTATTTGGGAAGTCTGTTGTCAGGGACATCTTCAAAGTGCTAAAGAATAATGATGTCAGTCTAGAGACTAGAGACTAAGGTAAGTCTCAAAGAAACATGCCATGTACTGAAACTAATAATCAAGGAGGTGGTATGTGAGATGGTATCAAGGTCGTCATCCATTAAGAATGCAAAAAGGAGGTCATTACAAAGGAAGGAAGGAAAGAAAAGATGAAAATGGATCTCTGAAGGGATTCTGAAGATGTGCTAGAATATAAAAAGGCTACAACAAAGTCAAGTAATAACAAAGTAAGAAAGCTGAACAGAAGATCCAAAAGGGCAACTTGAGAAAAGAAAGTATTACAACTAATTGTGCAAAGAATTGGAGTTAGAACCCCAAAAGGGAAGAACAAACTTGGCATTTCTCAAGCTTTGAGAACTGATGAACAAATTCAAATCTCAAATTCCAATTCAAAAGGGCAACTTTAGAAAACAAAATATTATAAGCAATTGTGCAAAGAACTGGAGTTAGAACCCCAAATGGAAGAACAAGATTGGAATTTCTAAAGTTTTGAGAACTGACAAATTCAAACCTCGAATTCCAATATGACAGATTCTATGGGGAAAAAGAATTAGAAAAAGAAAGAACTACAGAGTCACTACACAAAAAGACTTGGTGAACACTGAACCATTTGAGGAAGTGGCATATGATCAAGGACCAATGGTCTGGCATAAGAAGCCTAAGCAACACTGTAAGTATTTGCAAAAAGAAGGCCTCAAGAATTAATGAGATATCAATTGATATATTTTAGCAAACAAATATAACAGAAATTTGGAAGACAATTATTTGGTCAAGACATCCATATTTGTTCTAATTCCAAAAACTAAGGATCCAACTGAGTACAGAAGTATTGAATGATGTGTAAGTAATACCTTGCTGATAGATTTAAAGAAGAGTACATAACGAGGAACTGCCAGAAATTCTAGATGAATTGAGCACAGGCCATGGAATGAGAGATATTACCATTGATAGCACATGAGTTCTGGTTGACACAGGGAATACTAACCACAAAAAAAAATAATAATATTTACTTGTATTACACTGACTATGCAATGGCATTTGATTGTATGGGTCATAATAACTAAGGGTTATTCTACATAACTAAGGGTTGTAATTTCTACAGGAAAAGGGATTCCAGAACATTTAATTCTGCTCATGAGAAAGCTGTGCATAAACCAAAAAGCAGTTATCAAACAGAACAAGAGGATAAACACGTGGTTTAAACTCAGTAAAGTTTATGTGTCAATGCTGTATACATTCTCTAAATCTATTTAATCTGTAGGCTGAGCAAATAAATGAAACGTTTGGACTACACAAAGAAGAATGTGGGTTTAGGATTGCAGGATGACTACACAGCAATCTATCATATGAAAATGGCACAATCTTAATTCATTGCAGAAAGTGAAGATGACTTGAAGTACTTACTGAAGAAAATCAAAGATTATATTTCAACATCAAGAAAACAAAGATCCTCACTAATAGACCAAGAAGTAAAATGATAGATGATGAAAACACTGAAGTTGTCAACTACTTGATTTTACTTGGATCCACAAACAACATACTCATGGAAGCAGTAAAAAAAATGTATAGCATTGGGGTAATCTGCTGTCAAGTTCTTTTTAGAAAAGTTACACCATTATTTGTACACTAAAAAAAAATAAAGATCGGGGGGAATAAATTACATAAAAGAATAAGTAGATGTTGAAAGTCCTTCTTTAAAGTATCACCTTTTTGTTACCATTGAATCAGACCTTCCATAAAGAAGCTAGGCCCAAAGTGCAGTTTACTACACATCTGAAAGATGGATAGTGTATAAGGAAGGTGAAAAGAGTTGATGTCTTTGAGTTTTTATACCATTAATGAGTATTGGTTATCCCATGGACTGACAAAACAAATTTGTCTTGAACGAAGTACAACCAGAGTGGCCCTTAGAGGTAAGGGTGGTGAAAACTGTGTCTCACTTTTTTTGGGCATGTTCTCAGGAGGAACCAGCCACTGGAAAAAGATCATAAGCTGGGAAAGGTACAGGGTCAGTGAAAGAGAGGGAGTCCCTCAAGTGAATGGGCTGACAAGTAACTGTAGCAAAGGGCTTAAGTACAGCTTAGATTGTGAGGATGGTACATGACAGGGCACAGTTCAGGTCAGTTTGTTGTCAAGAGGGTTGCTATGAGTTCTTTCTATTCAGTGGCACCTAATGAAACAGGCCCACAGAACCAAACTGATTTCCCTAAAGTTCATTTCGCTGCTTAATAACTTAATGTGACTACAGATTGGGGGGGGGGGAATAAATTCATGAAGTCATAGATAGCTAAATAGAATTTAGTCATTTTCCAGAGAAAACTCCTTAAATTGTGCTTTGGATTTCAAGATAAGATGATCTTGCAAAATATATTTATAATTTCTTTCTGGTACCAAAATATAGAAATTCTTTAAATAACAATACATTTTTCAAACTTCATAATAAAATACACAGAATACCGATTTGAGAGATTAAGAGACTAACAATCAAATTCTTTTTAAGAAATCTGAAGAAAGTCCAAGCAAAATATAAAGACAATAATGTATGTCGTAAAGGATAGACTGACACTAAAATAGCAAATATTGAAATGATTCATATTTCTAATTAATCACAAATACAATGAGTTAATTATTGGCCTAGCTTCCAAAAAGCTAATTCAAGCCAGATCTGGATTTCACAAGAGCTAAACTTGTATTTAGCACAGCTCAAACCACAGTTATGTCATACTCTCATTCATTTTTAAAAGAGGTTCTAGTGGCCTACTGGCAAGAAGCTGCATTGCAATTTTAAAGGTGTTGGGTTCAAGGCCACCAGGTGCTCTTCAGAAAAAAAGCTGAGCAATCTCCTCCAGGGTAATTAACTGCCTCTGAAAACCTCCTAACATGTCATCTATGGGTCAGTTCTAACTCACCAGTACACAACAACAATAATTCCAAAGTAGCAAAATAAAGAAGATAAAAAAAAAAACAAAAGGGCAGGAAACTATGCTCTCAATCTTCCATTTAAAAGAATCTTAAGTGAACAATATTTAAACCGCTCTTCATATACAATTGGAAACATTCTTGACTGTGTTGTTGTTAGTACCATAGTCAGTTCTCACAGTGACCCTAATACAGCAGAAAGAAATACTGTCCAATCTTAACACCGTCCTCACAATCTTGTTTGTGCTCACTCTTGCAACCACTCAATCAACCCAACTCTCTGTAGATTGTCCTTTTTTTCATTGACCATCTATTTTATCATGAATGATGTCCTTCTCCAGGTATTGGTTCCTCCAAACAAATATCCAAATATGTGGGATAAAGGTCCCATCCTCACACCTGAGGAAAATCTAGTTGTACTTCTTCCAGGGAAGGATTGTTCATGTTTCCATTTGTTGTTAGGTGCCATGGAGTCAATTAAGACTCATAGTGACCCTACAAACAACAGACCTAAACCATCCCCTATCCTACACTATCCCCACAATTTATGCCAAGCTTGATCTCATTGCTACAGTCACTATGTCAATCTATCTTGTTAGAGGTTTTCCTTTCTTTCACTAAACCTATACTTTTCGCAGTTTGATGTCCTGTTCCAAGGACTGGCCTCTTCTGACAACATGTCCAAAGTATTGGAGACAAAGTTTAATGATCTTTGTCTCAAAGGAGCATCCAAGACAGAGTTGATTGTTACTTTGGCGGTCTAAGGCATATTACTCTGTGCCAACATCAAAATTCAAAGGTGTTAGCTCTTTGGTCTTCCTTAATCACTGTCCAGTTTTCAGATGCATGGAAAACTGCACTCTCAGCTTACTTTCTTTATTTAACTTTTGCTGTTGCTGACTGCTGTCGAGTTGAGTACAACTCATAGTGACTCTATGAACAAAAGACCTGATGCCTTTCTATAACTATTGTCTTTTCTCCAAGTTGATAGAGTTCCCATAGGCATGTGGTTTAGGAAATGGATGCCACTCCTGCTTCCAAACCTGTCTTAAACTGGGAACTCCACCAAGCACTGTCCACATTGGGCAACTGTTATGGAATCTGGCACCCCAATGGCACAAGGTTCAGCATCATAGCAAACCCAGATTACCTCAGTACAACGAACTGACAGGAGAGTGATACACCACTTAGAAGAACGTTCCTCTGAAATGTAACAACATGAGTCTCAAGTAGCAATGGTTAAGTGCCATCAAGTTGAATATGACTCATAGTGAGCCTATGAACAAAAGACCTGAACCATGTTCTACAAGGAACATCATTTCTCTATGCTCATAGAGTTTTCAGAGATATGTGGTTTAGGAAGTGGCTGCCACTCCTGCTTCCAAACCTGAATCAATCTGGGAGCTCCTCCAAACACTGTCCATGATGTATAACCATCATGGTGTTTGACACACCTATGGCACAGTGTTCAGCGTCACAACTCCAACTTACTTCAGTACAGCAAATAGACAGATGACTGCTATACCACTTAAAGACTGTTCATCTCAAAATTAATTAATTTGGCCTGAAGGCAAAACAATATTTTTAAAGACAGGCACCTCCAACAAATGCTGGTTGAAAGCTAATTCTTTAAGGAAGCATTTTTGACATATATTTATTCTTATATGTACTCTTTTTATTCTTTCTAAAATTTGTGTATTTGAGTAGAAGATTATAAATCATGGTAGACCTTTTTTTACACAGATGATGCTATATTAAATATTATCAATACCAGAATGTAAAGTCATAATTCTTAAGTCTTCCTTACTCATTGTCCAACTTGCAAATCCATAGGAAGCAAATGGAAATGTGGTGGCTTAGATCAGGCACATCTTAGTCCTTAAACTGATAGCATTTCTCTTTAGCACTTTGTTCTTGTTGGGTAATATTGAGCTGGAACTTACTCATAGCTAACCCTCCAGTAGGTTTTCAGAGACAGCAAATCACACAGGAGGAAAGTGCCCATCCTTCTCCCACAGAGCAGCTAGTGTATTTGAACCTTGTGCCTTTGGGATTGCAATGCAGTGGTTTGGGTGGGTTTTGGGTTTTTGTTTGTTTGCTTTTTACCATTAGGTTTATATTCCTGTGGTTAAAAAAAAAAATAACAGTATGTTAGGTTCTCAATAATGATTTAAATAAATAAAATCTATGGCTACAGTTTCCTAATTTCTTTGTAAATCATTTGTGATCAAATTTCCTGAAACCTACTAGCAAAGGTATAAAGAGAAGTATTTCAGATAAATTAATAATTTGATATGGATATTGTATTTAATGGTTATTAATGCTATGTTCTATAAATATGCAAAAATGTTATGCTTTATAAATATGTGAACTAACAATGATTGGTAAGATTAGTTAAAATCTTTTTACCTAGGAAGAAATGTCATTTATAACTTATGTTTCCTTATTAGAAATGTGTATAAAGGGGCACAACTTCATAGGAGAATATGTTTTTAGCTTTAGAGACCCTTTCGTAAAATATTCTTCCAAATTTTTAAGATTCTAATTCTTGACCCTCTCTCACTGCAATGAAAATCACTGCTTTAAAAGATATTCATTTTTAAGTGTAGGAGAAATGTGTTTTATCCCTCAGATTTGTTAGATAAAGACAGAAAGTAGAGATTCAACCCTGATATATTCATGAAGTCTTTTCCATGACCAATTCATCATAGTCAAAAGCTAAGAGAGTAGGTGATTGAAGTGACTCCTGGAAGAAAAAGGAGGCATTCTCATAAATATTGTCACACAAATATTAATAAAACCATGTGTATACGGTGTTTTTGAAATTATGTTGACATTTAATCCAGTTGTCCTTCAAGGTCCAGGATTTTTAAAGGCACTTTTGAAAATATATAGTTAGTTTGAATGAAGTTATTTCCCCTAAAAGGCAATGATAAAAGTGACATATTAATTTGTTTTCCTTTTTCATAGTAAGTATAGAATTATGTCATGCTAGCAAGACATAAACAAGTAATATATATGGAGCTTTGGTGACCTAGTGGTAAAACCTGCGATGCAATCCCAAACGCACATGGTTCGAATGTGCCAGGAGCTCCATGGGAGAAGGATGGACAATCTCCTCCAGTGCAATTAACTGCCTCTGAAAAGCCACTGGAAGGTCAGCTATGGGTCAGTTTCAACTCAATGGTACATAACAACAACAATATTACTTTATACTACACCCAAACTACACTGTTTTAATGTTTATAAGAAAGATCTTACCACTAAAGAGGGCAGGTACCAATGTCACTTGCTTTTGTTTATTATTACAAAACACTGATTTATTCTATTTTACATAATAAAGAGTTCTCTGTCTCTCTCTGCCTCTGTCTCTCTCATTGTCTCCTTCTCTCTCATTATTAACAAGTCAGAACTGTCTCATGTACCCTCAATTGAGTTTCTAAAATTATAAAACAAACAGGAAAAGATTCTCTAATTTTGCCCATTGAAAGAGCCTCTGGTGAATTCAAACCACCAGAGCCGTCTGGCCTTTGAGTTGGTAGTATACCTCTATTGACTAGATCACCAGAATTCTCCACAGTTTCATTATTTATTAATAAATGTATGCTTAATTTATAGATAGAAGAATAACAAAATTCACAAAAGTCTTATAATACACAAATGTATAAAAACTTATTCTATTATTTAATATAGAATACTTCTATATTTGTAAAACTTAAGGATTTCTCCACGTCCACTGGAGCTATAGACTGTTTTCATGTGCCACTGATTTTCATCCACAGGAAGGGATCTGGATATGCTAGAGATAGATGCTGGCAAGTTTTTAAGTCTTCAAACATTACTAACAAAACTCAAACTCATTGCCAACAAATTGGCTCCAACTCATAGCTGACTCTAACAGGTTTCTACGACTGTAAACCTCACAGGAGGAAATTTATATCTTGCTCCCACGGAGCTCTAATCCCCAGAGAGGCAAGACTTGTAGTTCAACAGTGCACCTCCCTATTGTTAGGCCTCCAAAGCTTCCTGTATATTGTAACAAAATACAATATAGTTTTATTTTTCATATCAAAGGTTCTTCTCTTACTGATGGTGCATCAGAATAGACTCATAGTGATCCTCCACTGGGTACAAGCAAACATAGAATGTAAAACATTAGCCTTGTAGATGAAGTTATGTCAATTGGCCTTGATGTTCCCTAAGGCTATGGGCCTGAAGTCTAATGAATGCTGTATCCCATTCCTTTAAAGATCTCGATTATACAAGAGAGGTCTATGAAATATTGCTTCCTGTTAACTCTCTAGATAGATATATATGCAACACATATAAATGTTGTTATTGTTACATGCCATTGAGAAACTCACAACTCATAGTGATCCTACATACGAAAGCTCTGGATTCTGCTCTATCCTGAGACACATCTACCCTCATTACCCTAGTCTCTGAGTCAATTGATCTAATCAAGTGTCTTCCTCTCTTGCACTGTTCCTCCACCTTCCCATACCTTCCTGTTCCTCTCTAAGGACTATTTCCTCCTTGCATCATGCCCCAGACAGACCTTCAGAATCCTGACCTCCAAGGAGCAGCCTGGTTTCACCCTCTCCAGGACAACCTGTTTGTTCTCCTAGCTGTCCATGGTATATTCAACACTCTTCTCCAGCACCACAGCTCAAAGGCATCAATTCTCCTTCTATCATCCCTAGTCACTGTCTAGCTTTCTGATGCATAGTAGTAAGTGCAAAGACAAAGGCCTGGATCAAGTGTACCTTACTCTCCAAACTGACATTGTTGCTCCTCAGTACCTTGGAGAGGTCTCTCACAGCCGACTTTTCCAATGCAATTTGTCTTCTGGAATCCTGACTGCTGACACCAAAAGTGTTGATTGTGGAGCCGAACAAAAAGAAGCAGTTAATCTCTTCACCTTCTGTCATAATGTTGCCAATTGATCCAGTGGTGAGAATCTTTTTTTTCATGATGTTGAGCTTCAAGCCATATTAAAGGCTGCAGTCCTTGACGTTTTGCAGCAAATGCTGCAGGACCTCCTCAGTTTTGAAGCTTGTTGAATTATCACCTGCCAAACCTAGACATAATCATGAGTATAGACTCTTTCATAGACATCTAATCTAACTCACAGTCCTCAACTTCAACACCCCTGAAACAGAAGAATTAGATAGTGTTCAACTATTACTTCTAACTGCTTTAGAAAGGATAACAATAGAAGGTTTTCAATAATGTGAGAGACAAATGTAGAACCAAAAAAAAAAAAAAAAATCTCAAATAATGGCCAGAATTATTGACTTTGGAAATTGGTAGAAGGTAGAATTGCCCAAGACTATGGCTCTTAACTATACTTTGAGTCTAGAATTGACTTAGACCTGTGGCAAACTTTTCAGCCAAATGATAGACAAATACATAAAGTAAACTATAAAACATAATATATACTCAATATTTAGAATATTCAACCACATGTGATAAAAAGGAGACCATTTGCCTAAGGATAAAACTTTGAAAGTAGAAAGGGAGAGGATGGAGGGCTAAGAAAAATAAACTTTAAAAATATATCATTAAATTTAATTTGGTTTAGTGAAAATTTGTACAGTATAACTACACAAAGAGCACTGCACTAAAAGTTACCAGGGATACCAGGGTCCTTAGACTTAATTATCAAAGAAAAAGATTCTTACATTTCAAAGCCATCAGAAACGAACTGAGCACTCAAAAGAGACAAGTCACAAAGGAGAGAAGAGGCACTCATCAAATGGAAAAGAGGTCACAAACAGAGAGATCAGGGCAAACAAAGCACAGGGGTGATAAAGATGAGACATGCTCAAGAAATCAAATAATAGTAACACCTCAAAGGTGTGAAATTCTACTCTCACACACATTATCTCACTCTGTCCTTACAATGTCCTTATAAGTTAACCAAGTCAAGTATTTTGACACCATTAGTAAGGGAGAAATAATAAATAAAAAAATAATAAATAAATCAAATTAAATCATTTACCCAGGGACATATCACTAGAACTCATTTCTTTGTACATCATGACAAGAAAAATACTGCAAGTCCCAGAATCTGTAGAAGTCTGTCACAGTCAACTAGAGGTGAGAAAAGTGGCCCAGTTGCTGTAAAACTGCAAAAAAACTGTAGTCAAATCAGTCACTCATTTGGGTCCACAGCCCACATCAATTAAATTTGCTGGCTCATTATGAAAGAGAAAATAGACACAGGAGAATAACTAGGGTACAGAAGGATGAAAGGAAATTGGTGGAAGATCAAAGGGACAATAGATTTTAAAGTGGTTGCAAATGTGTTTTTGAAACGGCTGCCCCTGGAGTGCAAGTCGAGCATTTAAGCAGATAAACTAGAATGAGTAAAATGCAGAGGGTATGAGGGCAGAAGACTCAAAGGAGAAGGTGAATCAGAAAGTCATTCCACAGAGAGAGTAGGAGAGACAGGGTAACATGTACTGTTCACCAAAAGAATGTTCAAGTGGAATACTTTCAGATAGAAGCTGTTAATACAATTGGCAGGTAGCTAGGCATGAATAGAAACAATGACCACTAGGTTTTAGAAGGCAAACAATGTAATAAGATAAAGACATTATGGAAGAGAAGACCAAAATCTTAACCAAGGAAGAACATTACCAAGAATTCAGATTAAGGAATATGCTGAGCCTGTCTCTTGGCTCTATGGTTTTAAAGAAATTGTTGGAGGATCAGCCAGCACCACAAAGGGATTCCATAGATGTCACATTTTTGTTAATGTGAGAACAAGAAAGAAATACTTGTGAAAAGTTCAAATCTGAGATGTCTATTCCCACGAAAATGAAGCATCTATGCATCAAAGCATAGGCAAGTGATAAAAAGAGAGGCCTCTAGGGCAGAGTTGGTAAGAGGTCAAAAAATAAGTTGTTATAATAAGAAAATAGGGGGTGCTTTCTTGTAAGACAGGTAGGGAGAAATAGCACTGAGACAGAGAATGGTGAATGAACTGAAAGTATTAAATGAAACTTGTAGTACCATCAATCAGACCAGGCATTAGGGTACTTTTCACTTTTTTTCTTCCACGTCATGTATAGACTTTGAATAAGGAAGACTGCAATATCAAATTGGGAATTCTTGCATAGTACTTTTACATGTTTCCCAAGCATATTTTAGTGTGTCTTAAGTTTCTCTACAACTTTCATCCCAAGTCTCTTTTCTCATAGACCCTTCTTATGCTTTAAAAATTTACTAATTTTTTAGTTCTATAATAAAAGACAATTAAGTTGAACATTTCATATAAATTTTGTAGATCATTATCTTTACCACTTAAAAGAAAATTAGAATTTAACAGTCATCATAAACTATTACAATATTTGTGCAGACAGTTTTTTGTCTCCTAATTTAGAAATCTTAATAAATTTCTTTTTTTTTTTTTTTTTGGTGTTTCCGCCCGGTTTCGAACCAGGGACAATAAATTTCATAAATAATATTTTAAAATCATATTTCTAAATTTGCAAATCTAAGAGATAAAAACATTGGTCAAAAGTATTGTTAATATAAAGAAATATTTAACAAGTTTATGAATAAATACAAGTATAACCTCAAGTTAGATCACCTTATCCTTTTTTCAGTATGTTGTTGTTAAATGCCGTTGAGTCATAGGAGACTCATATAGCGACATTATGGATGAAAGACCTCGACACTTGTATAACTTTCATCCTTTCTCCAGGTTCCTAGGGTTTCCTGAGGCACGCTGTTTCAGAAGCGGATGCTGCTCCTGCTTGTTCAGCTTCACAGTCATCATGAGTTACCTCTGTACAGCAAGTGGACACACAATGGCTATATGACCTAAAATAAAGTTTGGCCAAAAACAATTAAAAACAGGTCCAAGGGCCCTACAGGATATGTAAATATATGTATAATATATATACAAATATATAATGTTCTTCTTTGAGAAGAAAACCATTTAAATAAGTATACAGATTTGAGATATCAAAATTGTATTTGAGTCAGTGCAAGTTTTTACAAGTACTCACTGTATTCTAAAATTAACACCTGGTAAAAATAAGCTAATGATACATCTATGTCCTAACAGTCTGATCCACAACAAATCATGAGGATGGCATGGGAGAACAGAGTATTTTACTTCATCACGTATGGTGCTTCCATGAGATAGGGCTGACTCTAATTAGTAGCAACAACAGCCACAATTCTGGGATACGTAATTAGGAAAATTAGAAGACAATTATCAGTCTTTAGTTTGGTATTTTCCAAGTATATAAATATACAGCTATTTCCTATTAAAATTTTCCAAAAGTATTTTATTGATACATAATAAATTATAATCATTTTAAAAAAATATTTCCTTGCTTTCAATATTAACAACCTGTTTTAGATTTATTATTGGCTAATAACCTGTTTTAGGTTTATTACTGCTTTAGAAGATATAGCTAAAAGTATCACCATATTAAAACTCAGAAATATATAACCAATTATTTTCCTTCAGAAATAATCATAATGTAAACATATTATTCACTTTGATGCATTCTGAATTTCATCAATAACTGGATATTCTATATGACATTATTAATTTATTTATATAACTTGAAGGTAATTTTTTTTTTAGATTTTCCTATTTAGAAGTATTTACCTTCCTTTATTTTCTATTTGTGAAGTGTCTGAGTGTTAAAAAAAAAGGAAAAAAAATACTGTATGCTGTTCACTTTGCTATTAGCTTCAAGAAGTCTGGCAGTCTATCAGTCAACTATTAAACTTCAGGATACAACTGTGGCCAAAGCCAGGGATTTAGACTATTCCTTTCCTGCCACCTTGAGCTCTTAGGCAGTATGTCTGTCTTCTTTAACATTATCCCTACCTAATCTTAGTCCTTAAAGTTATCCTCCTCCTGAAGAACTGGGAAATCTCTCTTCAGCTAGGGGCCATGTCCAGCACTACAGCAATGATTGTGACTTTCATTTTCTTTCTTTTTTTTAACTGTCCAGCTCAGACTTTTCTTCTTTCTCCCAAAACACAAGTATATCCTTTCACTACAAGAAAAAATAAAAAGCAACATACATGGCAAAGTTAAAATTGTTGATGGATTACAAAGGTCTTATACTCTTAGTACCTAAGTACACAACTTGATTTTGAGACAGTAAATAAAATCCTCTTAGAAAATGATGTTCTGCTTTTCATTTCTTGAAATTTCTCACACAATTTTCTTATACTCTGTGAAAGCAACAACAAATGGAAGTCATGTGTACTCCTGATTTCATATCAATTTTTCTAAACTTGGAAGATAATCAAGACTTAACTGTAGCTATTTCACTGTTTGAAAGGGTAAATAACATTTAAAATGTTTAACTATATTTTTAATAGCATAAGTATTTCTAATATTTAAGAAATACAGTGATTCATCATAAATACATGAAAACAATTGCAAATCTTCCAGGAAAATGTGATTACTTATATTTACTAGTACAATTTTCTTTTTTATTTTTTTTGTTTGTTTTTGTTTTGTTTTTATTTTATAATAGGCAAAAATCCTATATTGTAATATTCCAGGTAGTGTAGACAGGCAGCAATCTTGTATTGTCAGGTGACAGACACTAGACTATATACAGGGCATCATTTGCTGAGGAGAACATGAACGGGAAATTAGCTTTTGAAAACAGCCAAGCTTGGAGAGGACATAAAGGTATTTCAAAACCAAATTTATTAGCAATGAAGGAATGAAAACCCCAAATCCCTGTAAATGTTCATTAAAACTAATAAAATTTAATAATAATTAAAAAAACCAAATTTATTGTTGTTAAGTCAACATAAACTCACAGCAATTCTGTAAAGCAGAGAAGAACTGTCCCAACAGAGTTCTCAAGTCTATGCATCTTTGAGAAAGCAGGCTGCTACATCTTTTTCCCAAGGATTTGCTGGTAGGTGCAAACTTCAGATCTTTTCATTGTCAGTCAGGAGCCTTCACCAGTGCAAATCTAGTGCTCTACATAGCTGTGGTAGAGACCACAAATTATGAGATAGGTACAAACTTTATGAACTAACATTCTCCCTTCTATGAATCATCAATGACATTTAAAAAAAAAATCTTGTGCAATCTGGCAAAGATGTTAGATTTTTAGATCTATGTTTGATAACTGAGTTCAAAAGACTACAAAGTTAGGGAGGAACACAGAATAATAATAGGGAAGTAATAAAAAGTGAGTTACATGATGCCCTGCTAGCCTAAAGGTTGATTGTTAGAATCCACCAGATGGAGCAAGATGAGACAGTTGGCTGTCATTAAGACTTACAAGCTTCAAAAATTCAATGAAGGGTGACCATGAACCAAAAACAACTCTATTGTTTGATTTGGTGTTTTTATCTGGAAGAAGAATGTTGATTTATTCCAAGTCCTCAAATGGAAGTATGATAAATGTACCACTTTGACCTACAGCAAGATAAATGTCCCCCAGTTGGAATGCAGTCACCAATTTAAATTTTTCAACTGAAAATAAATAGGAAATGCAATTGTTGAATAGTCCATTTGGGTGCAGGTTCTAACACACAGGCAGAAAAAACATACAGCTTTCAGTCCCTCTCTCCAGTTACTTCCAACTGGCACAACATCACCCTTAAATGATTTCCTTTCAAAGCTGACTAGTGCTGGAATTGACTAATTAAACAGATAAGACAATGTAAGCATTCATCCTAGGATTCTTGTGACTCCAAACCACCAGGTAAAGAAACAGATTCAAGTGTCTCAGCAGGATTATTTAAACTATTGATTAACTTAATATACTGAGTCAAATTACAACTTTATCACTTCCTCATAAAATCTGCTTGTTCTCTTCAGTTTTTCTTAGCATCAATTGACCCTTGTCAAATAAGCTTTGTCCCATACTGTGCCTTATGCCTAATTTTGTTGAATTTCTTTATATCTAATTTCACCTTGATTATTTCCTGATGTTTTATCACTTTAATAGATTCCTTTGTAAGTACTTTTTCATTAAAATATTTCTCTATCTTTGATTTTCTATAATATTTTCTGTAACTATATAGGTGGTATCTTGCACTTATTTCTAGGAACTTAATTTTTTTTATTCCACTATTGTTTGTTCATTCCAAAGCATTTTAATCACCTCAGTGAGGTGGTTATTTGCCAAAAAGAAACATAATTGTCATAGTTACAGCTTTTAATCTCAGATTCTCACTAGTTTTCATGAAACAAATAAATATTCTTCCAGGAATTTTACCAGAACTTACAGACTCCATCTGTGATGGTTACTGTTACTGAGTCAACTTGGCTAGACTATAATTCTCAGTGGGATGGTAGTCAATGAGTTGTTTGTTCTTCCTTAATGTAATATAATCAATCATCTTTCATAATGTGATCAGATATGATTAGTCAATCAACTAAAAAAGGCATTTCCCTGGAGATTGGGCCTGCCTCCATACCTATCTATCTATCTATCTATCTATCTATCTATCTATTCTATTTCAACCTCTACCTCCAGTCCTTGAGAAGTTCTGCAGAAATCTCCAATTGTCACCTGACACAAATATTTGAAATTTGGGAGACCGCACAATTGCATGGCCATTTCTTTGAAGTAAATATTTATATAGATAATTCTGTATGCATTTTCCTGACCCAAGCAATGCTATCTTCGTATTTCTTTCGTATGCATGTAAAAGTTGGAAAATTATTAAAGAAGACCAAATAAGAATTGAGACCTCTGACCTGTGGTGTTGGGTAAGAGTATTGAATAACCTATGGACTGCAAAAAGGTACTACTTTATTTTGGAGGAAGTGTAGCCAGCGTAAATGCTAAAGGCATGGGTGGTGAAACTTTGACTCACATACTTTAAGCATGTTGTCATAGGCACCGGTCCTTAGAAAAAGATATGCTGGGAAAAGTGGAAGATCAGTGAAAAAAAAAAAAAGATAAAGTCCTTAATGAAATGGAGGCTAGACTGACACAGTGATTTCAACAACGAGTTTGAACATGGCATAGATCATGAGAATGATGCAGGACTGGGCAAGGTTTGATGTGCAGTAAGCTCAAGGGCACCTAACAACATTTCACTGATTTTCCTCCTCTAAATAGTCAACACTAACACAACACCTTTCCTGAAAGAGACTGAGGTTGTTAACAATTACAACTTACTCGGATCCACAATGAACACTCTGAACTTGAGCAGTCAGAAAATCAAAAGACAAATTTTACTGGGAAAATCTGCTGTCATAAACCTCTCCAGACTGCTGAAGAACAACAATGTCAGTCTAGATTCAAAGGTGAGCCTAATCCAGGACATGGTCTTCTCAATTACTTGTTACGCTTCAGAGAGCTGGACAATGACTAAGGATGACAGAAGAAGAATCGATGCCCTCGAGTTGTGGTACAGGAGAAGAGTCTAAAACATACCATAGACTGCCAAGAAAACAAATAGGCCTTTCTTGGAGAGGGTGAAACCAAATCTTTCCTTGGAGTCTAGGATTTTGAAGCTCCATCTCACTTATTTTGGACACATGGCCAGGAGACAGCGGTCCTTGGAGAAGGACATCATGCTCAAAAGGGTGGACGGACAGTGCAGGAGAGGGAGACCCTGGATGAGATTGATATAGTAACTGTGGCATTGGGGGTTGGTGTGTTGGAATTAGTGAGACTGGCTCAGGACAGGGAAGGGTTCAGAGCAACTCTACATAGGGTCGCTATACATCGCAGGTGACTCAATGGCACATAACAATAACATACTGTAACAGGTTTTGGAAGCACAAGAGGCATCCAATTTCTAAACAGCATGCCTCCAGAAACTCGATGAACTTTGATAAATGTCAATAGTTATAGAGGGGCTTCGGGCCTTTTGTTCATATAGGGTCACTAGGAGTTGTGTTCAACTCAAAGGAAATCAATAACATAACACCTAAGACAAAATATGCCTTCTCTTCAAAAGCTATATTTATATAATTCTTGTTAATGCAATAATCTTACAATTAGAGAAATAATGTTGTGGTTTGCTAGCTATTCTTGAGTACAACTCTTAATGGTCCTTTGAACAAAAGCTCTGAACCCTGTCCAATCCTGTACCATCTGGTCCTTTCTGACATACTTGAGCTTATTCCTGTAGTCACTGTGTCAATTGGGAGTCTTTCTCTCTTTCACTGACCCTCCACACTGCTCACAGGAAAAAAATAGAATATCAAAAAATGGAAAACAACAATAACACCTACAATTTCAATTTGTTGTTGTTGTTGTTGTTATGTGCCGTCGAGTCGTTTCTAACTCATAGCGACCCTATGCACAACAGCCCTAAACACTGCTCTATCCTGTGCCAACCGCACTACAACTATATATAAAAATAATATAACATTAATGAAATTTTAAAATATAACAGAATTATATAAGTCAATCACAAGAAGACATATATAGTATGATTCACTCAAATGAGACACATTCTTGTTTGTTCTTTTTATGTGCTATAGAGTCGCTTGTGACTCATAGCGACCCTATGTACAAGAGCCCTAAATTCCATTCTATCCTATGCCAATCTCACCATCTCAAACACACTCATTCCCACCACCCCAATCATGGAATCGATCTGCCTCATCAAGGGTCTTCCTCTCCTGCACCATCCCTCCACTCTCCCAAACATGATGTCCTTCTCCAAGGATCAATCCCTCCTTGCAACATGCCCAAAGTATGTCAGACGAAGCTTCAGAATCCTTGACTCCAAGGAGCATTCTGGCTGACGGGCCAGGGACCTCCGAGGATGCCATTGCCAAAGAAATAAGATACATAAAATATGTAAGTATGCAAAGAGCCAAATTTGACAGTAATATTCAGGGCAATACATAGGTTTTTTATGGCTCCATCAAACATAATTTGGACATGTTGCAAGGAGGGACAGGTCCTTGGAGAGGGACATCATGCTTGGTAGGGTGGAGGGACAGTGCAGAAGGGGAAAGCCCCCTATGAGGTGGATTGATTCGGTGACTGGGGTAATGGAGATGGGTGTATCAGAGACAGTGCGATTGGCACAGGACAGAGCAAAGTTTAGGGATGTTGGTACATAGGGTTGCTATGAGTCGCAAGCGACTCGATGGCACATAACAACAACAACAACATTCAAGGCAAAGAGAAAGGGGAAAGAAATTCCTATAAAACTAACACTGATATTCTATTCATAAAGGTGGGACATAAGACAATAAATACTGATAATATTGTGTTTATTTAACACAAATGATACAACTTGATTTACTTAAGTATAAATAAAATTATTATAAATATATCATTATTTTAGCTAATCTAAAATACAGAATAACAAAATATTAACATGTGTTATATATAATTATTTATATTTACATATGTGTGCCCTTGCATATACACCCACATGTGTCAAAAATGTTAACTAAAAGATTACTCGTTGTAATTCCATGAGCTGTTCCATGGGCGGAGGATGTGCAGTCTCCTTGCATAAATATTTACAACTTTGGAAACCTAGTGGAGAGCCACCATGACTCAGAATTGACTAGTAGACAATAGGTTTGATGAGTTTGGGTAGGATATATATTGGGTTGCAAACCAAAGATGAATAATATAAACTCATCAGACACTCTAGGAAGAAGAGGAGGCAATCTACTGTTTATTGTTGTTGTTGTTGTTGTGTGCCATTGAGTCATAACTGACCCATAGCTGACCCCCCCCAAGTGGGTTTTCAAAGACAATTAATCACACAGAAAGAGACTTCATTCTCCCACAGAGCAGCTGTTTGATTCAAAACACGTGCCTTTCAGATTGCAGCACAGCTTCTTGCCACTAAGCCACTAGGGCCTGGAAAACTCAATGGAAGGCTGTCCTGAGTAGGACTCAAGGGTAGCAGAGGGATATATATTTGAGTTTGAGTAACATAATAATGTCACATAATAATTATGGAATGACTGAATGAATGTTCCAATGATAAAAAAGATGTTGAGTATAAGTTTGTTCATGGTAATTTCACAGTAAGGGTCTGTTATTCTGGTCTTTCCACAGGATCCTCTATTTAAAAGATATATGTAACATTCATGAGTACTTTACAAACATTTGTTCATAAATGTTATAACAGAGCTATTCACAGGGTGCATTATGCTTTGGAATATTAAATCTTTCAAATAAAGCTCATCTGAAGAATTAAAGCAATTAGATTAATAACCACTGTCACTTTGGAACAAATTGTTCTCATCAATTATGTCATTCTGTCAAAAATTAAAATATTTCAGTTGGCAAAATTCAAAATAACAACAAATGGATGCCATTTCTTGAGCTAACCAAACCCAAATCAACCTCTCAAGTGTATTTAATATTCCACTTCTTCTATGATAGCTTCTCTAATAAATACTTAAGTCCACAAAAGCCAGGAACATAGTATAATTACAAAAAGCCTTACTGCCTGTATAACAAAATCAGCAAAACATCCTAAAATACCCAGGATAACTATCATCTTATGGGTAAATGGCAAAAAGAACTTGTGATTGAACCAAAGGCTCATACACAGTTAGTAGAAAATAAAAAATACCATAATTTAGTAAGTTCCATGCTATGTTTCTAAGTATTTTTCACTACATGTTCTCTTCGCAAAGAAAACATATATTTTTGTTTTGTTTGTAATTTTTACTTTATTGTGATTTTTTTTTTTTTCCCTGATCAAGCCCAAATTTATTTAATGAATTCTGCTACAAATAGGCAGCGGAGTAGGCCGGGCTGCCAGAGAACCCAGCCCTAGGTTATCAGTTTACAAAAACTTTATTGTGATTTTTAACTTAAGTTTACAAAAAATGTTGGATTTTTCATTCATTCATTGTTGCACATTTTCCTCCCTAGAAAGCATATGGTCTTTCAGAAAAAAAAAGGCTAAACCAAAGGAATATAATGAGGAGAAAGTCAGTTATCTTGTTAGCTATCTTACAGATATTTCATCTGCTCATTTCAATAACTCCATAAGAAATCATCTTCATTTTAAAGAAAAGGAGCTAATGATCAGAGAAAAATCTGTTATTTTCTCAAGGACAGAGATAGTAAATTGGACAAGTTGGCTATTTTGAGAAAATAATTAGTATTGCACTATATTATCCTTGTTGTTGTTGTGTACTGTAGAATTGAAACTGACTCACAGCTGACCTTCCAGCAGTTTTTCAGAAGCAGTTAATCTCATGGAAGGAGATTGCCCATCTTTCTCCCGCAAAGCAGCTGGTGGCCTCGAACTGCCTGAATTCAAGATTGCAGGGCAGCTTTTGACACTAAGCCACCAGAGCTCCCCATATATCCCTAAGGACATCTATCTATTGCTATTTTCCCCATTACTCAAGATGTTTTAAAAATATCTCCATTTAGGGAGCTCTGGTGGCCTAGTGGCAAGGAGCTGCAACTACAATCCCAGAGGCACATGGTTCGAATCCACCAGATGCTCTGCCGGGAAAAGGAGGGACAATCTCCTCCTGTACCAGTCAGATATGATTTGACAGTACACTCACACAAAAATAAAAAAAAACAAAACACAAAAATATCTCCATTTCTTTAAATCTTTTATTTCTAAAAATATCCTGTGAAATTACAAGTTTGGAAATATATAATAATGGGGAAATACAGGAGGAAAATTATAATCACAATATTTACTATATAATGACAAAGAATGTAAAAGTAGCTCAAAATAAATAGAAATGGAGCAATCTTTTTATGTCCTAATTGGCACTGTTTTTGGCAGTTGTAAATTTCATCAGATGCTTACCACATTATGCTTCTATTATGTAGCTAGACCATTATCAGTAAAAGGAAGAGAGAACATATTTCTAAGATTCCCGTTAAGTAAATAGGCTTTGTGAAGGAATGCAAAGGGAAGTTGTTGCTAATGCTTGTAAGAATGGAAAAGAAAAGTTTTGTTGTTTGTTTTTTTTTCTTAGAACAAGGCCAGCAATATGGTCTGTTGACTACTAACTTGCATCAAGAAATAGTTTTATTTCTCATCTCCACTCCCTGGTAAATTTCAGATGTATTTGCCAGCTACTGACTGGTTAAAGACACGGATTTTAATATTTTTTTATTGTATTATTTTTATGTGTACTGTCAAATCAGATCTGACTGGTACAGGAGGAGATTGCCCCCTCCTTCTCCAGCAGAGCATCTGGTGGATGTGAACTGTGTACTTCTGGGATTGCAGTGCAGCGTCTTGCCACTAGGCCACCAGAGCTCCCATGGATTTTAATTTTTAATCTGGTTATAAAATATAATACAGACATGTATTTAAATTGTACTTTATTTTATTGGCGCTTTAGTGGTGCAGCGGGCTCTTAACCAAAACAAATCAGTAGTTCAAATCCACCAGCTGCTCTTCTGGGGAGCATGAAGCTCTCTATTCCTGCAGAGACTTACAGCCTCAGAGAGTCTACAGGGCAATTTTACTCTGCCTTACAGGGTCTTTATAGGTCAGAATCAAGATGATAGCAGTGAGGTTTTTGCCTTTTCTTTTAATAATTATATGTCACATATTAAATAATTATAAACTGGAATGAAATATCTAGTTTTAAAACTATGCCACAGGCCATTTTTAACCTCAACTTAGAAGAAATTTACAATCTAAATTTAAATAATGTAGGATTTTTTAAAAAATACTATAAATCATTATTACTTTTACAAGAGAAAGGGCCTATAATCATAGAACAACACAGAAAAACCACAATATCTTAAATCTTGTGATTTAGTTCTAGGAAAAATTATACATGAAATGAACCAAGAAGAATCTGAAAATCTGCATAAGATACCAATTTCCCAAATTATATATTCTTTATCCAGGCTAGTGCTTGCTCCCACATAAAAATCATGCTCCAGTAAGAGCAAGGGAAACATAAATCATAGGATCTAAATATGGAAGAAACCTAATTATCCACCACACCCCCACTGTATTCAGGCTTTGCTACAGAACATTTTTCTCACAAGGCAAATTCTAAATGTCTCAGTACATAGCTTTGCAGCAGAGAAAAAAGAAGTGGGGGGGGACCCAAAACTTAACAATGTCACCAAGAGTTCAACACAGGGAAGAAAAAAGATCATCATCATCTCAAACAAGCTTTCTGATTTGGAAATATTCGGAGATAACAAAATAACATGCTATTGGAATACAATATAAATGAACTTTCAGAAACACAATTTCAAAAGAATAAAAAGTACTTGAACATAAACGTCTGTTTGTTTAATATCAAATTAGTAAACCATAGCTTTATAAAGATTCCAAATATATATATAACCAAGTCAACTTGTTCAAAAGTTTTTCTCCTGAGGAATTTTGAACAACAATTTATTATTGTCTGTTGCCATCAAGTCAACTCTCAACTCTTGATGAGGCCTCATGACAACCTTCAACAAATAGAGACCATAGGTATGTAGAGAAAACTGGTGATCCAATGGCCATGGCTGCTTTAAACTTCTCTTACCAAATAAAACAAAGATACAAACTAAAGTCACTTCTGCATCTTTACAATGTTACTGGGGAATTTTTGAATTCTCAGCACTGTGCAAACATACCAGGAAGAGACTGAATCCTGAGAGGAAGAAAGAATCCTAGCTCTGAAAAGCAGAAAGTGACAGGCCAGCGTGAGAGAAAGGTAAGAGCTCATGACTCATAACAGGTCCTGGGGATTAAGAAGAAGGTGTTTTTACTGCTGTTGAGTCATACTACATTAAAAAAGGAACAGAAAAGCATACTCATTGGTTCTTAATGAAAGCACTCAAAAGTCTGATCTAGGAACGGTTATGTGGTGGGAGGAAATGATGCCAATGAAAAAGAAAATGCAATTTTAAGTCTTGAAAATTAGGAGAATGTAATCTTTTATTTTCTTTGAAAATGAAGGTGCAGTTTGAACAAATTGAATCTCTCAAACAATTTTTTTTCCCTTAGATTCTTCCTTAGGCACAAAATCATATTTGCTAAGTACCTGGGGTCCTCCTACAGAAGCTACAGGGAAATGTACAATCTACAGTTATGTAACATGGCTTCTTTTTTTTTGTTCAGGAAATAAGATGGCTGAGTACTGAAAGGTCCTGTTTGTGATGCTACTTCCATTGATATTTCTGATGTACCCTCAAAAAGAAAATCTAGTCCATGAAGAGGGAGCAGTATGTCATGTATACTAAATAACTACCAAAAAAGTAAGAAATCTGACTTCCCATGTAAAAGCCATTATGTCATTCCAGGAAGCAGTATGGGAAAATGACATTTATTAAATCTCCATGCCTACAAAGTGAAATTCAAGTCATTAAAGTAAACTGGGGGGGGGGGGTAACAAAAAAAACCCCAAAACCAAAAAGTTATACGAAAGATTCAAAGTAGAGAAGAGATATCTCAGTCCACTTTTTATTCCCTGAATTCAACATCTATCTACAAAACAAATTAAAATTTTAGTAGATGTCCACTATTCAAGTTTCTGCACAGCTCTGAGCTTCTACTACTTTTGTGTTTGCCTGAGGAGAAAGGAATTTTTATGTGTGTCCATCTCTCGGGAGATGACTTGGGCCATGTCATTCCTTAGACTTGATTATAGGAATCTTCCCTCATAAATGATCCCAGAATCTGTATCATATCACATCAACTCTTCCTCATTTCCAGTTACACTCTCTGCCACATCCCTCTTGGTTTCTCCTACCAGTGACCACTATTCACCCTTTAGAAAGAGTAGAAAAAACCAGAAATCCAGGTGGACACTCATTAAAAAGTTCCATGGTGAGATGCATTCTATTAAAACCAGACTAACCCTTCCCAACCCCCACTGCCATCAAGTTGATTCTGATTCATAGCAATCTTCCATTAGTTTCCAAGGTTGAAAATCTTTACAGGATATTGCCCTTCTTTTGCTTATAAAGCAGCTGATACCTTTCAGTTAGCAGTGAAGACACCATCTTCAAGTCATCTTCCTATCTCAAACTTTACTGGACAACACCCGCCATGATGCTATGATTGGCCACGCACTATTTATTTTAGCCAATAAAGAGAGACCTCAAATCTCTAGTCCCTATTTTAAGATCTATTCCTGGTCTATAAGACTCATAAAGTCTTCCTTAAACTACTCTTGGGAGTAATTTTCATAGGCAACTGGTGATCATTAATGGGGAGATTGCAAAAACAGGCAATTAGGGAACAAACAAATGTAGAGTTTTCTCTTTTAATCAAAATGCTCACCTCCTGATTTGGAAAAAAAGAAGACTTTCATACTCGCAGAAATCTGCTATGTTCTCGAAATCTGACTACAAAGCTATGCATCTTGTTCTTGAGCATATAGAAAACAGTCATTAAAAAGAAATCAAAAGTATTCCGGAAAGTACCTATCAATGAAGAAAACTTGAAGCTGACTTATTGGCATCAGAGTATCTGGGGAGAAAAAGAACGTAAGTGCAAATTTCCATTTTCAGACATAATAATAAACATTAATTTTTTTTTTTTAATCTTACCCTGCACAAGGCACTGAACTAACACAACTATCCTAATACTACACAGAAGTTACTAATATCATTCTCATTTTATAGCTGAAGGGATTGAGGCTTAAAAAAGGTTAAGCAATTCTTTCAAGGTCACACAGCTATTAAAGTAGTGAGCCAGGCTAGCCTTTGTTCTTTGAGCTTTTCAACCTTGAAGAAAACCATTTACTCAGTTCTGCCAGGAGGCAAAATGGAAAGAAATAGAGATTACTTGCACTCCTCAAGCATCTTTAAGATGCTAAGCACTTTAATCAGCAATTTCCGTCTTTATTTTGTGTGATTCTCGAAACCACCTCATAGAGTAGTTATTATCACACATACATATAAGGTAGCTTGGAACCCTGTCAGTCCTAGGGTCCTCCACAGCTTTCTCTATGAGTCATCTATCCTACCACACAAGAAGTCACAGCTCTCAAAACACTGTTGTGTCTTAAACAGCAAACTGAATCCCCTTCAGCCTAGTCACTGTGTGTCATGAAGGTTTGTCTTTCTTCCTCCACCCCTCCTCTTGAAAACAGAGAGGTTAGAAATGGGGTGGATTTTCCTTCCTCTCTTTCACATCATCCTCCTAGTTCCAAAGGCTACAAAACAGATTCCATTTCAGTTCCTTCTCCACAGTCAGTTGTTCCTTGCTGATTTGTCAAAGAGGCAGAAAAATGTATCGTGAGGTTCCTTTCTCAAGAAAATAACCGTGGTTTAGAAGAGCGCACTGGAGGTATAGTCTATAAAGTGCAGCACTGTTAGCCAAAAAATGGCATGTGGATGGTTGGCATCCACTAGCTACTCCACGGAAGAAAGATGGGCAGCCTATTCCAATAAGGATTTATAGCCTTGGAAAATCAGTGCAGGGTCAGAACCGACTCAGGGGAAGTCAGTTTGAGTGTGAATTTTGTATGATTATTATTAAGCTTCTAAATTCACTGTTCAATATAAAAAATTGAACATTATCTCAGTTTTTAAAAAAAATCCTAATTATTCTCCCTCCCACTACCTGTAGCAGATAGATACTTGGATAGACTAAGATGAACTTGCTCTCAAAAATGTCAAAAAGAGGTGCACACATCTATTTTTAAATACCATTCTCAAAACATACATATCAATCTGTTCCACCAGGCTATGAACTTATAAAAAGATGAAGCTAAGCACAGTTTTCATCTTTATATTCCAATACCATGTTGGCTATTTAATAAATGTTTACTGACCAGATTGTTGTTGAATGTTATCTGCACAGGAACTACCACTGAAACTAATGTTTGCAATTGATGCAAATTAATTTATGACACCAACAAAAAAAAGCTGTTGAAGAAATTGTACAGAACACTACTTAACTTGGAGAAACTGAAGAGCACTGTGCTGAGTGAACTAATTCAGTCTCACAAGGACAAATACTGTATAAGGTCATTTTATAAAAATAGAAGGGTAACTATTAAAATATGTATGCGCATCAACGGGGGAAGGAGTGAGAGTAGAAGGGTAAGGATGGGTAGAGGTGAAATCACAGAGTTGCATAATTTGGTGGGTGGAAGAAGGGGGTAAAAGAAAAGGGGACAAATGTGGTGGGGATCTGAAAAGACAAGGTAATGGGCATATTCCCACGGTGATTACTTTTATAAAACATAATGAGAATGACTGCATAAAAACAAAATGTGAATGAAAAATAATGTGAAACACAATGTATACAAACTTTGTAAGCAAATGAATATAAAATAAAAATTTAAATCTTTTTCATTTAAAAAAGACATTGTTAAGTGCTACTGAGTTGCTTGCGACTCATAGCGACCCTATGTACAAGAGCCCTAAATGCCGTTCTATCCTGTGCCAATCTCGCTGTCTCAAACACACCCATTCCCACCACTCCACTCACAGAATCGATCCATGTCCTCGAGACTCTTCCTTTCCTGCGCCGTCCCTCCATTCTCCCAACCATGATGTCCCTCTCCAAGTACCAGTCCCTCCTTGCAACATGCCCAAAGTATGTCAGACGAAGCTTCAGAATACTTGACTCCCAGGATCACTCCAGCATCACCCTCTCCAGGACAAACCTGTTTGTTCTCCTAGCAGTCCATCGTGTAGTCAACACTTTTCCAGCACCACAGCTCAAAGGCATCATTAAGAAACAAAAATGTAAATTCTAGGAGAGCAATAATCTTCACTTTCTAGATAGAACCACGATTTGAGTAAATATTAGAAAATTAGTAACTCCAAAGGCAATGACATTCGATAAAGCAGAAGAGAAAAATCTGAAATAGGATCAAATATTGGGAAGCTGGGCTAGATTATCCGATTATATTACTTTATAGGAATGCCAGGAAGAGGTCTCAAGGAAGTGGGGAGAAATAGGAGGGCATCACATATATGAGGAGGAACAGATAGAATCTATTGAGAAAAAGAGCAGCTAAATTATTAAAAGATTCTCAAATATTCATAAGAGTCTATTAATATTATTGTTGGGTGCCATCGAGTCAAATTACAACCCATGGCAACCCTATGACCAACAGATCTGAACACTGTTCTATCCTGTGCCATCCTCACATTAATAACACATTAGAGCCCATTGCAGCAGTCACTGTGTCAATCCACTTGTCAAAGGTCTTCCTCTCCTTCACTGACCCTCCACCTTTTCAAGTATCATGTCCCCCTCCAAGGAATAGCTCCTCCTAGCAACATGACTAAAGTATGTGAGGCAAAACTTTATCATCTTTGTTTCCAAAGAGCACTCCAGCTGCACTCTCTCTAAGATATGGTTTGTTCTTTTGGAAGCTCATTGGATGATCAGTATGCTTCGCCAATACCATAGGTCGAAGGCATCAATTCTGTCATCCTTATTCATTGTGCAGCTCTCATATGCATAGCAAGTGATCAGAAAACTATAGCCTGAATCAGACAGCACTTTGTCCTCAAACTTAAATCATTACTCCTCAAAAATCTGGAGAGGTTCTAACTGCAGATATTCCCCATGCAATGTGTTTCCTGATTTCCTGACTGTTGATACCAAGGATGTTAATTGTGGATTCAAGCAAGATGAAGTTATTGACACTTTCAGTCTCTTCTCTATCCCTCATGATATTGCCTATCAACCTAATGGTAAGAATCTTTGTTTTCTTGACACTGAAAT
Source organism: Elephantulus edwardii (assembly GCF_000299155.1). NCBI lineage: Eukaryota > Metazoa > Chordata > Mammalia > Macroscelidea > Macroscelididae > Elephantulus > Elephantulus edwardii. Next base: position 13,491,834 of record NW_006399763.1, read on the forward strand.
GCAATCCATATTGAAGGCTGTGTTCTTTGGTCTTCTACAAGTTCTTCAAGTCTTCCTCACTTTCAGCAAGCAAGGTTGAATCATCTACATAACACAGGTTATTGATGAGTCTCCCTCTGATCGTGATGCCAAATTCCTCTTCAGAGTACAGCTTCTTGAATAATTGGCTCAACATACAGATTAAATATATATGGAGAGAGAACACAATTCTGGCACACTCCCTTCTTAATATTAAACCATCCAGTGTTCCCTGCCCTGTTCACACAACAGCCTCCTGGTCCAGATATTGCATGAGCACAATTAAGTGCTCTGGGATTCCTATTCTTCTCAATGTTAACAACTTGTTATGATTGGCACAGTCAAGCACTTTTGCATAGTCAATAAAGTGTAAATAAAGATACTTCTCATATTCATTACTTTCGACCAGGATCCATTTAACATCAGCAATGATATCTCTGCTTGAACTGCTGGCAATTTCCTATCTATGCACTGTTCTAGTCATTTTTTAATGATATTCAGCAGTTTGAGGAGAACATTCCTCTAATTAGATAATGACTTATCTGTCATTTTGCTGTACTGAGATAACTAACAGTTGCTGTGATACTAAAACCTCTGCTACTGATGTGTCAAATGCCCCAAGGGTTACCCATGGTGGAGAGGTTTTAGTAGAGCAGGCAGATTAAGATTTAAGAAGCAGGATTGGGCATCCACTTCTTAAATAACAGGCCTCCCAAAACCCTATGCATAGAAGAGGAATCCAGATAGATATTAGTATTATATATTAATTTATTTAGCAGTTACTCTAAATGTGTTATTAGTTTCTCATACATGGAAAGAAAAAGGTAATAAGAATCTGCTTTCTAATAATTATAATTTGTTGAAAATATGACTCATAGATTGTTTCTCAATATCAAGTCACTACAAGTAAAGAAAATTGCTCTTAGGAGCTCTGTGTTGTCAGGGGCAGGAAACTTCACCTCTGGCCTTTAATCTAATTTAAGTGCTGAATATTTTCCCTGTTGTTGTTATGTGCCATTGAGTCACCTATGACTCATAGTGACATTATGCAAAATAGCTCTGAACTCTATTCTATCCTGAGCCAATCTCATTGTCTCTGACAAGCCTACTCTCATTACCTTAGTTTCTGTGCCAATCAATTTCATCCAAGGTTTTCCTCTTCTGTGCTGTCCTTCCACCTTTCCAAGCATGATATCCTTGTCCAAGGACTGGTACCTCCTTTCAACATGCCCAAAGAAACAGATTCTCAAAATCCTTGCCTCCAAGAAGCAGCTTGGTTTCAACCTCTTCAAGACGGACCTGTTAGTTCTCTTAGCAGTCCATGGTATGTTCACTACTCTTCTCCCACACCACAACTCAATTTTTCTGTCATCCTTGGTCATTGGCAAGTAAATGTGAACATCATGGACTGTATTCTTGAATAAGGCATGTCCATATTCTCTGTTGTTGTTGTTATGTGCCGTCGAGTCGTTTGAGACTCATAGTGACCCTATGTACAATGGCCCTAAACTCTGCTCTGTCCTGTGCCAATCGCATTGCCTCTGACACACCCATCCCGATTAACCCAGTCACTGAATCAATCCACCTCACAGAGGGTCTTCCCATCCTGTGCTGTCCCTCCACCCTACCAAATATGATGTCCCTCTTCAAGGAAGGACTTGTCTCTCCTTACAACATGTCCAAAGTATGTCAGATGAAGCCCCAGAATCCTTGCCTCTAAGCAGTAGCCTGGTTTAACCTTCTCCAGGATAAATCTTTTTGTTTCCTTGGCAGTCCACGGTACATTGAATACTCTTCTCCAGCACCACAGCTCAAAGACATTAATTTTCCTTCTATCCTCCCTAGTCATTGTCCAACTCTCTGATGCAATAACAAGTGATTGCAAAGACCATGGCCTGTATCAGGCGCACCTTAGTCTCCAGAGAGACACCGTTGCTCTTGAGTACTTTAGAGAGGTCCCTAACAGCAGACTTTCCCATCGCAATATGTTTTTTTATTTCCTGGCTGCTGGTGCCAAGAGTGTTGACCATGGAGCCAAGCAAACTGAAGCTGTGAACAAACTCAATCTCTTCGCCATCCATCCTGATGCTACCAATTGGTCCAGTGGTGAGAATCTTTGTCTTCTTGACGTTGAGCCTCTGTCCATACTGAAGGCTGTAGTCCTTGACCCTCTGCAGCAAGTGCATGAGGTCCTCCTCAGTTTCAGCAAGCAGGGTTGTGTCATCTGTATAACACAGATTGTTTATAGATCTTCCACCAATCCTGATGCCATACTTCTCCTCATAGAGCCCAGCCTCTCGGATCTGCTCTGCACACAGGATAAAAAGGTATGGGGATAGGACACATCCCTGGCATACACCCTTCCCAGTTTTGAACCATGCGGTGTTACCCTGCTCTGTTCTGACAATTGCCTCTTGGTCCAAGTATAGGTTTCGCATTAGCATGATTAAATGTTCTGGGATTCCCATTCTTCTCAGAGTCAGCCACAGTTTGTTATGACCCACACAGTCAAACACCTTCGCATAATCAATGAAACACAGATAGACATTCTTCTGGTATTTCCTGCTTTCAGCTAAGATCCATCTAACATCAGCTACAATATCCTTAGTATCACGACCCCTTCTAAACCCAGCCTGGACATCTGGCAATTCTCTGCTGATGTGCTCTTCCAGTCAAGTGGCCAAGTGGTTGTTCTCCAGATTTCTTGGCACAACTTGGTGAGCACATCCAGCGCAGCATCACTGACATAATTTCTCTTCAGCCCTCTGGAGAGGTCCCTCACTGCCGATTTTCCCAATGCAAATCATATTTTGATTTCCTGATTGCTGGTTCTAACAGTGTTGATTCTGGACCCAAGAAAGTTGAAATTGTTAACAATCTCAAATATCTTCTCTGTCTATCATAATGTTGCCAATTTGCCTAGTGATGAGAATCTTTGTTTTCTTGATGTTGCACTTCAATCCATATAGCAGACTACAGTCTTAGACCCTCTGCAGCGACTGTTTCAGGTCCTCCTCAGTTTCAGCAAGCAAGATTCTGTAATCTGCATAACACAACTCATTGAGGAGACTTCCTCCAATGTATGATCTGTTTTGCATACAGATTAAAAAAAGTATGGAGACAGGACACACCCCTGACATACTCCTTTCCTGAGCACATACAAAAAAGTTCAAACTCTCCTTTCCTCACGGAAGTTTTTTTCTCCTTTCACAAACACTTGAAACCTTTTTATGGCTCCTGATGAACAATTTTTACAGGTTGCCACAGAGAGGAAAGATGTTAATTATCTATTTAGCACTTACTTTTTCGGCTCTCAGTACCAACTGCTCTTCTCTGCCAAGATAATTCTTGGTCTATTATCAGATCTCTAAGGCCCTTCTGCCATCATACTAACTCACAGCTGTGAATTACAATGCTCCAAATGCAAAGAAAGAAGGACAATACATGTAGGTTTGAAACTCTCGCTAGTTAAGTATGAATGAAACATTTAGAAAGACATAGGACTTCTTTCTCCTCCTGAGATGCAATATTCCCCTACAGTTGGCAAACCAGCAACTTAACCAAGTCAAGATTTTTGATACTTAAAAATTAGGGACAGCAATCCAATACATACAGCTAAAATACTTAGGCCGAACATCTGTTCCAGGTTGCATGTGTCACTCTCATTAAATATTGTTCCTGCTACCATTAAGTTGATACTTTACTAATAGTAACCCTGGAGGAAAAGTAGAGCTGCTGGATAGTGTTTCCAAGGATGTAAATCTTTATGGAAACAGATGCCACATCTCCCTTGGAGTTGCTGGCAGGTTTTAATGGTCTGGTTAGCAACTAAAGCCGTAATCATTGAATTATCAGAATTCCTTAAAAAGTGTCAAGGACATTGACATCAAAATAATTAAGAATTGCTACTGTTCCAAAAACAACCAGCCAATGAAATGATGACATCAAAAACTTAGTTGTTTAGATTCAGTTTGAGGTACAAATAACAGCATTTAAAAAGATTGGTTTTAAGAAATGCTTTACAGATTGATCTAAATATTCCATTGGTGGTGCATTGGTTAAGTGCATAACTGCTAACTAAAAGATCAGCAGTTCAAACTCACTAGCATATCCTCAAAAGAGCAATGTGCCAATCTATTTCCATGGAGATTTATAGCCTTGGAGATTTTGCAAGGCCGTTCATCACCCCACAGGGTGTCTGTAAATTAGAACTTACAATGAGTATGTATTCCAAGTTCTAATAAGGAAACTAAGAATTTGAAACACAAACCAAATTTGAGAGAATGACACTGCTGTGCAGTGAAAGAGCACACAAATGGGAATTGAGAGATGTGGGTTGAGTTCAATCCCTACCACCCACATGAAGATTAGTGCTGATGACTGCCTTCACCAGCACCTACTTTCCTCATGACTAGAAATTAAACTATTACGGGCAATAATTTTTAAGGTTCTTTCTCGATTTAGACTCTATGATTTATGGATTTTTATCATGTTTGGTGGTATCTTTTTTCTAACTAATATAGATTTCCATTCAAGGTTGTTTTTAGAAAAATACATTTTCACACTGGTTAATAAGGTTAACAATTTCTTTGTGTAATATATAAGGAATGCTTTTTAACAGTTATCATTTCTTAACAAAATTGCCATTTTTAAAATCAAATAAGAATATCGTAAAATAAAATTATGTTACTAGAAATAAACTTCTAAATATTAAATACTTTCTAATAACTAGAGCTTTAAGGGCTTTTTCTTTCCTTTGGTATTGATAACTGAATTGCAAAATGCATTCTCATCTTTGTTCTTTAATGCTATTAAAATAATTATAATTAGTAAAAATGCATTTTCCTTACTTCAATATGAAATAATTTTAAAAGATTTAGGCAAATAAATAAAAACTATAATCAATAATTCTCAGGAGATAACAAGACAATATAATTGGAAACAAAGCAATCACCCACCAGTCACAAGAGAAATTTTGGATTATTCGTTTTATTTTTTTAATGCCAGAGGTCCATGTTTTAAAATTACCATTATTTGGTTCACTTGAAAGAAATATCACTGACAGTTTTGTTTATAGATGGTAAAATGGAACTATTTCTTCCAAGGGTCGGGAGCACGTTTGAGATCTTAAGGATGGTACAGAATAGGGGAAGGTTCTAATGTGTTGATCACCGGATAGCTATGTGTCATAGTCAACTCGATGACACACAGTTATTACTTCCAGCATTAAGATCTGATGTAAAAATGACCTAATTAATATTTAAATATTGTAGAAGGATGTGTTAAAAACAAAAGATGCTTCTTGGACTATCTTCTAAATGTTCAACTCTGAAGGGAGAAACATTTTCATTTCTTTCTTAAAAATGTTTCCATAGTTTCTTTGTGAGTCATCATATTGTTCTAGGTATTTTATAAGGGCCTATTGTTGTAGTTATGTGTTGTTAAATCAGTCCCAACTTGTAGCAACCCTAAGTTGAACCCATACCCTACAGGAGACATCCTGAGCCAATTCCTGAGCCATCCTCAAAGGCATTGCTCTGTATGAGTCCACTGTGGCAATCACCATTTTGAACCATCTCCCTCAAGATAATTTCACCAACTTCACCAAGCATAAAGTCCTTCTCCAGGGATTAATCCCTTCTGGTAATGTGTCTAAAGAGCTGAGACATGTTTTTGCCATTCTTGCTTCTAAGGAGTACTCTGGCTATACTTCTAACACCGATTATTACTCAGTTCCTATTTTTGACAGTTCTATGCATGATCAATATTCTTAAAAAACTTCATTATACAAAAAAAAACTAATTCTTAATGCTTAATTAATTTTTAATACTTCTTTATCCAATGTCCCAGTTTTAGAATGAATATGAGATTATTAAACAGAACAGGACTGGAGTCAGGTACACCTTAGTCTTAAAAGTGACATCTTTGGTTTTCAACATTTTTAACTGACCTATTGCAACAGATTTGTCCTATGCAATGATGTTTATAAGTCTAGCTAGGAGAGGTTTATATTAGTAGATGTTGAGATTTAATTCATATTGTAGGCAATAACCCTAAATCTAGACTCTTTAGGAGTAAAATTGTTTAAAACATTTACATATTTATTTAATGGCAAGAAACTGTGCTGCAATCATAAAAGCTCATAGTTCAAATCCACCAGCTGCTCCATGGAAGAGGGATGGGTAATCTCCTCCCGTGAGATTAATTACTTCAGAAACACACCAGAGAGTCAGCTAGGGGTCAATTCTGAGTCGATGATACACAACAACAGCAACAATGGATATTTTAAATATTTATAAAACTTTATTTTGCAAACTATTAGTTTTATACTGTTTTTATGTGCTGTCCAATTGAAACTAATTCGTACCTGATCCTCTAGCAGGCTTGCAAGAGTTGTAAAATGTGTGAGAAAGGGCTGCCCATCCTTCTTCAGTGAGTAGCTGGTGGACTTATACCCAAGACTTGCCTTTTGGTGGTGCAATTTCTTATAACGAGGCCACCAGAATTCCCTCTTACACTCTAGACACTACCAATAATCTAGTAACTAAATTGTTGGCACTCACTGAATGAAAGAGTGAATCAATCAATGAATAATAGATGACAGACTGATTGACATACCCACTGACAGTCTGATCACTTCATTTAATTTTTAGAACATTTGGAATGTTCACATCCTCACAGAAATCACAGATATGAAAGTATTACCATTATTTATACCCTGAACTTGAAAAGTAATGAGCAATATTACCAGAGAGCTTGAGTACATCTCTTATTATGGAAAGGGGAGGGTGAAAGTATCATTTTGTACTGTTCAAAGGTATTCATCCTTGAATATTGACTGGTTGCTTACTAAGATAAGTGCACCAAGATGTGACTACAGAGATGAAAAGCTTACAATCCCTGCCTCTAAACCATTATCCAGATGCTTAGACATCATACATAATCATTTATTTACATACACAAATAACCATTAAAAATAATGTAAATTCCAAAATAGGATTATTTAGAAATGTTGTGGGCATTTTAGTTAAGAAATAAGAATGGAGTGGTATTTCATTGAGGATTTTTTTTTAATATTTAAGAATTTCAATAAGAGTCAGATAATCAAGTACAGGATGGGGTAAGGGGATTGACAAGGGGTGAGATTTGGTTGGTATGCATTAGTTCTTCAAAGTTGTTCAAATATTGAAATTATATATTTACACACACACACACACAATTGAAGTTTACCCATATATAAAAAGAAATTAAGTCTCTACATATCTCACAACACGGATGAGTCTTGAAAACATTATGCTAAGTAATATAAGTCAGTGGCAAAACAGTAAATACTGTTTGATTTCATTTATATGAGAAAGTAAATGTATAAAAACCAAGGCCTGTTTGTTAGTGGTTACCAGGAATGGGAAGAAAGAGGAAAGGGGAGTTTTGCTGGAGAAGCACTGAGTTTACTAAAAGAAAATAGAATTATAAGGGGGGAGGAAATAGGGAAAAGGAATTGCATAACATGAAAAGTGTAATTTATATCATTTGATTGATTATGTAGAAACTGTTAACGTGCCAATCTGTTTAATATATGTGCATCATAATTAAAATCATTACCAAAATTCTGAAAATAAAATTCCCATTTTTAGGAGTTTTAGGGTCGAGGGGATACCTAGCCTCTGTTCAAACTTTCCAGAGTCCTGTCACGGGTCTTACTGTCACTCTGCTACAAAATCCTCTCTCTTGGAATCTTTTCAGCATCAAGTAATTAAAATTTAATGCATGGCACCACAGAGTTCCCCTAGATCCTTTTCTAGCCTGGTCAACTATAAATATCGTAAAATATTATTTGTCCTTATGCTAAACCTTTTAAGGAAAAATAGAATGAAATTTGGAATCAAGAGAACACAGATGATGACTAAAAAAATATTGAAACATGACTACACAGAGTTTTAGGTACTAGGCAGAGGAATTTGCGAATCATTGGCATACCATGTTATGGAAGTAAGAAAAAAGAAGGGAAGGAAGTCAGTAGACGCAAAAGTATTTTTATGTTTTAAGAAAATCAATCTGAAATCAATGAATTAAAGGAGGAAAGACAGACATCACAATCTATAGTAACTTCTGTCTTTAAAGGCCACAACATGTTCTCCAGTTCCCACCAAAGCCATATTTTGTGCAATATAATGAAATAAATAATCTACTAGATGTATTTAACACCCTTAGTACCAGCATTCAGGAAATAGAGAGACATACTATACTGGGAAAGTCTGCAGTTAGGGATCTTTCAAAATTATTGAGGAGTAATGATGTCAGTTTGAGGACTAAGTTGCATCTGATTCAGTCTTTCTGATCACTAGTTATGTATCTGAGAGCTGGACAATGAATAAGGATAACAGAACAAGAATTAAAGCCTTTGAACTGTGATGTTGAAGAGAGTGCTTAACATCCCATAGACTGCCAAAAGAAGAAACACTTATGTCTTGGAGAGGATACAGCCAGAGTGATCCTTTGAGGCAAAGATGATGAGGCTTCACCTCACAGACTTCAGGCATGTTGCTAGAAGGGGATATTCCTTGGAGAGGGACATGATGCCAAGAAAAATAGGTCAGCTTAAGGAGAGGAAGACCCTCGACCAGGTGGACCAACATGGGCTATAATGTATCAGAAAGTATTAAGATGGCACAGTATAAGATAGGGTTCAGATTTAAAATAATATAGACAAATCAGTACGGGACAAAATTGTTGTTGTTGCTGTTACGTGCAATCTAGTCAACTATGACTCACAGTGACCCTATGAACAGTAAATCTGAAACTTGCCCTATTTTGAGCTATTCTCATCTCTAATACCTTTGAGGACATTGCTACAACCACTGGGTCAATCTTTTTGTTGAGAGTTTTCTTCTCTTTTTCTGACCCTCTATCTTATAAGAATGATGTCTTTTGACAAGTAATAACACCTCTTTGTTGTTGTCTAGTTTTTATTTCATAGGCATAAATTTAACTGAAATCTTGCTAACCTAGCAGGGTGATCTCTGGAGCTACAGATGAAATTACCTAGTGATAAAGAGAAAAAATGAAATACAGATCATAATTAGAGTTGTCCACATCTGCAATGGTAATCTTGCTGGTCTTGCCATTCCTGGACCTGAAGAATTCCATGGCTTACACAATGTTCATACCTTCTTTCATCATGTCAAAGATTACATGCTTGCCATCCAATCATTCATTCTTAGCAGTACAGATAAAAAACTGAGAACCATTTGTACTGGGTCCAGCATTTGCCATGGACAGGATGCCAGGACCTGTGTCCTTCAGGATGAAATTCTCATCATCAAACTTCTCCCTATAGATGGAGTTGCCACCAGCACCATTATTGCATATAAAATCTCCACCCTGGCACATTAACCCAGGAATGATTCTGTGAAAGCAGGAACCCTTGTTACCAAATCCTCTCCCCCCTATACTCAGAGCGTGGAAGTTTTCTGCTGTCTTTGGGACTTTATCTGCAAACAGTTCAAAGGAAATGCAGCCTAAAGGTTCACCCTTGGAAGAAATGTCGAAGTACACAATGGGGTTGACCATGACTGGGGTGAGCAGGGCGGACAAGTGTGCCGCAGAGGCAGCGATCTCTACAAAGCCATACCACCACCTCTTGACAACAAGCCAAAAGTACATGTGAAATGAAGTTTTCATCTTCTTGCTACTCAAGAGCACACCATTTGCATTTTCTCAAAGCCAGGCTTGTTTCTTCTTTTGGCAATCTATGAGATATTCAGTATATTTCTCCAGCACCACAATTGAAAAGCATCAATTCAATTTTCAACTTTAAGATGCAAAGATCATTGTTGTTATGTGCTACTGAGTCACTTGTGACTCATAGAGACACGATGTACAAGAGCTCTTAACCCCACTCTATCCTGTGCCAACCTTATTGTCTCTGACATGCCTGCCCTCGTTACCCCAGTCACTGAATCAGTCCTTTTCTTGCGCTGTCCACCCCCTTTCCAAGGATGATGTCCCTTTCCAAGGACTGGTTCTTCCTTGCAACATGCACAAAATATGTCTGATGAAACTTCAAGAAGCCCAAGAAGCCTTACCTCCAAGGAGCAGCCTGGTTTCACCCTCTCGAGAACAAAGTTGTTTCTTCTCCTAGCAGTCCATGCTACAGTCAATACTCTTCTCCAGCACCACAGCTCAAAGATTAATTCTCCTTTTATCATCCCTAGTCATTGTCTAGCTTTCTGATGTATAACAAGTAATTGCAAAGACTATGGCCTGTATCAAACACACCTTAGTTTCCAGACTGACATCATTGTTCTTCAGTACTTTGGAGAGGGGCCTGACAGCAGACTTTCTCAATGCAATTAGTCTTTTGATTTCCTGGCTGCTGGTACCAAGAGTTCTAATTGTAGAGCCAACCAAACTGAAACTGTTAGCAATCTCAGTCTCTTTGCCATCTATCGGCCCAGTGGTAAGGATATTTGTTTTCTTGATGTTCAGCTTCAATCCATATTGAAGGCTGCAGTCCTTGACCTTCTGCAGTAAATGCTTCAGGTCTTCTTCAATGTTAGCAAGCAGGGTTTTGTCGTCTGCCTAACACAGATTGTTGATTAGTCTTCCTCCAATCGTGATGTCGCACTACTCCTCATAGAGCCCAGCCTCCTGGATAATCTGTTTTGCATATAGATTGAAAAGGTATGGAGATAGGACACATCCCTGGTGGAACAAAAATATCATAGTTTGGACCAGGCATACTTGCTCTTAAAACTGACATCTTTGTTTGATGCTTAGCATTTTAGAGAAGTTCCTGATAGCAGATTTTCCCAAAGCAAGCAATATAATGAATTTTTCTATGGCATTGATGCATCTAACATTTCTACCAAATATATGCCTTACTTATAAAATTTGAGTACAGTAAAATTCATAATACTTCCTATGATTTCTAAACAATTCACTGAAAATTGAATCTCCTTTTTAAATTTTCTTTTCAGAAAATAGGAACAACTTCCAAATAAGAATACTTTACATAGGACAAACCAACCATCATGAGTAATCATTATAATACTTTGTCTATAGAAATTTGTCATTCTTACAACTGCCTTACATTAAAAATTTAGAAACTTTTACCTGTGGTGGGGCCCAGACCGTTCTACAATTCAAGGTTGTAATGAATATTTCATGAAAGGTAAACAATTTAGTGCTGCTCCAGTAAGGAATCCTGGTCAGGATAAATATGAGGGACACTTTGTCAATGAATTTGTAATCTATTCTACAAAATTGGGACCATTATGTTAAGATTTCTACAGCTCAATTTGGATCCCTTTCTTTTCTGTTACTAAAACGGCAAACTTCAATGAAAAGTCTACGCTACTCCACCTTGCAAGTCTCTCATGAGTCTTCACAAACTCATCTGTAACTACATTCCATTCTAACCTGCTCTCTTTTTTCTTCCATAATCTATGCCTAAAATTTACTCTGATTTTTCCTCTTGTCAATCAGAATTTAAGAAAAGCAATTAGGATGAACTAATTTACATTAAGCTGTAAACACAGAAGTGTTTTTTCTTATTCCCTTACTTTTTAATTTTTCACTTGAAACACAGACATAACTTGACATAGATGCATTAACTCTTCTCATTCGGACCCTTTCTTACTGTCTCACTATTTTTCTTCTCATTAAATCTTAAAAAATGAGACTTTATTAATTTCTTCTTTTGTAATCATACATTCACAATTCCAACAGTGTATTCCTGCTCTTCCCCTTACAGGCATCCCTTGTTTGATTGTTTGTTTGTTTTTAATTTTATTATTTTTGTGTGAGTGTACCGTCAAATCAGATCTGACTGGTACAGGAGGAGATTGTCCCTCCTTTCCCGGCAGAGCATCTGGTGGATTTGAACCATGCGCCTCTGGGATTGTAGTTGCAGCTCCTTACCACTAGGCCACCAGAGCTCCCCTGGTATCCCTTGTTAAAAATAAGCCCATTTTTCTCTAAATTTACTTGATACTATATAGACTGTGTTATGGATGCACATGCATGCACAGGCTCACACAATATACTAACTCACAGACATAAAATATGTGAACATTTATATATGTTGTACACTGTTTTACAGAAAAGAGAGTACCTTATTATCCCTAGTATTTACTCTTTACACAATAGTATGTTTTTGGAAAACACTCAACGTTGTCTGATACAGATTCAATTTGTGCTCTTAAAAATTGCAATACTATTATAGTACACGTATACATTAATACATTCAGTAATTAATTCTCTTCTTAGTCAATTTCCTTGCCCCAATAATATTAAAACAAACATCTATTTACTTGTGTCTCCTCATACAGTGCTATCATTTCTATTGGATAAGAATATGTTGGTATATTTCTAGTTTGTATACATTCCATTTCAATAGATGCCACCAGACTGTTTCCCAAAAAAAGACGACAATGATTCACATTTGTACCAGACATGTATTTATATCTATTTCTCTTCCCCCTTTTTTCCAGTCTGCAGTACATGCCATAGCTCTCTCTTCTGCTGAGCTGATGAGTGAGAAGAGACATACTGATGAAATAACTCTCCTCTCTTCACCTTTCCCAGGCTGTCAGTATTGTTGAGTATCTTCTCAAACAGATATTAGACAAGTACTTTGCATAATAATTTTTATTTTTGGTCTTGGAAATATCTTACTAGGAGGGATCCTTAAGGTATCAAAGTCATAATCATCGTGTTAGAACCAACTCATAGCTGATCCTCCAGTGGGTTTTCCATAGTTATAGGAGATTGCACATTTCTCCCAATGAGCCAAGGCAGATTCTAACTGGCAGCAAGTCTCCATATTTGGATGAGTAGCACCATTCCTAACAGACTGCACCATTGGAGCTCCTCTTAAATACAGTAAGGATCAAATCTAACTGCCTTATCCACGTGAGTAAAATGGAACCAATCCACTCTTGTGGAATCACTCTGCTGTGCATAAATATTCTAGTCCCAATCTGCAGAAGTAAGGGTATTCAACTTGGCCAAGGGTTTGTCTTGTGGGAATGCTGACTCAGAAACAATAAGGCATGAAAACTTCACTTTATAGATGAAGTGGGTTGAGTAAGCAGCACTGACTTTAGACTGTGGGTAAGGTGTTACATTGCAAAACCAAAGGCAAATGGTTTGACTCTACCAGAAGCTCTGCAGAAGAAAGATGGGCACTAACCCACCGAAGGGCCGGTGAAAAGTTAGTTCTTCCTAAAGCACAAAGCACAACAATGAAATGTTTAATCACATCTCTCCTCTGGTAGAATACAGCCTATGAAACACTGAATTAAAACTCAAAGAGCACTGAGGTGTTATGGCAACACAAAGGTTCATATAAATTCCTTAAGATCCAGATTTTTTTAAAAAGTAACAAAATATGACTTTGACTTCATCCCTCCTGAATTTCAGAATCATCTCAGGAACAGGTTTGAGGCCTTGAACACTAATGAGCGAAGACCAGATGAGTTGTAGGAGGAAGTAAAAGGTATCATCCAGGAAGAATGTAAACGGTCATTATAAAGACAGAAGAGGAAGAAAAGACCAAAATGGATGTCGGAAGAAACTCTGAAGATTGCACTGGAGTGTAGAGAAACCAAAGCACAAGGAAGATTTCAAGATACTAAAGAGCTGAACAGAAGATTCCAAAAGGCAGCACGGAATGACAAAGCAAAATATTACAATGAAATGTGTGAGGAGCTAGAGTCGAAAAATCAAAAGGGCCGAACTTGCTCAGCATTTCTTAAGCTCAAGGAACTGAAGAACAAATTCAAACTGAGAGTTGCTATAATCAAGGATGCTTTAGGCAGAATATTAAATGATCCAGGAGATATTAAAAGAAGATGGAAGGAATATACTGAGTTATTGTATCGAAAGGAATTGGAAGATACAGAAGAATTTACTGAAATAACATTTGAGCAAGAGCCTATGGTGATGAAGAAAGAAGTTCAAGCTGCTTTGAAGGAAATAGCAAAAAATAAAGCCCCAGGAATAGATGGCATACCAATTGAAGTATTTCAGATAACAGATGTTGCCCTGGACGTGCTCACCAAGTTGTGCCAAGAAATCTGGAGAACAACCACTTGGCCAACTGACTGGAAGAGATCTATATTTGTTCCCATCCCAAAGAAAGGTGACACAACTGAGTGTGGAAACTACAGAACAATATCATTGATTTCACATGCAAGCAAGATTCTACTGAAGATAATCCAAAAACGACTAGAACAGTACATCAGCAGAGAACTACCGGAAGTCCAGGCTGGGTTTAGAAGGGGTCGTGGTACTAAGGATATTGTAGCTGATGTTAGATGGATCTTAGCTGAAAGCAGGGAATACCACAAGAATGTCTATCTGTGTTTCATTGATTATGCAAAGGCATTTGACTGTGTGGATCATAACAAACTGTGGCTGACTCTGAGAAGAATGGGAATACCAGAACATTTAATCGTGCTAATGCAAAACATATACTTGGACCAAGAGGCGACTGTCAGAACAGAGCAAGGTAACACCACATGGTTCAAAATTAGGAAGGGTGTATGCCAGGGATGTGTCCTATCTCCATACCTTTTCAACCAGTATGCAGAGCAGATTATCTGAGAGGCTGGGCTCTATGAGCAGAAGTGTGGCATTAGGATTGGTGTACGATCTATCAATAATCTGCGTTATGCAGATGACACAACCCTGCTCGCTGAAACTGAGGAGGACCTCGTGCACTTACTGCAGAGGGTCAAGGACAGCAGCCTTCAGTATGGACTGAGGCTCAATGTCAAGAAGACAAAGATTCTCACCACCGGACCAATTGGTAGCATCAGGATGGATGGCGAAGAGATTAAGATTGTTCACAGCTTCAGTTTGACATGCTCCACGGTCAACACTCTTGGCACCAGCAGCCAGGAAATTAAAAACCGTATTGCGATGGGAAAGTCTACTGTTAGGGACCTCTCTAAAGTACTCAAGAGCAACGGTGTCTCTCTGGGGACTAAGGTGTGCCTGATACAGGCCATGGTCTTTGCAATCACTTGTTATGCATCAGAGAGTTGGACAATAACTAGGGAGGATAGAAGGAGAATCGATGCCTTTGAGCTATGGTGCTGGAGAAGAGTATTGAATGTACCATGGACTGCCAAGGAAACAAACAGATTCATCCTGGAGAGGGTTAAATCAGGCTACTTCTTGGAGGCAAGGATTCTGGGGCTTCGTCTGACATACTTTGGACATGTTGTAAGGAGAGACAAGTCCTTGGAGAGGGACATTATGCTTGGTAGGGTGGAGGGACAGCACAGGAGGGGAAGACCCTCTATGAGGTGGATTGATTCAGTGACTGGGTTAATCGCGATGGGTGTGTCAGAGGCAGTGCGGTTGGTGCAGGATGGAGCAGGGTATAGGGCTGTCGTGCACTGTGTCGCTATGAGTCGCAAACGACTTGACGGCACATAACAGCAACAACACCACAAATAAACCAACAAAAACTCAACCTCTAAATGAAAAACAAATGCACAAAGGACTCTACACAGATTTCTAAGAGATGTCCACATGTACATTCACATAAACTATTTTCCTGTTCATGGTCAATGAAGAATAATACATAGGAAAAAATATATAGATAGCATTCTATAATTTGGTTTCTCTTTTGTAAGAGTTAATTTCTGAGCAGTAAGTATATTTATGTTTTATTTATATTATTTATATCAAGATTAATATTTCTATTTATAAATGTATCTTACTTTATTTTTGTTTCTTCATTTTTAAATCAAGGTAGAGGTAAACATGAAAGCCTAGGAGAATTTCCTTACAAAAATATGCAAAATGACATTTTAAACCAGAAGTGCTTCTCTGGAAGGACTCAACAAGAAAGGAAGACTTCATTAGGTAGGTCATAAAACCACTAAACATTGTAAAATCAGAGCTGTAATGATACTCCAAATTAGCTTCCCTGAGGAGGGGATTCTGGCCACAGTCTTTTTTAAGTGCTGTAATGTGTAGTGAGTAAAATGAATTATTCATGTAATACTTGAACATAGTCAGGGAATTTCTGAAAGACTCCAGGAGAAAATGTGATTTGTCTTTCAGGTGATGAGAAGAATCTGGACACTGACTTTGAGCAAATGATAGAGTCCAAGAGCAACTTGCATTGATTTTATAACCTTCAGAATCCCCCTCCAGCCACAGTAAAAGCAAATAAAATATTTTTTGATCAATTGGCCAATATTCTGTGCTTATTATATGAACACTTTTTCTGAATTCTCAGAGGTGGGACTTCTCATCCTGATGCATACATGATATGCATGCATTTGACTGGCTTTACTAAGTACACAATTGCTGCTATTTATGTATGTGAATTATTCCTCCTATAACAGGAGTGGGATTACATTTGGGGATTTAATTCAAATTAAGTATTAATAAAAGCAGCAACCTCTTTAGCATCATAAAAAAGTACCAAATCACTACAAAGCATCCGCAGCCTCTCCCTGCATACCTGCAGGTTTTGATACTATCACTAAATTTTCTGTCATATTGTTTACTATGTTTCTACCAGTAGTAGGAAAAGCATCCAAGTGAGATTCATTGTTCATTTACTTGGGAATGCTTAAACATTCTGATTTTAATAAAACAGAGATCACACAGCAGATGTCGACTCCCTTACTTTGGAGAACTGGTGGCATAAATGGTCTATGATGCTTCCATAAAAGCAGAAATTTTTTTAAAGGCATCACTTGTATATAAATGTTAGAAAGGGGGGAAATTATTAGTAAAGAACTAAAAAAAAAGACTTTAGTGACTAGAAAGATTAGAAGTGTGTCTCACTTTCTTAGAGATGGCAAAAGGTTAATGAACATCTCTTTTAAGGAGAACATCTCCTCAGGCTAGGGAAGACCTAGATGATGGGAAAGTTTAGTAGCTACCCTTCACTGTTCATATTCACAGCACCCTCCTATTCTTCCTTTCATGTGATCAGTTCCTACTACATAGGCTGCTAAGTGTGAATACTGTATCTATATCTTGCTACACAGTTAACTGAAGAAAGGAAGACATAG
This sequence comes from Elephantulus edwardii, assembly GCF_000299155.1. Taxonomy (NCBI): domain Eukaryota; kingdom Metazoa; phylum Chordata; class Mammalia; order Macroscelidea; family Macroscelididae; genus Elephantulus; species Elephantulus edwardii. The sequence goes on from NW_006399763.1 coordinate 13,508,900, forward strand.
AGTTCTGGGATTGAAGCTTTTCTGGGATTTTTGCCATCTGCCACCAAATGAAACTCCACAGAGCAGGAGGTAGCTGCATGTCAGAGCTGTTTGAACCACCTGGATAGAAGTTGACCAGTCTTTATCTTGAACAATCCTAGTCCCCTATGCTAAGAACTGACTTCCACTGTACTTCTCTCCCTACCAAAAAAGACTTCAATATACAATATAGTCACATATGGAAGCAGAATGCGGGAAGGAGCCCAAGATTCTCAGGTCTGATGACACCAATCCCTGAACATTAAGCACTGGTCACATCTCTGTTTCCACACCCCTCATTTCCTCCCACCCCTAGATCTAGGTTGGTCTGTGCCCAGTCATGTACATGCCAAGTTTCTAATGCAGACGCTATAGGGTAGGACCTGAGAATTGAATTTCTAACAATTTCCAGGTGATTTCTATGTCGCTGGCCAGTGTAACCACATTTTAAGAATCATTCCATTAAGACACATGGAATTATCTCATGATATACAAGCCACTTCTTGTGATTTAGTCTAGCATGTATATGTGCTAATATTTATCAATTAATTGATAAATAAAATGAAGACATTGAAAATCTTTCTTGAACATAATCCAATGCAGAATTCAGCTTTACTAGTTGACTAAAGAGCATGGGGCTATATAACCAAACTGACTTAGGCTTAAATTCTTATTCAGACACTTAAAAGTCAGGAAGCTCTGAGGAAATCAATCTCAGTTTTCTCAGCTCTTAATGGGAATGATGTAGTTGCTATAAAATAATGGGGAAAATACCTGCATCATGCATGTCACATAGCAATTACTCATCAGGATAACTTTTGTTATTATTATT
>NW_006399763.1:13509849-13546868 GCF_000299155.1 Elephantulus edwardii
ATCTTTATTATTATTATTATTATTATTATTATTATTATTATTAATTTTATCATTATCAAAAGCGTATTTTAAATAATGATTTAGGATTTGGAAAAGATGTTCACTAAAGCTGCTTTATGATCAACCCACTGTCATCAAGTTTATTCCAAACTATTGGCTCCCTGTAGGATAGAGGAGATGTGCCCATAGGTTTCCAAGGTTGTAAATCTTTCCTAGAGAATGCTGTTTCATTTTTCTCCCTAGCATAGCTGGTAGGGTCAAACTGTGGCCTTTTGGTCAGCAATCAAATCCTCTAAGCACCTTGTAGTTCTCACACAGCTTTTCAATATCACAGGATCCCGGCCATCCTTCTATATTACTGGGGATCCAATATACAATCTCTACTTAGCCTTTTCCCCTGTGTAACTTTAAGTATTGGTTACACAAACAGAGGATGAGCTACCCTACGAAAAGGGAAGTTACAGCTAAGAGGAAGTGCAAGTAGGTCCTGGAAAAACACAAGGGTGATGGGAATATATCCCACGTCTACATGATATGATACATCATATTATAGAGCAAAGTAAAGGAAATGAGTAAAAACTAGCTCAGTGTCTGGGGAGAGAAAAGAATAACAAATCCAGGACATTATATTTCTCAACCACTGGGAGGGAATGAGTCAGAGGAGGTAAGTTAGAAGAACAAGTTAAGATGTATACAAGGCATTTTTCCCCCCTCCAGGTCTTCGACAAGCTAAGTGAGATTCATCTTTGTTCTCAAAGGCTAGAGAATCATGTAAGCATACCACATTTTTAAAAACAGACTCAATATTTTCCAGTAAAAAGTTTAAAACCCATTAGTGTGTCAGAGTGACCTGATACCAGGTATCTCAAATACAAAGAAAATGGAAAATAATATAGACTTGGGGATTTATTTTCGATTTCTCAACCATCATTTTCCAGATACAGTTTCAAGTATCCTGTTCATTTAACTGATGCTGAGAGCACTGACCATTGTGTTAAGATAATTCAGGAAAACAGAGTAATTGATTAAAGAGGTTGAGCACAGAAAGGAAAAAAAAAGGTCCTCTTTCACCTTAGCTCACCTACCCAACCACTGCTCTCAAAGACAGCCTCAGCCTCTCCCACTTATACCTCACTGGAAAGAGAAGGCAGCCCAACACTTTCTTGACAAATCAATTTGAAAAAAGAAGATGAAAAACAAGAGATGATTATTTTAATGCGGAGTGCTTTAAGAATTTTTTTAGAGTAGTATTTTGATTCATAGGAACCCAAATCTAAGATTTTACAAACATTAGTGAAAAAACTATTTTCATCCCACTCCACTTGTGTAATCTGGTACTAGTTCATAAGAAGGCTATTAAATTCTGCACAGACTACTTTAGAAAAATGGGCCCTTTTATCTGCTGCCAGAAAGCAACAAAAGAACTCCTGCGTGTCTGTGGAGATTCTACGATCATGTTTGGATGGCTAATAGAAAGATAAACACTAAAATACTGTTATTCCCAGAATTGCTATAGCAATGTCCAAGCCAAGAAGCACAGAAAAGCCTTCGCACACTACGCAATTCAGCTGCATTAAACTATAATTACAGGTGCATGCCTGCCTCCTTTCAGATCTCTGGATAAACGTCTAAGGATGAATTTGTATCTCAGCTGCTCAGAAGCAGAAACCAGTTGTCAGTAAACACACAGAAGTATGCGTTTTACAGACCGGCTCTTGGAGAAGATGGAGCTAAGCAATTGTTCAACAGCTCTTTTCAGAATAACAGAAAAAAAGAAGTGATTTCTTGGGTATCTCTAAGATCCAGAGATTTTGTAAAAGTTATGTCCCACAACAATCATGTATGTGAGGTATTATTATCGTCATATTTTAAATAAGAAAAGTAAGACTGAAAGTTTCAATTGCTTGCCTAAGGCTATATACACTTTGTACCTGAAATCATCCTTTTTTCTCTGAAAGCCGGTGATATAGGCTCCTCCCCAAACACGGAGCACAGGAAAATCATCCCCAATTTTTCACTCTTTGGATCATACCCTTCTCTCTCAAAGGCTTTGGCCATACATTTTTCTAAAATTTACTAAGGATTCATGAAATCTTAAATATGATCTCTAAATAAATCTATTTATGAGATTACCCCTTGAAGAAAAAAAATGGGGGGGCGGGGGGAAGCCCCATAGGAAATTCACCTAGCAACACACCCTGAGGAATAACCCATTTCAAAATGTTAATTGTTATGTGGAAGTGACTTTTGAAGTTCAATTTAATTTCCTGAAAGCCCCAAACAACTCTATTTCCCAACAGAAAATAATTAAGTATTAGGGACGATAATGTGATTAGCAAGTAAAACACCTGAAATTTGCTCAGGAGATTTGAAAGCAAAGAGGAGAAGGCACGGGGGCTGCTATGGGAGCCTCTGCTGTTCTTCCCTCGAAGAGCACACACCAAGGAAGCAAGCAGGCCATGCTCCACAGCCTACGCCGAGCATACCTGTGAAAACCTAAAAATCGTTCCTCCCACCTCTAAAACTGATCCTACCTAGCCTAACTGCAGAACTAGTAGGACATCGATGTCACCTCCTTTGACCCTTTATAATGGTGCATGCTCTGGGTGGTGCAAACTGTTAGAGCACTCAGCTGATAATAAAAAAAAAACTGGTTGTTCAGTCCCATCAAGAGGTGTCTCAGAAGAAGGGTCTGGTGATCTACTTGTAAAAAAAAAAAAAAAAGCCACTGAAAACAGTTCCACTCTGACACACCTGGGGTCACCATGAGTTGATCCTCTAAAGAGCTTCTTTCTGTGATGTTTGATTGGATATTTGTGGCCAACTGACAGTGGCCCTTCACACTCTCTGTGTGTGTGTGTGTGTGTGTGTATCCATATAGTCTATGGTAATAGACCTTGTGATTTTCAACGGAGTACATTTCCTGTAGTAATAACTCTATTGCTAGACTCACCAGGTGTCAGTGAGTTGACTATGACTCATAGGACACTACGAACAGCAGATGTGAACCTTGCCCTATCTTGTGTCACCCTCACCATCTGGGATATTTTGGAGCCCACTATTAAAAACATGGTGTCAATTCATCCTATAGAAAGTTCTCCTCTTTTTCTGACCCTCTACCTCTCCCAGTGATGTCTTTATTTTCAAGGACTGACTGGATCCTCCTAATAACATGCTCAAAGTGGATGACACCAAGTGTCCCCATCTCTACCTGTGGAACAAGGAGTAGTTAAGTAATTCTGTTTCTTTGAATGAGAGGTAAGGCAAAGAGACACGCAACATCCAGGCTATGTCCTTAAAAGAAGAATCTTCTCTCTCACTTTGCTGTTATAAGGTGAAGAAGATCACTAAAACACCATATTAGACCATGATATAAAGGCTCCAATCTAAGGATGCCATAATAAAGGCTGAAAGGATATAGAGTCACCATACCACATCAAAACTTCCCAAACGCAGAATTAGGTGGGGAGGTCTCTGTAACATGTGACTAAACCTTTATCCTCACTAGTACAGCATCTAAATATGTAAATTAACCTACATATACCTCTAAAATATAAACAAGTAAATTTATCTGAGACTGAGAATTTCTGATGCTTGAAGCAGAGGAGGGAAAGGGAGCAAAAATTTCAGTCACTGGAGTCTGATTTCAAGAATGGAATTTCTGGGTAAAGGTCTCTGGTGAATCACAAATGTTAGTGAAAGTTGCAAATATGTTTTAGAAACCAATTATTTTTCAGTATGCTGTTGTTGTTGTTGTTATATGCCATAGAGTCACCTGCAACTCCTAGCAACCCTATGTATAACAATTCTGAAGCCTGCCCTGTCCTGAGCCAGTCTCAATGACTCCCCCACACCTACCCCCATTATTCTATTCACTCTATCCATCCATCTCAACTGGGGTCTTCCTCTCCTGCACTGTCTCTCCACCCTTCCAAGCATCATGTCCTTCTCCAAGGACCGGTCCCTCCTGGCCATGTGCCCAAAGTATGTGAGACAAAGCTTCAAAAGCCTAGCCTCCAAAGAGAAACTTGGTTTTACCGTCTCTAAGATAGATAGTTACACATTTCTGAATAATCTTTGTCACTTTGTTTCACAATGCTGATAAGTTATATCAACCTAAATGTAAATTTTTAATGTGTAAAAGTTGATTCAGCTCTAGTAAGAAATTGAAATGAGGTCTTAAAAAACTTGTAAGATAGAACTAAGAATTATGTACCAGATACATATCACTACCTGTTTTATCAAATAAAAAAGGCATGGTTTCATTCAAAACTTGGTACAAGGTTTCCTTCAAAGAGACGGTACATTTAAAAAGTAGTATTGTTAATGGTGGTGGGACTGTAAAATGGTGCAACCACCCTAGAAGGCAGTTTGGCACTTCCTGAAAAAAAAGCTGAACACAGAAATTCCCTATGACCTACCTATTCCACTGCTTGGAATATACCCCAAGAAAGTGAGAACTAAGGCTCAAATGGAAATTTTTACACCAATGTTCACATTATTCACCATCACAAAAACATAGAAACAGCCCAGATGTCCAACCACAAATGAATGGACTGAGAAGTGGTGGTACATTCATACAATGGAAGACTACTCATCATACAGGGGCAATCACTTTGTAAATTACTACCTAACTTGGGAGGGACTGGAGATCATTATGCTGAGTGAACTAATTCAGTCCCACAAGGACAAATACTGTGTAAAACCATTATTGGAGTATGAGGATCCAAGGTGGGGTTGGGGGGAGGGTGGAAATAGAGGGGTGAGGATGGGGGATGCAGAGTGTTAATCACAGGGTTACACAATTCGATGGATGGTAAGGTGAAGGAAATGGGAAGGATCTTTTGTGCAGAACAATACATTCAAACTCTAAATAAATCAGAGTAATATAAAAAAATTATAGAAATAACCATCAGAGACAAATGAAAAAGAATTACGTTAAAAAATAAAAATAAATTAAAAAAAGAATTACATGTTAGTGAACAATTAAAATTCTATTTATATTTAAAAAGTAGTTATTAGAGATTCTAATGTATTACCAGCTGCCGTACTAACTCTGAGTCAAAGAGAGATCTCTGTAGACAAGTGCTCCACAGGACTTACAATGGGTGATTTAAAAAAAAATAGATAGATTACTGGGCCTTTCTTCCGAGATTTTGTTCTCAAAAATCTCACTGAATCAGAACCAACTCATAGCTGACCCTCCATTGTATATCTGAGGCTGAAAACTGCATGGAAGAAAAATACCCATCTTTCTTTCTTCTGAGATAATGGTATATTCAAGCCACCTGAGAGGTGCCATCTTCAAGTTATCATCAGCACAACTCCCTAGGAAATCTCCATCTGTAATCCCCACAGTGTCATAAGGAATTCCCATATTTCTAAAATTAGCTATCTATATTTTAGACTATTTTTGCCAATATAAGCTGGAACTGGTTGTAAGGGCAATCTAGCTGCGACATCTGTCACCCCACTGATAACCAGGGTTGGGATCAGCTGGACCTCGTGATTATATAGTGCTTTCCAATTATTGCATGTGCCAGTAATTGAAGAACTACACATGAAATCAGTGCAAAATAAATATCTAGTGAGTGCAGTGGAAATTTAAATTAAAAAAGGAATTGGAATTGAAAGAAGAGTTGATAGGAAGCTTACAGCCAGAAAAGAGTCTTACAACTTTCTGGAAAATAATTCTTCGTTTTTCTGTATTTCTTAAACAATTTAACTCTATAAAACAGGGAAGGGACTTTCTAATAAGGAAATATATAAATAATATATAAATTAATAAAATACATAGTGATGCTTTCATATAGTAACAGCATATGTTGGAGATACTGCCATTTCAGTTACAGACTACTACCATACAGTGATTATCATAAAAGGGAGACCCATAATATTTTTGGTTTCCTAGTGCCTATATCTGTGCTTGACTATGCAAAGGCATTTGACTGTGTGGATCACAACAAATTGTGGCTTACCTTGAGGGGAATGAGAATCACAGAACATTTGATTGTACTCATTGAGACCTATTTGACTGTGTGGATCATAACAAGTTGTGGCTGATATTGAAAAGAATGGGAGTCCCAGAGCACTTAATTGTGCTCATGAGGAAACAATACCTGGACCAGGAGACTGTTGTGTGAACAGAGCAGGGGGGCAAACACTGCATGATTTAAAATTAAGAAGGAAATGTGCCAGAGGTGGAGTCTTTCTACATACCTATTTAATCTGTATGCTGAGTAAATTATCCAAGAAGCTGAAGCTACGAAGATGAGTGTGGCATCAGGATTTGAGGGAGACTCATTAATAACCATCATTAATAACCTTGCTTGCTGAAAGTGAGGAGGACTTGCAGAAGATCAAGGAATATAGTTTTCAATATGGATTGCATCTCAGTGTCAAGGAAACAAAAATTCTTACCACTGAACCAACAGGCAGTGACATGATGGATGGAAAGGAGACTGAAACTGTCAACAGCTTCATCTTGCTTGGTACCAGCAGTCAGAAAATAAGGAGATGCACTGCTCTAGGAATATCTGCATTTAGAAACCTTTCCAAATTACTGAGGAGTAAGGATGTCAGTTTGAGGACTAAACTGTATCTGATTCAGGCCATAGTCTTTCTAATCACTTGTTATGCATCTTGAGAGCTGGGCAATGAAGAAGGACGATAGAACAAGAATTTCAGCTGTGGTGTGGGAGAGCACTGAACATCCCATGGACATCCAAGAGAAAAAAACAGTCTTGGAGAGGGTGCAGTTGGAGGGCTCTTTGGAGGCAAGAATGATGAAGCTTTGCCTCACATCCTTTGGGCATGTGCTAGGAGGGGTTATTCCTTAGAGAGGGACATAATGCTAGGGAAGGGTGGAGGGTCAATTAAGGAGAGAAGACCTTCAACCAGGAAGACTGACGCAGTGACTGTCACCATGAGCTCTTGCTCTCAGGAATTGTGAGGATAGAACAGGGTTCAGATCTTTTATTCATAGGGTCACTATGAGTGCTATTTGACTCAAGAACAACAAGAAGTGTATATAAAATTATGTTTACATTGTACTTATAAGTGTATAACAGTACTACAAAACATTTTAAATCATTTGAGAATTACAAAAACATGACACAAAGATACATACTGAAAACATGATAATGGAAAGATAGTATGACAGATTGCTCAATGCAGACCAACCATAAACTTTCAAATTTTTTTTCTTCTTCTTCAGGCAGCTGTCCCTCAAACCTTCTGGTGAGTACATCCAAGCGTGCATCTATCATTTGAAACATATCAATTGGTATCCCATCAATTTCTGGGGCCTTATTTTTTGCCATCAATTTCTTTTTTTAAAAGTGTTTCTATAATACTGAGTTTACTTGTCACCATGAATCATAATATATAAAGTACTATAATTCAAGGTATGCCTGTACATGACACAGAAAAACAATAATCAAAGTTAGTGGTTAGAATTCTTTCGAGGGTTCACTTACAAAAGATGGCACTTTTAAGTTTTAGGCAATATTCTCTTAGTTTACGCTACAAATGCCGATGTGGACTGGCTACCTGCAAGGAAACAAAAATCAGTCCACTACTGTGGAGTCCATTCTGACTCATAGTGATCCTATGGGGCAAACTGAAAATTTGCCTCCATGGTATCCAAGCTTGTACAACTTTATAGAAGCTTCTTTCTTCTGCAGAGCGGGTGGTGAGTTGAACAACGAACTTTTCACTTGACAACTGAGTACTTTAACCAGTAAGGCACTAGTACTCCTTTCAGAAATAAACTATGTATGAAATTCAAAGAATCTTAGGAAATTCACTTCTATTAATATCTTTTTATTCTCTATCAAGTATAGCAATACAAGACTCATACCTAAAGTAGATAAATTATTATCCTTAAAAATGATACATTTCTTAATTTTTATTATCTATTTTGAACACTTTTTTCGTATCCTTTAAGTATATATCAGTTAATACCACTCAAATGGAAAGGTCAAATTCATAGCAATTAGAGATCTATGATTGGATGAATACATGTGAATGAAACCTAAGAAATTCTGGCAACACAGAAAAAACATTTTTTGTAACTCCTATGAAAGTGCACACCATTAGAGAAGATTTCTTGAAATTATACAGTTACATGCTATCACTATTAAAGATACAGATGAAAGGTTGAATTCAAAGAAGAGAATTTATTAGGAATAATGTTAGGTGCTGTCTAGTAGAGTATGACTCATAATGACTCCATCAACAACATATCAGAACCCTGTTGTACCCTGTGTCATCCCCAACATCTCTGACACACTTGAACCCCTTATTGCAGCAGTCAGTCAATTAATCTCATTGAGAGTCTTCCCCTCTTTAACTGACTCCCCACCTTTCAAAATATGATGGAATATGCAGTATCCTTCTCCAATACAATAATTCAAGACATCAATTCTCCTATCATCCCTGTTCATTGTCCAGCTCTCAGAAAAAAGTAGCATTGACTCAGGGCATTTCTTTTGTAATTATCATAAAATCATCATTAGCATGTGATAATAATTTTAATGCATTAGAATGTGTCCTGCAGAATTCTGCTAATAACCCAAGGCCATGCCTCTCTAGTGGTTGGGATCTACTCCAGAGTAGAAAGATGGGCAATCTCCTTCCATCCAATATACAGCGTCAGTGATTTTTTTTTTATATAGAGATTTCAAAAAAAGGCCTGGCAATCTATTAGAAAAAAAAATCAGCCATTGAAAATCCTGTAGTACATAGATTACTGGGCCAAAGATGAGATCCTCTTGACTCAAGAGTTATTCAGCAATTGTTAAGACATTACTATCTCTAACTAATCAACAATACTTTTAAAATGCCAGCAGTAAGGGATCTTGATACTTAACAGCATAAAATTTCCCAAATGGAAAGGTTAACTATATTTATATAAGGAATGTTGTTATATGCTATGAAGTTGGAGGCCATTCATACCTAACCCTCAAGTAGGTTTCCAGAAGCTGTAAATCACACGGAAGGGGACTGCTTATCTTTCTCCTGCAGAGCTGCTGACAGATTTCAAATACCTACCACTGGCTTAGCAGCTCAACTTTACCCAGAGCTGCTTTATATATGGAACATATTTCATAAAAGGATGCTTCTCTTTATGATCAATATTTGGACAAATAGTCATTTTCTGTTTTAACACGGAAACAGCCTATTTAAATTATTACCCATACTCAGGTAATATGTATGTATGTATGTATGTATGTACGTACGTACGTACATATATACCTATGTATTCATGTGTGTGTATTACTCTGAGTTATATTCAACTCGACAACACCTAACCACTGCTAAATGAGACTAGTGCTATTATATCTGGAGGAAAATTCTTCCACTTCGTACATCACTCTTTGTCAATGTGCTGTATGAAATAACCTGGGTTTGCTGTGATGCTGAACCTTGTGTCATGGGGATATCAAACACCATAATGGTTTCCCATTGTGGACAGTGCTTGGTGGAGCTCCTAGTTGTAAAACAGGTCTGGAAGCAGGAGTGGCACCCACTTCCTAAACCAAATGCCTCTGGAAACACTATAAAATTGGAGAAATGATAAGAGTGATGGAAAGGCATTAGGTCTTTTGTTCATAAAATTGCTATGAGTCGACCTCAGCTTGACAGCAATCAACAACAACACTCTGTGTGTGTGTGTGTACATTATATCAGTTTGAATATCAATGTACTATCCAGACTTCATCTTGGCTCCATTCCTAATAATGGCATACTGTATAATGAGAACAATGAGTAAGAAGGCAATATTGCCCAAGATATTTCTAATAATCACCAACTAGGCTGGACTCTATTTTTGCATAGGTTCTGGTCTGTTAGTAGCATATATTCTTTGCAACTGAAAAGTGAGGTCTTCTCAACAGATGTAGATATCTACTGGAAAATTTTTCCAACAGAGTTTGGGGAAAATGTTTAAATGATCTATTAGGAGCTTCTTTAGTGGGAGGTTGAAAGGCAAAGATTCCATAAGCATACATCATCTTAGACATTATTTGTAAAATAACACCTGCTTACACTTCCTTTCGGCTGTGGGGATGGTTGTGGGAAGACGAATATGCTGAAGGTTTAGGTTTAAAAGAATCAGTCAGCTCTCCACTGGTATGCTGAGAGTTCAACACCGTGTGTGGTGAGAAATCTCCTATGTCTCATTTCTAAAATTTACTCATTATTTTACAGAGTCCAGGCACTAATGTCAATTGCCAAATCAGAAAGCTGATCAAAGTACATGTCAATTATAAGCAGAGAAATCAGAAAAGTTTTAAGGTCCTGACAGGTCCTAGAATCTTCTAGTTCAGTGATTCTGAACTTGCCTTGAAGTTTTCCTGGGATTTTTGTTTTGCTTTTTTAAAATGCAAATTATTAAAGAATTGTGGGGGGGAAGGTAAACAAGATATACAACTTATACTTTATGGACTGTAGAATGTAATCACTATTACTTTTATCACAGACTCTTAAAACCACAGAATCTCTGGAGTTTAATTATTTAATGCTGCATTCATTCTGAAATGCAAAGTTTGAGAACCATCAATCTACTTGGATTCTCCTAACACTACTTGAATATATTCTATGTCATCCCTGCCTTAAAAAAAATTTTTTTAAGAAGACAAACATTGATAGAGATTTCAAACAATTGTCAATGTTTTAAAAGTTATAAAAAAGATAAATGCATCTGAAAAATAAATAAACTGAAGATAATTGCATGTAATATCACGTTTCAACCTCCAGGATAGCTTCTGAAGAATCAATTCAAAATTTTCTGAAAACAATGCCTCAATGGGACCTCAATACTAGTTCTACTCAATCACATCTTGAAGGCAATAACTGAAATACACTCTTTAGATGCTCCAACATCTAAACAATCTTCCACAGTGGGCAGACTGCTTCCAAAATACAGCAAGTAGATTTACGTTTCAAATAGGAAATAATTTCTTAATCAGCTTTTAAATTATCCCCTCTTCAGATTAAGATAAACATTTTTTAATATTCACATTCTCCGATCTGAAAATATTTTTTAACTTTTTCAAGTATAAAATTGTATTAGAAATGAGACTCACTTTTTCAAAAGACTCTTAATTTCTCTGATGTGGTTTAGTAAAAGGTTTTCATCTCTCCCTACCCACCTCTATACTGATCCCAACACTGGAAGTAGGTCTTTTTAAAAAAAAAAAAAATTAAAAAGCAGTTTAAAAGAAGCTGAGGGAGGAATGGCAAGGTTAGTGGTCTAGGAGTAACATCACTGTCTGCTTTACCTTAAAAAGTCTCAGAAAGAATACTTAGTTCATTGATGAAGCACCCAATTGAATCATAGAAAATTCGCACCTTTGTGTCCTACACAATTGAAGCAAACTTGAGTGTGGGACAAAATGGATCAAACACAACCACTTAGATGTCCGCAAACTTTAAAATTCTATCCCAGGTAAATGTATGAAGAATAAAAGGTGCATACAATTTTTCTGAAACTGTATTGTCAACACAATCAGTTAACTACACAGTTTTGAAAGAATGAAACATCTTAAAATAGAAAACTAGTAACTTGGGTATGTTTACTTTTGAGTTTTGTTTCCTTACTGGTAATCTTGAGATCTAATAAAAAATGCAACATAATCATTTGTTTCCCTAAACCCTAGTTGCCTAATGCCAATTAAAGTCCTGGAATTCAAGAATGAAAAGCACCTGCAGACTTGTTCTTCCATGTCACTGCACACCATTGAGTCAGAAGCAACCAACAACTGACCCTCCAGGCTTTTTCCAGGGACAGTAAATTACATGGGAGGAGACTACCTATCTTTCTCAAACAGAGAAGCTGGTGGATTCAAACCTTTGGATTGACAGCTCAATTCTTAACCACTAAACCATCAAAAAAGACTTATCAACAGTTTGTGTTATGCAGATGACATAAACTTGCTTGCTGAAAGTGAGCAGGACTTGTAACACTTGCTGCAGAACATTAAAGACTCTAGCCTTCAATGTGGATTGCATCTCAATATCAGGAGGACAAACATCCAAAAACCCGCACCACTGGACTGTTAAGTTAGATGGAGAAAAGATTGAAACTGTCAACGATCACATCTTACTTGGATCTACAACTAACACCCTTGGCACCATGAGTCAGGAGATCAGGAGACTCGCTGTAAGTGCACATTTTATATGTTTTATATGTGATAACTTCAATTGCATTTCAAGGAAGACTAACAATGACTTGGAAAATCCAGATGATCTTAAAAGTTTATAAGCATTTAAAAAGTTGAATACAAAAGTCCAGTAGAGGTACAGTGCAAAGGGGGGTGGGGGAGGTAGGTAATTGTGCAATAATGAATGTTAAAAAAAAAAAGTGACCTGGGGGAGGAGGGAGGGAAAAAAGGGGGGGGGTGAAACTGTGCAAAAATAAATGAATGAAAATCTAACTTTTCTGCAAAATTTGGTTAAAATCACAAATAAAATAAAAATTTTATTTTAAAAAAGTTGAAAAATATACAAAAAATATTGATTTATTCCATGAATTAAACAATTACACTTTCAATCCCAAAGTCCTTTTCTTCCAACAAGCTGAGTGTTGCATACATTTTCCTATTAATTCCATCATTATCTTGGAAATCAAGAAGATGAATGACACCTAGGATCCTATTCTTCAGAATATGAAATCAAGGCTCAGTGATATTTTCCCCTTAATTTATAACCACAGAGAAGAGTAAAGTTCTAATTCAAATCACTAAATTAAGGATGCAAAATCCCAAGTTCAGGTAATAGAAGAAAATATTACCAACAATGAAATCATTCTAATAGAGGGTTTCCTCCGCACACTTTAATTTACTTTAAATTATGATTAAAAGCAATCCTATATGTAATATATAATCATTACCTGGCAAGTCAGAAAGGACTCAGACCTGACTCTCCAATGGGTTTTCAAGAAAGTAAAATCACCCAGGAGGAGACTATTCATCTTCTACCCGGAACTACCAATGGATCTGAACTGTCAGATAAGCATGGTCTTTGTGTCAGCAGTACAACTCCCTCAGCCCAGAGAGGGCTAAGCCACCAGAGCTGAGATATATGTGTATGTATGCACTACCCCTTTTGTATCAAGTGTCTCATTATCAGAAACTTCAGTTTAAAACAATAGCATTTATAACTATTTTGAACATTAATGACATACATCTGGCAGTAACTTATGACAAGGTCCAAGGCAAGAGTAATGTTGGACGTGATAGTTGATACTATGTGTTAAACTTGACTGCACCATGATTCTCAGTGGTTTGGAAGTTAAATAAAGATATTATCCTTCCCCATTTTGTGATCTGATGTGGCCATTCTCATTTTTTAAGAGCATTGATTTTCAAATAATGATTTTGTGTGTAGACTCTAACAAATTAGTTAAATAAATGAGAAAAAAAATTATATATATAACAACCACACACAACAAAAACAAACTAAAAGAAAACCAGATTCCTTTAATTAGATAAAATACGGAGAAATACTAAGAAGCAATTTATCCTATCCCTCAAAAAAAGCTAATGGTATTTACTTTAGGCACTCAATTTTTAATTGAACTGGATTTAAAATTTAGCTTATTAGTTCCCCCTTTCACCCCTCAGCAAAGCCTGTCAGTAAGTATATTAATAGGAGGCCATAAGCTTTTATAATCCTTTTCCATGAGATAATTCCATTAAACAAATATACATTGAGTGTACATCATATATGAGCACCATTCAGGTAACAAAGCGCTCCATGCTAAATAAAAATGTATCTATATACAACAGCTATAATGAATAATAATGGAGATTCACTCAATCAGAAATCTTAGAAATTAAAATTTCCTTCAAGTTCACTTTCACTGAGATGAATTTTTAACTTTTCCTTGTTTGGTCATTTTATTTGGCCATTTGATCAACAAAAGATGGTGCTTTAACTTTAGATTTTTATTTAATACATATGTGATACAACAGCTTCTTAAACAACGATCAAGAACAAAAAATTTTCTTTATTCTTTCTTGAATATAGAGAAAGAAAATCCATTACTTATTCTTCAAAATATGCAGGCAACTGCCTGAGAAACTACTTAACAGTTATAGGCTAAGTCAAGCTATTTAACTACCACTGGAAATTAATCTCTAAAAGTCTTTTTTGCTTTAATATTCTAGATATTTATGCTGATGTGTTGTTATGTTATATTGAATTAGAATCGACTCATAGCTGAACCTCCAAGGGGTTTTCAGAGGTAGTAAACCACACAGGAGGAGACTGCCAGTCTTTCTCCCAGCTAGTTGATTCAAACCACAAGCCTTTGGCTTGGCAGTGCAACCTCTCCCCACTAAACTGCCAGAGCTCCCTTATCTTGATGTAGTTCTTAATTCATTTTCTTTTAGATGGTGGAAAGATGTGTATGAATATACCAACAAGCACAGTAACATAATGGCAAGAGTTTTAGTAAGTAAAATAAAGAGCAAAATGTAATAAGTATAATGAAAGGAAACATAACATCAAGCAAATGAAATGCCTATGACTATACCAAAAACTTTAGCTGCAAAACATTTAATATTTGCTTAGTTTATTTGATAATTTCCATTGACCTAGTGGTCAGAAGCTGTACTGCAATTCCAAAGCCATTCAGTTCAAACCCACTAGTTGCTCTATAGAAGGATGGGCAATCTCATCCAGGGTGATTTACTGCTTCTAAAAACCCACTGGAGGGTCAGATCCAGAAAAGTTGGTTCCAACTCGATGACACACAACAATAATCATCATCATCATGATAGGTCATATATTTGGAATGTGACAAAACTGGGAACAGAAAGAAAAATAATTTAGAGAGAACAGTTTCTAAATACTTGCTTTAGTTCAGTGTGGAAAATATAATCCTATGGCTTGTCGACTGGGAAGAGATATAAGAAAACACATATGGATGTCAATTCTGGAATCCTGAGTTTAAAACTATAAAGAAGCACTTCAAACACAGGATAAATGGAATGAAACATCAAATAAGGAGAAAGCCATAACAGAATCCTAAATGGCTCATTACGACCATTTTAAACAGCTGCCAGGTCAGTTGGGCAATCTGGGACTACTGCAGAATCCACAACCATCAGTTGGCTGCTGATGATAAAGATCTGAGATTTGGGGAATGATCTTCCTCTACTACCACCAGGGCCGGGTCCCCACCCCCAAACCCCCAGATCCTATAACCACACAAACACACCAGCTGACTGCTTTTGGTTTGATTAATCCAGAATTTTTAAAACCTTTTTACAAATGACCTGCAACTAAAATTTGTGACTTCTGTGTGAAAATCTGGTTGGGTTTCAGTTTTGTTTTGTTTTTCTGATGGCGGGGGGGAGGAGAAGAACAGATAAAACTTGAAATGGCAATTTCATAAGAAACAGCTGGAAGGGGCAGCAATCTTGAATGAGAAACTAAGGTTTGACTTTATCCTTCAACTAGTCAGCATTTACTTACCCCATAGTAAAGAAAGCATCTCTTTCTCCTGGGGCAGAAGACTTAAATGCACTAAGTATAATAAGGTGAATGAAGAAGTATATGTTATAAAAAAAAATAGCAAAAACAAACTACTGTTGTCAATTCTGACTTATGGTGACCGTCCATCAGGTTTCCAAGGTTGTCTGTGAATTTTGATAAATGTTGATAGGTAGAGAATGGCTTCAGGCCTTTTGTTCATAGGGTTGCTATGAGTCATGCTCAACTTGAAGGTAAGCAACAACAAATCTCTATAGGAGAAGACAGCCCATCTTTCACTCAAGGACCAGTTCATGGATTCTAACCACTGACCATATTCCCGATACCACTAGAACTCTTTGATAAGAAAGAAATTAAAGATACTACAAAATAGACCAAAGACCCATGACGACATTGAAACTGCAGAAGCAGAACATTTCTTTAACATCTCTATAGTTGCTCTGCACAGACAAGTTTTGTCTATAAGGACAAAAAATTAAAAGTCAAACATGTTATATTCAGTTATATATAGAAAAGGATCTCACCTACACTTAGCCTCCACACCTTGTTATATATACTTTCCAGGAATTCAAAACAATTTATTTTTGAAATAAGAGATAGCTGAAATTGTATTTTAATAAGTTAACTCTTGAAAATGTTTCCTTAGTGAAATCTAGTCCTAAACCTAGGTGCATAGTGTATGATGAAGGTCTAAAGAAAGCTTATTTAACCCACATTAAATCTTGATAATGCATTAATGAGTCTTTTAAAGAGATAATTTTAATTCTCCAATCTTTGGCCATAAAGACTATATAGTGCTAATCTGCCTTGCCCTTTCAATTAAACTTGTTAAGGGCGTTCTATCTAGTCAGCACCCTGAATGGGCCATTAAAATTCTTGTTCACTAAGAGTTGTGTTCAGTGCTCTGTTGTTTTAAATTCCATTAAATCCAAATGGTCTTTATCGTCCCATGACCACTGTGACTTCAATCAGCCAATTTAATTACCTTACAAAATTGTCAGCAGTAACAGCAATGAAAAACAGGAAGCCCTATGACGTTATCAGATTGAAATCTTACTCTTCAATGTTTAATCTAGACCAGTCAATAATAATGATGTCCACTTACTTCCTTCCCTTCCGGGGACTTCTGACCTTACCTTTCATGTTGGATTTAAGGTTCAAAATTTATTTGGAGCATTTCTAGTACTTTTTGATAACTGGTTTACAAATTGAAAGTCTACAGAAGACAGTTTCACAACCCAAATCCATAACAAGCAACACTTATAAGTCACTGTATCAGAACATTCTACTGAGGAAAACAGAAGATCACCTGCAAACCGTACATGCTGCACATACAATAAATCAATTAAGAATAGTATATTAGAAAGATACTCTTCTAATATGTGAAAATAGGTAGCAATAATTTCCCATTAATAAATGTACTTAGGATTACAATAGTGCAGTGGAATTCTAAAAATAGGAAGAGAAAATTAATGAATTCCTCTCACTTGAAAATTAAATGTCTATTAGAAAAAAGGGAAGTATATTTTATCTGAAATTATGATAATTATCTTCCATCAAATGGTATAGCATTATCATCATGGACAACACTTTATCTAATGGTAAAAAGATTTCACAATTTCTGAGATGTCCCGCATTATCTACTCTATGGTATATTCCTCCTTTGTGTAGAAGTAACTCACATTAACTTTCCTGTGCTGAGTAAATGTTGAAACAGTGTCTATTGAGAATTCAGTGAATGAACACACTGTAATGATCACTTGCATCAAACCACCAAGCAAAACCTGTGTTGAGTGCACGTCTACTGACATATAAACTCGTGTTCACTTTTGAAAGACAACTGCACAAAGCCGGTATATGTGTCCCTTTCCTTGTGTCTGGAGGGAGACGGGGTACTATTTCTGGAGGACGAAAAGATCATTTTTCAAAGTCGCTTTCTGAAATGATTGCGCCTCCGCTGATGGATCACATCACAGTTACTCTTTGAAGCTTTAAAAATAAGTAAGAACTTACAAGAAAAACATTTTTCTTAAGTGTGACCGCTGTGTTGGTGATTCTTGGAAAGATTTTCCTTCCTGCCTTCCAGAGCTCAGCTTAAGCAGGTGTTCCGACTTTATCTGCAGCAGACAGTAGCCGCTATTACTCCCCCATCCCCACCTCCCAGGAGCCAGTTTTCTGCTTCCAGATAGAAGGCCACTCCTCCCTCCCGCCCACTTCACCTCCCAAAGGAAGAAAAATCTCTTTCAAAGAACTTGTAGAGTGTGGCAGCTTCTAAGCTCAGTCAATTCACTCGCACTCCTCGATGTTGTAGTACATCTGCTACTAATTATAACTTCGAGAGCAAGCATAAAATGCCCAGCAAACTGGAGAGATTTCCATAGGAACCTTTTCTGTTCCTTCTCACGTGGTGGGCTTGATCATCTGGGCAGTCCCTGAGCTCACTGATTGCATGTTCAGTGTTTGCAGAGGCTGGGTTGCGCGTTACGCCAGGGAGGTCCGTGAGTATCCGGGGGGCTGAAAGTAGGTATCAACTAAGAAGAATTTTCTTTTAAGCTGCATTCTACTTTAAAAAAAAAAATTTTTTTAAAAAAATATCAGAACGGTATGTTCAGCTCTTCAGAAAGGGTTAGAGAAGCTGCCCAAACAGTTTGGGAGAAAGTTTGGACTGAAGTCTTTGCTTGTGGGTTTATAATTCTAATTAAAATGTGGTCTTAGAAAAGCAATCTGACTCCAGAAATCACCGGCAGCTTAGTAAATTATTCCTTAGAGGTGATGCTTCACAGAGTCATACCCCTTGGACTTGTAGGCCAGCCATTCAGTGAGCTAAGCACTAGCTGGCCTGATTCCTTCACCTTCTCTCACTTCCCTAGCTCGAGTCGGAGGTCGGAGCAAACCAGGAAGAGAGGGGAAGTTTCTGTTCACCAAGAAAGAAATGATCTTGTCTCATTGAGACAATTTAACTGGGATACCTTGGGATTGGGCCGCCTGCACAAAGGATTCCCCCTCGGCCCTCTCCAGCAGCCAAAGTGACCTAGGAGGCAGCTGCAGAGAGACAAAGGTGCCTCATTTACATAGCAAGAGTGGCCCTCATGCTCTGGAGGCATGATTAGTAGAGGACATCTCACTTCAATCAGGGTGAAGGGTTGATCTGCTAAGATAC
This sequence comes from Elephantulus edwardii, assembly GCF_000299155.1. Taxonomy (NCBI): domain Eukaryota; kingdom Metazoa; phylum Chordata; class Mammalia; order Macroscelidea; family Macroscelididae; genus Elephantulus; species Elephantulus edwardii. Next base: position 13,528,514 of record NW_006399763.1, read on the forward strand.
AACTTGCTCAACATGCCCCCGGCCTCGGCGCTGGAGAAAAGCCAAGCTATGTAAAACCAAGTACATAGTACGCAGAAACAGGCTGCAGCCCACGCCCACCTCAAGGAACTGACCCCTGGCTAACCCTCAGGTCGCTTCTGCCTTTGCACCAGGCAGTCTTAAAAAGCTCCAGAATAGCGCCCCCGGGAGTATGCGGGAGAGTACTCTGAGAGGTCAGCCAGGAATCCAGGGAACTACAGGCCCCAAGATGGGATGCTCGGACTGAGGTCCTCCTGGGCCACTAAGTGAAGTTTTCTGGGGCTCTAGAGAGGAGTTCACTGTGGCTTGGAACGCCGCGAGGGAGGGCACAGCGCGTTTGGTTGCTTTGCGCTGTACGAAGACGAAAGAAGATGCAGGGTTGAGTCACAACCTCAGTGGGAGCAGAGAGGGGTGGCTGGGAGGAGGACAACACTAAGCCCATGACAGTGGACTTCCGCCAGCGGGGAAGAGGAGGGGTGGGGGAAGCCGCTGGACTGCGCTCTGCGGTTGCCATAGCACTTCAGAGGAGGCGCTGGGCAGCGGGCGGCTGGCCGCTCTCTGCCTCGCTAGGGGCGGGAGCTAGGCGCTCGGCGCCGCCTCCCGAGCAGATGCAGGAATCTCCTCAGCTTTAGGCCGTCCGCTGCTGCTGCTCAGGGGCAGCGGCTTCACTCGCAAATGAGACCCCATTCCTTAAGGCACGGGGCCAGGGATAAGGTTTTGGTTTGCCTTTTGAACCAAAGTTGAAAAATAACCTTTCTCAAGAACCACTTACATGGCGCTCAGCCAACCATCCACTACACTCAAAACATGTTTTCCCCAGAACAAAATAAAACTCCTATTATTGCATCAAAGTAGCCCCAACACGGAAATGTTCTAGTGATTACAATGTGCACAGTCTCTCCTCACAACTCAGGTCAGAAATCAGGAAAAGGATTTCCACATGGAAGGTGTTTAAAGTTAATGAAGAAAATAACAGGTTATCTAGAGACTGGGGTGAAAGTTTGGGTATCAAGGGGCTGGTGGGTAAGTCTTGACCTAGTACTCTATTTCCTGAAGACATTCTTAGTAAGCTTTGGTCTAGGAAAAAATGTATTTTTGTGTGTGTGTCAGCTGTTTTGGAAAGCTGCTACATACTCTGCTATAGTCGCCAAGATTTTTAATATGAAGATATGAAATGATCAGCGAATGTAACAATCTAATGATTCAGCAAATATTATGCTGCAAGACCAGAGCAGCAATAATTAAATCTTGAGAGTATTAGTGTCAGGTTTTGGACTCAAAGTGTTTTTATTCCAGTCTGCAAACATATTTAACCAGTGGATACTCATTCACAAACACATAGGAAGGAAGCTACCGAAGTATTCCAGATAAATAATTTATACTACTCAAAATACTGGGCAAAGCACCAGACTTTAACACTTACTGTGCTTGTAGCGGAACCGCTGAACACACACACATACACACTCATGCACTGATACAGAAACCTGTGTGATCCCCTTCACAGAAACAAGCATTCCAGTGGACGCTGTTGCTAAGAGCAACGTGCTTAAGTACTATCCAAAGGCATGAAAACAGGAGACCTACTACATTAGAAAATTCAGCTATAATCCATTGTCTTTTTTGTCATTATCAGTCTTATTGGCTCCAGGTGTGTTTAGAAAAGGCTGCTGGGAGTCCTTTCTTTAATATGTGAAAACATCCTTTCATTCCATCAAGCCTTGGGAAAGATGTTTTCCTCTCAATTTTGTTAGAGCAAAAGCATCTGGGAAAGGGAAAGACAGAAGAAGATGCTGTTGACATGATAGAAACGTAAGCACTCACTGCTGAGTTTCAATCTGACTTAGTGATTTAATGTATGGGTTTTTATCTCAAAGATACATAGTTGGGATTATATGGTTTCTTGCACTCTGGCTTAAATTCACTTGAACTGTTAGAGGAAATGTCCATAGTGGGCAAGTTTACACCCCATCGCCCTCTGTGTTCTCCTCACTCTTTTTCTACTTTAGGGAACTTTCCCTGACTACATTTACTAAAACTCCAGTGACCATCAAGAGGTGCTGAAGGGTGTCCGTGCTGTATTTCCTCCAAGGAAACCTTTCTGGCTCGAGCTCCCACTTGGATCCCACATTCAGTTTTTCCTTTGAGCTAGACAGAAATCCTGATTGCTCAGTCAATGGGACAGATTGCCCTAAAATATATTAACTGTCTCGATTCTTTCATCACACCAGTATGACACCAAGGCACAGATTTTAAACATTCCATACTCATCCCACACACAAGATCTTCCTTTCAAACTTATTACTCTCTTTAATCATTTATTAGTCTGTGAACAGCAAGTTTAAAACAAGCGAATATACAACAATCTTCTTACTATGATGCTATTGCACCCTGAGCGACAGCCTCTCCTTGTTAAGTACAGTATTATTATTTTAAAAGCTTTCTTCTCAGGGTGAGTACTAACAGCTGGGAAAGCCATGAGATTTCCCTCTTCCACCCCCCCCAACAATAAAAAAAAAATCTAATACAAGAACTCTAAAGGATAGTGCCTTTTATTTGCGCTAGAGGACCTGGCTGAGTCACTAGAAGCAGCAGCTCTACTCGCCAAAGAGTTGTCAGATACGAACTCCTCAGCCCCAGAAGCTGTGAGGCGTGCAGCCCCCCGCACGGACCACGCAGCCCGCCAAGCGCGAGAGATTCCCGGGGAGACGCGCGCGGGTGATGCTTGGCCAGCACCCCGGGCATCAGCACCATCAGGAGCAGGCTAATGTAGAGAAGCTATGCAGCGACCCCAACCACATAGAAAACATAAAAGGGGAGGGGGGGATAAAGAAGAAAAGGAACAGCAGGAGGTCCCTTAAAGCCTCAGAGGTGACTGAGCCAGGAGCACTCGGGAAGGCGCGGAGCCCACCGCCAGGCAGAGCTCGCTCCCTGTTTACATCCGGCCGCCACGGAGCCCATTCCAGGCGGCAGAGAGGGAAGGGGAATCTTACCGAATCTTAATACATGTGTGGTTCCTTGGGAATATCCGATCCACAGTAAGCAGAGCAGGAGTTTAATGGTGTGCCTGAAGACTGGATTACTTAGAATCGGGGAAATAATCTTCATGGTGTTCCTGTGCCCACACGCGCGGCACCCACTTCCCCGGTCTAGCGTTAGGCTCCCCGGTCGGGCAGGAATGAGGATGCGTCGAGTGGTGGCCGCAGACACGATCACGGCATGGTCACAGTGAGAAAGGAGTCTCCGCTTCCCAAACCCATTAGCAATCGCTGCATGTTCTTCACTCACTGCGCCAAGGAGCAACCTTCCCCTGCAAGGGATGGTGGGACATCCATGTTAGTCGGAGAGCATCCGGGAGAAATCCAGCTCGCACACCCACAATGTCCAGCCGCTCGAGCCTAGGGAAGGAGAGGAGGAGGAAAATCAATAGGAGATTCAGCCGTGGATACCGCCGAGGTGTCAATGGCAAGCTACAGTCCCAGCACAAAAGACGCTTTTGCTCGCAAAGCTTTTGCCAGGCCCTGTTCTACTGCACTGCTGCACAGCTTCTGACGTGAAGCCAAGATTAAGTGAGAAAAATTGAGATAGCTGCTCTCCTCTTAAGGCTTTTTGCCAGGGAGCTTCCCAATATGCATTATGCAACCCAAGTGAACTCCCGCTTAGGGTTTCAAGAAAGAAAGTTGGGTTTATTCACATGAAGGAAAATGCTTTTATTTTCAATAGGAGTCCTTGCTTAGAGAGCGTCTGGTGTGTGCAGATAGACTTCTTACAATCAACTGATGAATTTTAACAGATGACTAGCAAAGTCGAAGTCAAGAATTTACTGAAAATTCTAACTTATGTTTAGCTTTAAAGTCGGGTTTACTTACACTTTTAAAAAAGTACTTTTGCCAGGTATGAATATAGATTGGAATGAAATTAAGAGGAATGATGTAGTCTTTAAAACTTGATTAGGCTATCATTTGATTACTACAATGGAGTAAAAAATTTCAATAGACTTTTAGGAATAAAATGGAGTTAAAGGAATAATGTTTTCTCACCCATTTTTCAGCTCATGTAAAATAATTATGCATATATAAATAACAATGATGTTTCACACTGCAAACTCCAAAAATCTCCATAATTTATGCCTGAATTTCTTCTCATATTTCAAAACTTTTTACACTAGTAAGTGGAATGAAATAAAACATTGAGAAACTTTGGCAGTCTTAGCTTTGTCTGGAAATGCTAGTTTTCTGGTGGTATTATTTGGAATTCTGACTTGATATTTACAATTTGTAATTTATTCCTAAAAAGTGCAGAACATATTTTTCAACATTAACTACATTTTTCTTATTGAAAATAACTAATATATTGCCTTTGAGTACATAGATTTTTTTTTTTAATGCCCAATGCTAACACTATAGATTAGGAGGTAAAACTAACATAGATGGTAATAAATATGTCGCTGTTAATATTCGCAAATGATTAAGCAGTACAAAGGGCAAGTTGCTGGGACTATATCTTAAAATTATTTTTTTAAAAAATATTAACAATGGTTTTCTCATAGGTTAAACCTTTTGGGGGTGAAATAAATCATCACATCCTTTGAAAACTTAATTTTTAAAATAATGAGTGAAATGAGTACACTTGACTCTTGTTATGTTTTTTCCCCAGGTAGCAATAAAATACTATAATGTTTTCTCTCCATCATACTAATTTTTCAATAATAATTTTAAGATATAAGAAAATGTTGATTTGAGAAGAAACATACAATTTGCAAAGACATTTAGTGGCATTGATTTTTTTTTTTTAATGGAGGCATAACTGCAATGTCAAAAATAAGTATCATGAATGGCTACTTCTGCAGTCTAGCAGGCAATTCAAAGAATTTGACTATTTGAGCACTTTAAAAGGAACACCTAGTGCTAAAACTAAGGGTATCTAGCGACTCCTTCAGTCCACGTTTGAAATATCTCTTGTAAAAACATGTACAGCTCGACATGTTCTGGCTTGTATTTGCTGTCTCATTTATTCCAAACTACTTTTACATTTTATTTTTGATCCTAGCAGAGATAATAATAACTCTCAAGGTAACACTAATATTCTTATTTTTTAATCTGCCAATATAATTGGTGTCTACTGCCAATTATGTTCTATTGTGACTAATCAAAGCACTGCAGTTTTTCATCTAATGTAAACTGAGCAAATGAAAAAAAAAAAAACACAAAAAACTTCTTGTTCGTAATTCTGCTACCCTAATTAAATTTGATATTAGAGTTAATTCTGGTTAAATAAATTAACATTCTAAATAATTTCATTTGTATAGTATTGGCTGTTTAGCCAAAAAAAGAGAGAAGTCAAGCTTCCAGATCCAGGAAGTTCTTACACAATAAATAAAACAGGTGAAGTCTAGGATAAAATTTTCTTAGTGTTAACCAGTGCCCAAAGAACCAGTTTTTCACAAATACTAAAATAGGTTAATTTATATCCATCAACTAAATTGTAGGGTTTCAATTTAAATATAAACTGCATGCACCTGCCCAATTGAATTTCTGCAACACAGGAAAGAACCTTTCTTAAGGACCTCGGACAGCGCTCCAGGCATTGATTTATTCTAGAGTAGTACATTCAAAGTAGTATAGTAAATTCCAGGGTTATGAACACAGGACTTAAGGACACTTGCCCTTTAATGTTATGTAAATTTGCCTTCACTTTGAAATGACTTGAGCCAACCCCTACTCCAAACAAATTCTTCATCACAATCACCTTCACTTGCAGCTATTAAATCACTGTAAAGACATCATGCTTTTTCTTGTAAGAACTGTAAGCACCTGTTCAGACTTATCTGCAAAAACAAGATTAAGACACACTTAGGAACAGATCCTATCTTTAAACAGAGGACTGTCTGTAGGTTGAAAGGATAATATACCATTTGGACAGACAATGTGTATATATTTCTCCTGCAGAGTAAGATAATTTGAATTATTGCATTGTTCACATTGTCAAGAGGACTATTTTGTCAACTGTGCTATATGTATTTTTTCAGTATAGCTTACTAGATTCCCTAGCATACCTAGCCTACATCAACAGTCATCTGTTTTTCAGGGTATATTACCGCATACACTATTTACATTAACCGTGAGTTCCTGCATGAATACTACTACTCATTTGTCTGTATAAAGTATTGCCTGGAAAAATCACCAATAATTTACAACACTAAATAATGTGTTGTCAATAATGAGTAGGTAAAGACATGTCTAAAATGTACAATTAGTTATTGCCTCCAAATTCTCCACCTCTAGATTTCCATCTGTTAAAGGGTAATCAGATTAATTCTCATTCTTTCTTAATAAGCTTCACACACTTCCCAGGGTAAAACACCTAAACTACATCCCCAATAATACAACAAAATGATTTGGTAGTGTAGGAGACATAATAAAGCACTGAAGTCATTATCAATTTCTCTCCAGCAATATCACACACCAGAGTATGGAGACTATACAAAAGATTGATAAAGTCATTATAAAGTATTTCACTGACAAAATTCAACTCTTTTGAAAAGAGTGCCAGTTCAGTAATTTTCTACTTTTTTAAAGAAAATAGCAACTAGCTCTTGGACCTCAGGTGACCGTATATAATTAGTAACAGGAAAAGTGTACACACCTTATGCCACTGAGGTTTTCTTTTCTTTTTCTTTTTTTTTAAAGGAGGGGTCACTTTAACCATATGGCACCCAGAACCCTTTATTTTCTAGATGCCAAAGCTCTGTAGATTCCAAGGTCAAAGCAGAAATGACAAACTGCAAACACACATGTATGCACACAAATAGTGTAGCCATATCTAAATGTAAGCCTCGAAAATGCCACAGAAAGCAGATGTGAAGGAATATTAAGAAATGATAATAAAGAGAAAAATTGGTATCATGTTAATGTGAAACTTGTTCAACAATAATGGAAAAAATCCATTACCTCCATCTTTCACAGCATTTTTATATTTGCTGACACTAATGACCTCTTATTCTTGGCCACTATTATTTGAGAAGCAATTTTAGTTTCCTGTTCTCCCAGGGAAAATGAATCTCATTCTAGTTAGCTGCCACCTGCTGGGGCATGTACAAATGTGTAATAATCCTTATAGAACATTTAAAAAGACAATGCCTACTCCTTTTGCAGGAAACAGCAAATATAATCCCAGGACAACCTAAGTATTAAAGCTGTTCCATATAGCTCTCTATAGCCAATCTATATTTAAAAATTTTTGTCAGATGGAATTCTTACTAAGGATTCCACTTGACTTAGCACATAAGTTTTGCTGTTTCCTGACATTTGAGAAATCTCACCATATACAATAGCACCTGACCTATTATTCTTCCATACATGTGGCCAGTTTTTACTGCAGCTGAGCTAAAATAAACAGCCTGCAGATCTTTGGCATGAAAAGTGCCGGGAAAAAGTCAAACTGATATTAGTTAAAATCACACTGTTGCATACTTGCACTTCACTCTTTCTACCTATGAATACTATGGCACCTTTTTATTCTAAATAAATATCACTCATTCTGCCAACATTCTGCCACACTGATGATTAATCTCATTTAGGGTTTTAACTAATCATTAAATGTCTAAAAGAAGTTGATCTTAATGAAGAAATTGAATTGGAAAATATTTACATGGCTTGGCGCTTTTTTAAAACTTCAGCCTATGTATTATTGGATAGGTTTACATAGAAGAAAATAAACAGGTTAGACTTCTAGGTAGCACTCATTTCTCTACTACCTTCCTAATGTAATTTCCTTTTTATTTGTTTTTTAAATAAGTGTCTAAGGCCACTGGGAGGAAAGTGATGGGTGCCTTGATGGTAACAGAAGTGGATTCTATAAAAGTTATAATGTAATGGACACAGACAAGTAAAAATTTAAATACTAGATCACATCTTTCGGCAACTAACAGAGACTAATTAAAATTCAAATAAATCCATCATCTGCTATGTAATGAAAATAATCATTAATTCATAAGGACTTTCGGAGGGCAGAATACTTACAGTATGGAGATGAGGGAAATAGTAGAAGATAATCTGTGTGTACCAAATGGACAGTAGTAGTAAATTTTCTAGTATCCTCTCTTCCCTCAATTGCTACCTAAGGAATCTCAACTCTGTTTAGTGAAGAAACCCTGTCTCACTGAAGGTAAAAATATCAGGGAAGAGGGGCCGTTAAAAGTTCTTGAGGTTTATGATGCACTTGGTTGACAACCCTATTCCTCCTGCTCTCCCCTAACAGAAAGCTCCCTGAGTTTTTTTCAGGAACTGTCAATACTGGCGCCGGTTAAAATGAGTCTGTACCTTTCAGTACAGATTAAGGAGCAGGACTGAAGGAATGGTGGGTGGATGAGACGAAGCTGGGGAGTTCCTTAGACCTGCAAACAGAGACTTAGCTTCTTGCCATCTGTCTCACTCTCTTCGCCTCGCATGAGTCGCAGTCACTGAGGCCACTTATTATTTTATGTAGAGAACTCGTGCGTCTAAAGCCAACCGAGCCAGTTGCATCTTTGATGGAAATTTGCTGAGAGGAGCTGGACAAAGCCACGAAAAGGTCCAGTGGGTGCTCGGGGAGCACCCAGCTTGGTCGCGCTGCTGGTAGCCTTCTTCCTTCTCTTCCAGGGGAAAATGCCCCGAGCCCACCCCCGGTGTGTCTTCAGTCCTCGTGGGAACACACACCTTACGGGGAAGCCAGGAACGGAACCTACCCAGGGGGAGTCCTTACCTGTCACTGGGGGCGAGGTGGGCGGGGAGGGGGAGGGATGGTCCTCGGGGAGGAGCAGCCCAAGGAGGTCGGCCGGGAAGTCCCGGGCTTCGGACCGAGCAGCGCAGCCGCCGGCGCCGAGCGCGAGTGACGGCTGCAGCGGAGACTGAGACCGAGGAGCAGCGGTGGCGGCGGAGACGGACACGCCTCCTGGCGGGGGTTCCGCGCCTCTTGCTTTAAAGGCGCCGCGCTCCTTTCCCGGTGCCCCCTGAGCGCTGCTGGCGGCCAGGGCCACTTCGGCCTGGCACCAGCCCCAGAACAGTCGCAAAGAGCATGGGATTTTTGATCATCTTTACATGTGAACGTTTTGACACCCGTGACCAGGAAGACTTCCCCCTCTGCACACACCCACGCCAGCTGAATTGAGTCAGGGACTAAGGCAGAAATCTATCAGGGAATATTACAAATCGCTGTGGGATTTGCCTGGCTCTAGGTGGTAACCGTAAGCATGAGGAGCCCAGGCACATTTGATTCGAGGTTGCAGCTTTTTTTGCCAGTCCGAAACCATAGCAACGAAACTTGTCAGCTGCCGGGGATGAGGAGCAGCTGGTAGTCTCCAAAGTGACCCTCTGAGTCACAACGTTTTTCATTCACCCAGACGCCTGAAGTCGCTGAGCCTGCCCCTAGTCTGGGCAGCTGAGAACAGCAGCAAGGAAAGGAACCTCTCCCTAATATGAAGGGCTGGGGCCTTGGATTGCCTCCCTAATGATGTGCACCATCACCTCTCCTGGCAACCTATAAGGCCCCTGAACTGTCAACTCCACCAAATAGAGAAAGAAGTTGTTTTTGATATCTGATAAGTACTGAATCTAAGATTACAGCCTCAAAGATTGGTGAAAGGATCTTGAGAAGCAGTTGTCTGTTGGACTTGTTAAAATGCCTGAGGTGGTAATTGGCCTGAAATCTTTTGCATCACAGGTTGCAGGCAGGGCCTGCACCAGAGAGCCATCAGACTTCCTTCTTTTCTTGATGGAATTGATTAGCTTCTGTAAACAATCTCAATTTCTGCTCCTGAGGTCAGAAAAGTCAACACCTATTCAATACCGTTACTGTTTTCTCTTTGGGCTTAAAATATTAACTAGAAGTTCACCTCAGAAGAAGCTGGTAAAGCAGCAAAGCAGGTTTGTTGGCAGTAGTTGGAATTTGTCTACATTCCTGTGCAGCCCACCACAGATAGCCAACAACCAAACCAAACCAAGCCCTACACATTGCCAATGGAGTTGCTTCCCTATAGGACAGGAAAGAACTGCTTGATAGGGTGTCCAAGGCAATAAATCTTTATGGAAGCACATTGTCAGTGTATTTCTCCTGTAGACTACTGGGTTAAAATTGACCATCTTTTGATTAGCAAAGACGAGTTTAACCACTGAAACACCAAGCCTTTTTCCACAGGAGTCTCTAATTTCAAAGGTCCCTAGGGACCAGTTGTCTGGCTGAAGACTGATGTCTAGCCTTTGCTGACTCCTTTTCTAAAACACCCCCAGTAAAGTTAAACAATGGCTCACTGGAGCTTACCAGAGCACCATCCTCCACATCAGAAGGCCAGTGATTTGTTCAGCCTAGCCATGAAACACACAGCAATTCAGTCCTGCTCAAAACCCCTGAGGGCACGGAATGGCTGAACCTTCTATTACTTACTTCAGTATCTTATCAGAAAAGAATTAGATCCTGAAGAAGGACATAATGCTTAGTAAAACAGCGGGTCAACAAAAAAGACTCTCAAGATGGATTGACGTAATTGCTGCAACAATGGGCTCATATATAGCAATAAGTTTATAGACAGTGTAGGACAGGCAGTATTTCTTCTGCTGTACATAGAGTTGCTATGATTTGGAGCCAACTAGACTAGGCATCCCTAACAACCAACTCTACGCAGATTCACAAGGAAAATCACTAGCTTCTATTCTCTTGATCACCACTCCTGAATCTCTATGCCTCTCACTTACACTTTGCTAGTAGAAACCACTTAGAACTAGAGAGGTTCAGGAGAGATGAGTTAATGGCAATGATGAGTAAGTCATTTAAAGAACTCAGAGGGTGCCTGGGAAACTCTTATAATTGAGTCAACAGCAGCCTTGTTGTACCAAGTAAATAATAGTCAATGACTCCATTGTACATAGGGGAGCGGGTAGCACAGACGCGTGACTGGCTCGGGGCGCCTGGGCTCCAGCTGCTGTGACCTGCAGTCTAATGGATCCTCGAGGCATGGCCGAATTTTGGCCAGGCCCAGAAAAATGCCCCATTCAGTTCTATTCCTCATGGGAGTAATGAAGGCAACTTGTCTACTGGCCAAAGACATACTCCTTGTCACCATACCAACTCAGTCTTACTACTTCCAGGGAGGAAAGAATTAAATGCTGGGATACAAAATAGATTGCAATAGAAATTCCTAAGTGAGGGCTTCCAATTCTGTTTCACTGAGACCTGAGTGTAGAACAGAGAATGTGTCTAAACTGACCTTAAGTACATAAATCTGGTACCCAGTAGGTGCTGAATAAAAGAATAAGATTTGGGATTAGCCTTCTACTTTCAAAACGATAACCCCCAGATCCACATTGAATCTGAGGAAGGAGAGATTTTGAACAACTTTCTCAAATTGTTGAGTGATTTTTAATTTCATTGTGTACTTATCTCCAGGTCAAAAAGAATGCACACACTTACAGAGAGAGAAATTATAGGCCTTTTCAAGGGCATGGGATGGAAGAAGAGGAGGGGAGAGCAGAGGAAGAAAGCTGGTAGAAGGGTGGAACAAATCAAAATTACACATGTTGTGACAAATTAAGTTCCTCAGTAGCAAAACATTACCTATATCCTAATAAGGAAGGGAGACTAATAAAGAAGCATTAAACTACATATTGATTTAACCCTTCAAAAATTTATCAGAAGCTGTGCTGTTGCATGCTATGGAATAAGAACTGATCCATAGCTGACCTTTTAGCAAGTTTTTAGAGACAGCAAATTGCATGGGAAGAGACTGTCCATCTTTCTACCTCAGAGCAGCTGGGGTATTCTGTTTGCTTTTGGCTTGACAGCACTACCCAATAACCATTAGGCCATCAAGACTCCATATCAAAATCTATAGAGCATTTTTTTTCTTATTATGTTTGTTCTAGGATTTATGAGGCTTAAGACTAAAAGAATTAGACTCAAATTTTTCTTGGAGAGCTGTGAGGCTTTTTCCTTTCTGTTCTCTGTCATCTTTAAAACATAATCTTCCATCTTTAAGAAAGTTGCTGTGACCCTCAGCTAGAGTCTTACAAAGAAACCACTTTCCTAATCTTCTTTTCTTACCTCTCAAAGTGCTGTTAGAACACTAGCAGCTCCGAGACTCCAGCTCCTTGAAGATCCAGCAGGAACCAGGCTGAATTTCCAATCTTCCCACCAGGCTTTGTTTATTTGTTTTCAACCATTTGGTTGAATTGAACGTAGAAACGGAAGGTGTTATTTTAGCTTGTCAAGTCCAATGCCTTCATTTTACAGGTGATAAAAACAAAAGTGAGAGAAAAGAATGGCTTGCCCAGGGGGTGGCAGAACTGAGACTGCCTTCTATCTTTCAAGAGTAGCATCAGGTTTTCTCATTTCATTCCCTTTCAAAATCATCTGAAGATAGGACTAAAATAAACTTGCAGGCCATCTGGTCTGTTTCAGGTCCATAGACCTTAAATTCATTTTGAAAAACAAAACAAACTAAAGATCAAAAAATTATATATAAATATTATTTACGCATATTTCTATAGTTAAACTATTTATTTATAAGTGAAACATTTTTCTACATGGTATTAAAAGATACACAAACACATGAAACCCATCTTCAGACCTCAAGGATAAGAATCACTAATCTAGTCCAACATCATTTTACAGATAAGAAAACCTAGACCAAGAAAATGTGGAGCAATAGACTTGGTGAAGAACAGTTCTAGGACTGAAGTTCTAGGACTAGCTTTCTTGATGCCAATCTGTAGAATTCCCTTACTTCTTTTTAACTATAATCTTAAATAAATAGCACTTATATTTCAATAATAATTATGTAATAATTTCCCTCTAAATAATTTATAACTTCACTTGAAGGAAAGAATGTATTCCTTTCTGAAACCTCTCAATATATTTTTTTAAGCACATACTGTCTACTGGACCCTGTTCTGATGACAGTAAAATGACAATGAAAAAAATAAACCAAACTCTTAACCTTACTGAGCTTAGTGGCAACATGATAGCAAATACATAAATAGGCAAACAAAATCTAAGATATAAAAGTGTTTAGGGGGGAAATAAAGCAGAGTATGCAGAATAAGGCATGAAGTGAAAAGACAGAGATTAGAGGAGGTGTGAAGGGTAGAATGGTGAGGAGTAGTTTTGTTGAAGAGGGTTCTAGGCAGAGGAAACCATGAATATAAAGCCCCTGAGGTCAGAAACAGTATAAATGGCCTGAAATAGAACAGGGAAACTGTGTCAAGGAGATATAAGATATGAAGACAGGTAGAAAATCTAGTCAAGCAGGGACTGAAGGTAATGTCTTATAGAGCTTCAGAATTTACTCTGAAGGCAACAGGCAGACCATGAAGGAGTTTAACTATGAATCATGGATGGAGGAGTCTGAAATGACACATATGTTAAAGAGATAGTGTGCCTTCTTTAAGAAACTCTAGTAGAGACTCTGAATATTGTATTAGAATGCTGAGAAGCCAAAGTAAGGGAAGAAATCAAGACATGAAGGAGCTGAATGGAAGATTTCAAAGGGCAACATGGGAAGACAAAGCAAAGTGCTATAATGAACTGTGTGAAGAGATGGAGTTGGAAAATCAAAACTTGCTCAGCATTCGTTAAGCTGAAGGAACTGAAGAACAAATTCAAGCCTTGAGTTGTGATACTTAAGGATGTTGTGGTCAGAGTGTTGAATGACTAAGAAATCATTGAAAGATGGAAGGAGTACACATAGTCACTATATCAAAAAGAATTGGCTGACACAGAAGATTGTCATGAAACAGTGTATGATCACGAGTCTATGGTGATGAAGGAGGAAGTTCAAGCTATTCTGAAGAAACTGGTAAAAAATAAGGCCCCAGAAATTGATGGCATACAATGGACATATTTCAACAAACAGATGCTGCCTGGATGCTTTCACGAAGTTTTGCCCAGAAATTTGGAGGAAAACAACCTGGCCAATTGACTGTAAGAGATCCCTGTTTGTGCTCATTCCAAAAAAAAGGTGATCTGACAGAGTGTGGAAATTATCGAAAAATATCATTATTATCATATGCAAGCAAGATTCTGCTGAAAATTCCCCCAAAATTACTAGAACAACACATCAACAGAGAACTGCCACATGTTCAGGCTGGGTTTAGAAGAGGGTGTGGCACTAGGGAAATTATAGAAAATGTTAGATGAAATATCAAAAGAAGATGGGGAGGGGGGAGGAAGTTGGAGGGAATACATGGAGTCACTGTGCCAAAAAGAATTGATTGACATTGAAGAATTTCAGGAAGTGCCATATGAGCAAGAACAAATGGTAATTAAGGAGGAAGTGAAAGCTGGATTAAAAGCATTGGCAAAAAATAGGGCCCTAGGAATTGATGGGATATCCATTGACTTATTTCAGTTAACAGAAGCAGCTTTGGATGCACTCACCAAGTAGACGCCAGGAAATTTAGAAGATGGGTTTCTGGCCAATGGATTGGAATATGTCCATACTTGTTCCTATTCCCAAGAAAGGTGATCCAACTGAATGTGGAAAATATTGAACAATATCATGAATATCTATGCAAGCAAAATACTGTCAAAGATCACTAAATAATTAATAGAACAGTACATAGATAGGGGGCTGCCAGAAGTTAAAGCAGGATTTAGAAGAGGCCATGGCACCAGGGATGTCATTGCTGATGACAGATGGATCCTGGCTGAAAGTAGAGAATACCAGAAGAATGTCTATTTGTGTTTTTACTGACTATGCAAAGGCATTCAACTGTGTGGATCATAGCAAGTTGTGGCTAACATTGAAAAGGATGGGAATCCCAGAGAACTTGTGCATATGCAAAACCTATACCTGGATCAGGATGTTGTATGGACAGAGCAGGGGAACACCGCATAGTTTAAAATTAAGAAGGGAGTTTGTCAGGGTTGTATTCTTTCTTGATGCCTATTTAACCTGTCTGCTGAGCAAATATTTGAAAAGTTGGACTCTATGAAGAGAAATGTGGCATCAAGGTTGAAGGGAGACTCATGAATTACCTGCCTTGTGCAAATGACACTATCTTGCTTGAGGAAAGTGAAGAAGACTTGAGACACTTGTTGCAGAGGATCAAGGAATGCAGTCTTCAATTTGGGTTGCATCTCAATTTCAAGAAAACAAAGATTCTTACCACTGAACATCATGGTGCAAAGAGAAGAGATTGAAACTGTCAAGTGTTTCATCTTACTCGGATCCACGATTAACATCCTTGGCACCAGCAGTCAGAAAATCAGGACATGCACTGCATTGGGAAATTCTGAAGTTAGGGAACTATGAAAATTCTTGAAGAGTAATGATGTCAGTTTCAGGACTAAAGTGTGTCGGATTCAGGCCATGGTCTTTCTAATCACTTGCTATGCATCTGAGAGCTGGTCAATGGATAGGGATGACAGAAAAATTGATGCCATGCCTTTGAGTTATGGCGTTGAAGAAGAGCCTTGAACATCCCATGGACTGCCAAAAGAACAAATAAATATGTCTTAGAGAGGGTACAGCCAGAGTCCCCTCTGAAGGCAAGGATGATGAGGCTTCACCTCACATACTTCAGATATGTTGCTAGAAGGGGCTTTTCCTTGGAGAAGGATATGATACTTGGGAGGGTAGAGGGTTGGAAAAGGAGAGGAAGACCCTCAACCAGGTGGATTGACACAATGACTGTTGCAATGTGCTCTTGTGTGTCAGAAAGTGTGAAGATGTGTGTGGTTCAGATGCTGTTCATAGGGCTGCTATGAGTGATATTCCATTTGATGGCACCTAAGAACAACAACAGGTGAATCTTGGCTGAAAGCAGAGAGTACCAGAGGAATGCCTATTTGTGTTTCACTGACTATGTAAGACATTTGATTGTGTGGATCACAAAAAATTATGGCTAACTTTGAGAAGAATGGGCATCTCAGAACATTTGATTGTGCTTATGTGAAACCTATACTTGGGCCAGGAAGCAGTAATGAGAACAGAGCAAGGAAACACTGCATGATTCAAAGTCAGGAAAGGTGCATGCAAGGGATGCATCCTACCTCCATACCTTTTCAGTCTATATACAAAACACATCATCCAGGAGGTGGGTTTCTATGAGGAGGATTGTGGCCTCAGGATTGGAGGAAGACTCATCAACAACCTGTAATATGCAGATGACACAAACTGATTGCTGAAACTCAGAAGGGCCTGCTGCATTTACTGCAGAAGATCAAAACTATGGCCTTCAATATTGACTGAAGCTCAACATCTAGAAAACAAAAATTCTTACCACTGAGCCAATTGGCAGCACCTCAATAGATAGAGATTGAAATTGTTAACAGATTCAGTACGCTTGACTCCACAATCAACATTTTTGGTACCAGCAGCCAGAAAATAAAAATGCAAATTGTACTGGAAAATCTGCTGTCAGGGACCTCTCCAGATTACTGAAGAGTAATGATGCCAGTCTAGAAACTAAGGTTTGCCTGATACAGGGCATGGTATTCACAATTCCTTGCTATGCATCAGAAAGTTAGACAATGACTAAGGATGATAGAGGAATCGATGCCTTTGAGTGGTGCGGAAAAGGGTATTGAATATACCATGAACTTCTAAGAGAACAGAAATGTCTGTCCTGGAGAGGGTGAAACAAGACTGCTCCTTGGAGGCAAGGATTTTGAAGCTCCATCTGACATAATTTTGACATGTTGTCAGGAGGGGCCAGTCCCTGGAGAAGACTATCATGCTTGCAAGGGTGGAGGAACAGCACAAGAATGGAAGCCCCTGGATGAGATGGATAGACTCAGTGACTGGGCAAGTGAGAGTAGGTGTCTTGGAGACAATGAAATTGGCTCAAGATAGAGCACGAGTCAGTGCTATTGTACACAGGGTCATCATGAATCACAGGCAACTAGATGCCACATAACAATAAGATTTAATGAAGTGTTTGATGGCCTGGTAGTAAGAAGATGCACTCCCAACCAGAAGACATGTAGCTCTAATTTACTAGCAGTTCCCTAGGAGAAAGATGGGCAGTCTTCTTCCACGTGATTTACAGACTCTGAAAACTCATTAAAGGATCAGCTATGATTTGGTTCCAACTCATTGGAACAGAACAACCTCAACAGTAAGTTTAATAAAGATCGAAGTAAAGTAAGACAGTCAGTTAGGGTGCCACTGTATTACTCCAGGCAAGACTGAACTGGACAAGAATAGTGGTCATGGAGATGGTGAAAATTGGTCAGGTCTTAAATTTATTTTAAAGTATATTTGAGAGAATTTGCTGATGGAGTAGATGAAGAATGATGCCAAGGTTTTTATCCTCAGTAACTAGGGGATCGAGTTGCTATTTATCGAGATGGAGAAGATTATAGGAGGAGCAGGTGTGAATAATGAGGGAGGATTTTGGACATATTAGGTTTGTGACAGGCTTTTGACATTCAGGTAAAGATGCTGAGTATGCATAGGTCTGGAGTTTACAAGAATAAAAGACATTTGCTAGTCCATTAGCTCATAAAATAATTGAATTTACCTAAAGAATAAATGTAGAAAGGAAAGAGTTCATGATCCTAAGTACTGCGATATTCTAAAGTACAGATATTGAAGATAGCAGAGGAATATACCAATGGAGATACAGTGCCAGGCACTCAGGTAAAAGGAGAATACAGAGAAATGAAGAAAATACTCCTAAATATGTGGATTGATGAAATATTAAAAGGCTCCTACAGTCAGGCAAAATAGTTTAAAAAATTGTCTATATTATTTAGCGATGTGGATGCCATTGCTTACCTAACAGTTTTGGAGAAATGTTGGGGATTAAGACAACCTTGAAATACGTTACAAAGATAATTGGAGAGAATTTAAAATGAAGAATGAAGCCAATTTTTCAAAGAATTTTGCCTCAAAATAAAGAAGATAAATAGGGCAGTATCTTTAAGACAATTTGATAAAAATATTTTTAACAATGAGATGGTGCAACATGTAAGTATTGTGATGGTAGTGGCAAAGGAATAAAATTGGTACTGAAAGACTGATGAATAGGTAATTTGTTAGTAAAAAATGGATTGAATCTACAAATTAGTCTTAAGTAGCAAGAAATATCGGTCTTTTACTTGTAGTATTTGAGGAAAGTACTGAATAATCTATGGACTGAAAAAAACAAACAAACAAGTGTGACTCGGAAAAAGTTAAATCAGGGTTCTCTTTAGAGACAAAGATGTGAAACTTTGTTTCACTTATTTTGGTGATGCTATTAGGAGGCAGTAGTCAGAACAGAGCAGGGTAACACTGCATGGTTCAAAATTGGGAAGGGTGTACACCAGGGATGCATCCTGTCTCCATACCTTTTCAACATGTATGCAGAGCAGATTATCCGGG
>NW_006399763.1:13547618-13549544 GCF_000299155.1 Elephantulus edwardii
GGTTGGCGCAGGATAGAGCAGGGTTTAGACCTGTTGTGCATAGGGTCGCTATGAGTCGCAAATGATTTGACAGCACATAACAACAACAACAACATTAGGAGGTTTCATTCCTTGAAAAAACACTTCATGCTAGGAAACGTGTAAGGTCAGGAAAAGAGATCCTCAAAAAGGCGGACTGTAACACTGGGCTTGATCATGTCAGAATTTGGGGCACAACATCAAGCATTCATGAAGATGGTGCAGACTAGGGCAAGACTAAATTGTGTGGTTCATAAAATTGCTATGAGACATAGTCAACTCAATGGCACCTGACAACAGAAATAGTGCCAATTAATAAAGGAATAGAAGAAGAGGCAAAGTATATTACAGATGAAAATTGGTTTGTAGATAAAGAATTTGAAGTATATATGAACTCCAGTGCCAATTTGTCTTGTTACACTAATGCCTTCCTCACTGTGATCCGATTCCCGTCATCTCAATTCTTGTAAAGACACTTGCTTTGTTTGGTATCACCTGATCGTTGTTGTTCTTGCTATGTGTCTTCAAGTCCTTTGGGACTCATAGCAGCCCTATGTACAACAGCTCTGAGCCCTGCTCTATCCTGTGCCAACTTTATTGTCTCTGACACTCTTGCCTCCATTACACCAGTCACTGAGTCAATCCATCTCATCGAGGGTCTTCCCTTCTTTTGTTGTCCTTCCACCCTACCAAGCATGATGTCCTTCTCCTAGGACTGGTCCCTCCTTGCAACATGTCCAAAGTATGTCACATGAAGTTTCAGAATCTTTACCTCCAAGGAGCAGCCTAGTTTTACCCTCTTCAGGACAAACCTGTTTGTTCTCCTAATAGTTGATGGTATAATCCATACTATTCTCCAGAACCTCAGTTCAAAGGCATCAATTCTCTTTCTATCATCCCTAGTCATTTTCCAGGTTTCTGATGCATAAAAAATAATTGTGAGGACTATGGCCTGATCAGGTACATTTTTGTCCCTAGACTGACATTGTTGCTCTTCAGTACTCTAGAGAGGTCTGTGACAGATTTTCCCAATGCAGTTTGTCTTTTGATTTCTTGGCTGCTGGTGCTAAGAGTGCATATTGTGGAACCAAGCAAACTGAAGTTATTAAGAACCTCAATGTCTTCATCTATCATGAAGTTGCCAATTGACCTCATGGTAAAAACCTATGTTTTCTTGATGTTGAGCTTTAATCTATACTGAAGACTATGGTCCTTGACCTTCTACAGTGAACACCTCACATTCTCTTGAGTTTTGGCAAGTAAGGTTGTGTCATCTGCATAATGGAGGTGATTAATGAGTCTTCCTCTAATCCTGATACCACATTCCTCCTCATAAAGTCCAGCCTCCTGAATTATCTGTCATGTCTATGTATTGAAAAGATATAGAGACAGGATGCACACCTGATGCACATCCCTGAAGCATAGCTTTCTTGATTCTGAACCATGCAGTGTTTTCCTTCTCTGTTCTGACTACTGATTTCAAGTCCAAGTACAGGTTTGCATTTTTATGCACTTCTGCTTTTTCTAGTGCTGTGTTTATTGTACCCTCTCTGGTTTGGGATGATATTTTTTTTTAAAAACTCTGTACTCTTGAATACTTCTTTATTTTTAGAGTTCATGGTCTGTTCAGCTCATTAATATCTTGATTTCTTCCCTTTGCTTTAGCTTCTCAATGCTCTAGTGAAATATTCAGTCTATTCTGATATCCATCTTGATCTCCTCCTCCTCCTCCTCCTCTTCTTCTTCTTCTTCTTCTTCGTCTTTGCAATTATCCCTGGATGATATTCTTGGTATGCTCCTACAGCTCATCTGATCTTCCCTCATTAGTGTTCAGGACCTCAAACCAGTTCCTGAGACAAAAAGTTTGACCACTGGGCCAATAGGAAGCATCATGACAGATGGTAAAGA
>NW_006399763.1:13549704-13550755 GCF_000299155.1 Elephantulus edwardii
AGAAAGCTGGACAGTGACTAGAAATGATAGAAGGAGAATTGATTCCCTGGAGCTGTGGTGCTAGAGAAGAGTATTGAATATACCATGGACTACTAGGAGAACAAATAGGTTCATCCTAGAAAGGGTGAAACCAGGCTGCTCCTTGGAAGTAAGGATTCTGAAGCTTCATCTGACACATTTTGGACATGCTGCAAAGAGGGATCAGCCCTTAGAACAGGATGTCATGCTTGGGAGGGTGGAGGGACAGTACAAGAGAGGAAGACCCTTGATGAGATGGATTTATTCGGTGACTGGGGTAATGGGGGTGGTGTGTCAGAGATAATTTTGGCACAGGATAGAGCAAGGTTTAGGGCTGTTGTACATAGGTTCACTATGAGTTGTAGATGACTTGACAGCACATAACAACAACATATTTAAGAGTATAAAAATTAAAAAGAAAAAATCATTACAAACCAGAAAGGGTACAGTAAACACAGTAGTAGAAACAACAGAAGTGTATAAAAGTATAATCTAGAATATGAAGATCAAAATGGCAGATTTTTTCAATAAATTGGAGTTACAGAAAAGTAGATTAGAAGAAATAAAAAAGAGAGTTAGCAAGTTAGAAGACAAAAATTTTGTTGGGGAAATTACTAGACGAAAAAGAAAACAGAAGATGGAAGGAAAATGAAGAAAATATTAGAAACATGTGGGATAATATGAGAAGGAACAACATACCTATAATTAGAAATCCAGGATAGGAGAACAGGGAAAGTAATGAGAAAATGGAAGAGGTACTAGAAGAAAACTTTCTTGATATGAAAAAACAAGGAAATCCACATTCAAGAAACTTAGTGAACTCCAAACAGACTAGACTCAGAAATAAAAACATTAAGGTATATCATAGTCAGATTCTCCCAAATCAAAGATAAGAAAGAATACTAAAAGCATAGGAAAAATAAAGAATCATACAGGAGAGAGACCTTTTGAATATCAGGAATGTGGGAAAACATTTAGAGGGTCTCATTTCTCATAGAAGAACTCACACAGGAGAGAAACTTTACGGATACCA
>NW_006399763.1:13551395-13552472 GCF_000299155.1 Elephantulus edwardii
AATAATCTACATATACACGTAAGAATTCAAACAGGTAAGAGACCTTATGAATGTAAAGAATACGGGGAAAGCATTTGTACACTCAGGTGACTTAAGTGCATGTGGAAAAATCCATACAGGAGATAGACCTGTGAAGGTCAGAAACGGGGAAAACATTTCTGCCATCACGTGAACTCACTGAACATAGAAGAATCCACGCGGAAGAGAAACTTTTTATGGAGGTAAGGAATGTGGTCAGACCTTCAGTGAATGAGTTTCCTGTACAGCACAGAGAAGAAGTCGCACAAAGAGACCTTGTGAAGGTTAGAACTGTTGGACAAGTTTTCCTCGTCTGCTGCACTGAATAAGCATGAAAGAATTCACCCAGGCGAGAGACCTTAGGAATGTAATCAACGTGGGAAAGCATTTCTGTGGTCCTCTGACCTCACTGGACATGGGAGAGTTCACACAGGAGAGAAAGCTTAGGAATGTAAGGACTGTATGGGAAAGCATTTGCACAGTTAGGTCCCCGCGTGACACATAGAAGAAGTCACAGAGGAGAGAGAACTTAGGAAAGTAAGGAAAGGAGAGAGAGCTTTTGAGACTCTGGTATGTGAGTTATCCATGACGAGTTCACCTAAGGTAGACCATCTCAAGGGAAAGAATGTGGGACAGCCTTTCTCCAATCAGACACCATGAGGACATGCACAGATTCACACAGCAGAAACCTCTTATGTATGTGAGCAAGGGAAGACACAGTTTATCTGTTCCTCACTGGATATGTTGACACTCACCCTGGAGACAGGCCACATGAATGGAAGGAATAGAAGAATGAGTTCAGTCCATCCTCTGTCCTCAACAGGCACCTGAGAAGTCCCACTCCATAAGACAGGTGAAGCCAAAAAACCAGGAAACTCTTAATCTTCCTGGTGATGTCCCAGAGGAAAACTGTCATTGTGCCTTGGAGAGGGAGATATTTGCAGTGGTTTTTATATGTGTTCTGTGTGTGGGTGTCAATCATTGTTTGTTGGAACTGTATCTCTTTTGCACCACTCTGTCAAATTGATCTTTTGATTCCGTGCTGTATTTTTTGCAAAC
>NW_006399763.1:13572556-13574810 GCF_000299155.1 Elephantulus edwardii
AAGAAGTGACAACATATCAGAACAAGCTGAAATTAAGTCAAAAATAGTGGAATAATATGAAAAGCCACCCTATGATAAATTTGAAAACCTAAAGGAAATTGACAAATTCCTAGAAACTCACAGCATGTCCAGATTGACACAGACAACTACAGAACACTTGAACAGACCTATCACAAGTAAAGAAACTGAACAGGTCATAATAAGACTCCTTAAAAAAATAAAATAAAGTAAAAAAAAAATCTTGGCCCAGGTGACTTCATGGGTGAATTTTACCAAACATTCAGAGATGAATTATCACCAATTCTACTTACATGTTAAAAATTAGAAAAAGAAGGAGCACCCTCGCAGTCATTCTATGAAGCAAGTGTAACCCTAATAACAAAACCAGGGAAAGACAATTGCAAAAATGAAATCTATAGACCAATATCTTTTATGAACACACACATACTTAGCAAAATCGTGACAAATATAATCCAACAGTGCTGGAGAAGAGTGTTGACTATACCATGGACTGCTAGGAAAACAAACAGGTTTGTCCTGGAGAGGACGAAACAGGGTTGTTCTTTGGAGGCAAGGATTCTGACATACTTTGGGAATGTTGTAAGGAAGGATCATTTCTTGGAGACGGACATCATGTTTGCGAGATTGGAGGGAGAGCACAAGATAGGAAGACCCTTACAGAGATGAATTGATTCGGTGATTGGAGTAATGGCAGTAGGTATGTCAGAGATAGTGTGGTTGACACAAGATAGAGAAGAATTTAGGGCTCTTGTACATAGGGTCTCTATGAGTAGCAAGTGACTAGATGGCACATAAAAACAACAACAACAACAACAACGATATATAAGAAACATAATTTATCATGACCAAGTGGGATTCATAACAGGTATGCAAGGATGATTCAAAACAAGGAAAATAACCAATGTAATTTATCACATAAAGAAAACTATTAATAAGAACCACATAACCCTATCAATTGATACAGAAAAGACCCCTGATAAAACCCAATCCTACTTCCTATTTAAAACACTCAACAAAATAAGAATAGTAGGAAATTTTCTCAACATGTTATTGTTTTCCATCAAGTTGGAAGCAAGCTATAATTTATCCTCCAGCTGATTGTCAGAGGCAATAAATCACATGAAAGGAGGGTTCCCATGTTTCTCTCATAGAGCAGCTGATGGATTTGAACTGTGTGCTTTCAGTGGACAGTGCAGCTTCTTGTCACTAGGACATCACCAACATCATCATCATCATCATTCCTTATATTAATCCAAATTCTCATCCTTGAAATCTAACAAGTTAGAGCCCCCCATGTCCTTCCCATTGCCCTCTTTTCTGAATTGTCTGAGCTTGATTATATCCCAAGCAGAACTCCAATCACCAGTATAAATGGTAGACCGCTACCTTCGTCAGTCTAGATCCTATTTTCTTGGAATGCTGAGTAAGACACATTTCACAGGGATTTTCTAGTTTTTGTTTTTTATTTCCATTTGTACTTGTCTTATACTTTCCTGCCTTCTGAGCTTTATCCCTAGGCAAATGCTACTCCTTGATCTTGCATGGTTGATTGTTCAGAGGGGTAACTTCCTCTCAAGTGTCAATGATAGTTTTATAGGCCTATCATAGTCAATCTCTTTGCTAAGATTTTCAGCCTCAGAAACCAGAGGGGTGGTCACTTTCAATAGGAAAAAAGCCTGAGGGGGTATATTTGGCTATATTTATTGTTTGGTTGGAAGTTTCCTCAATATAGTGGAAAATAGAAATGCAAAACCAAGAGCCAATGTATTCTCAATGGAGAAAGACTAAAGACATACACACTGTAATCAGGGACTAGACAAGGATGCTAAGTATCATCTAACCTACTCAATATTGTATTAGAAGTACTTGCTAGGGCAATAAGCAAGAGAAAGAAATACGAGGCATCCAAATTGACAAACTGTGGCTATATTCAGACTATATGATAGTGTACACAGAAAACCCCAAAGACTCAACAAAAAGCTTTCTGTCAGAACTAGTAGGCCAATTTAGTAGAAGGGCAGGGTGTAAGATCAAATACTAAAACCAGGGAGATTTCTCTACAACAACAAAGAAACTACTGAAAATGAAACTAAGAAAGTAACACCATTTGCAAGATTAAACACTTGGGAATAAACATAACTAGACACAAACCGTAGATCATAACAAACTGTGGCTGACTTTGAGAAGAAGGGGAATCCCAGAACACTTGATCGTGCTAATGAGAAACCTATAC
>NW_006399763.1:13575675-13577485 GCF_000299155.1 Elephantulus edwardii
CAGAGCAGAGTTTAGGGCTGTTGTACATAGGGTCGCTATGAGTTGCAAGTGACTCGACAGCACATAACAACAACAACAACAGCAACAGACACAAACGGGCAATATGGCATTTGGAAGGTGGAGGATGGGTGCTTGCAATTTGTTTCCCATCCAAGGGAGGTGGATTTCTCTCTCTGTAGAAGGATCAGTGTCTTTGAGTTGTGTTGCTAGAAGAGAGTGTTGAACATACTGTGGACTGTTAGGAGAACAAACAAATTTGTCCTAGTGTGCATATGGCCAGTAGGGACTAGTCCTTGGAAAGGGATATCATGCTTGGAAAAGTGAAGGGATAGAGCAGGAGAGGAAGACCCAGGATGAAATGGATTGACTCAGTGACTGGAGCAACAGGATTAGGTCTGTTGGAGCTGATGAGATTGGCACAGGATAGGACAGCTTTCACAGTTAATGTACATAAGGGTTGCTAGGAGCTGCGGGTGACTTGATGGCAAATAAAAACAACAACAGACATATAAAAGTGGTTTATAAGGAAAACTACAAAACACTACTACAAGAAATAATGAGACCTAACTAAAAGTATCCCCTACTCATTGATAGAACTTGACTCAACATTGTGATAATAACAATCTTACCAAAAGCAATTTACATTCTTAATGCAATCCCAATACATATTCCAAACTCATTTTTCAGAGATAGAAAAGGCAATTAGTAGATTTGTTTGGAAAGGAAAGCGACTACAAAAAAAGGAAAACAAAGCAAAACTCTTCTGCAAAACAAAAACTAAGTAGGAGTCATCTCAAAAGCCAGATCTCAAAACCTATTTAACAGCCATAGTAATCAAAATAGCATGGTATTTATACAATGACAGTTCAATGGAATAGAAGTGAATTGAGAATCTAGAAATCAACTCATATACCTATGGTCCATTGGTGTTTAATAAAGAAGCAAAACCTATCAAATGGGGAAGTTACAACCTCTTCAACAAATGGTGCTGATAAAACTGCACATCTACCTGCAAAACACTGAAGGAGGATCTACATATCATACCACACATAAAAATTAACTCAAGGGGAATCCGAGATTTAGGGGTAAAGCCTCAAACCAAAAAACCATGAGACAAAATGGGACCAAACCTAGAAGCCCTAGCCTATGGTATAAATAGACTTAAAAACATAGCCAGAAATGCACAACCAGCAGATAAAATTGATGAATGGGGTCTTCTAAAATGTAAGTCCTTGTGTGCACCCCAAACTTACTCCAGTAGGGTGAAAAGAAAGTCTACAGACTGAGAAAAAAAATTGGAAATAACATCTCAGATAAGGATCTCATAATGAAAATTTACAGACTATTGCAGGGCCTCTATAGGAAAAAGACTGATAACCACAAAGTGGGCAAAATATATGCAGAGACTCTTCAAAAAAGAATGTATCTGGATAGCAAAGAGGCATGTAAAGAAATGTTCAAAATTACTGCAATCAGAAAGATGCAAATCAAAAGAACAATGAGGTACCATCTCAATCCAGTTGCAATATGCAAACTTTAACAGGATAGCAAGTAATGTTGGAGAGGATGTGGAGAGTTTGGAACTCTCATGCATTGTTGGTGGGATTGTAAAATGGTACATCCACTCTGGAGGGCAGTTTGATGTTTCTTCAAAAAGCTGAACATAGAAATCTCAAATGATTCAGCTATTCAACAGCTGAATATACTCCAAGGTAATTAGAACTGAGACATGAATGAAGACATGTACACATATGTTTACAGCAATATTATTCACAATAGCAATAAAATGGAAACAATCCAAATCCCTTCA
>NW_006399763.1:13578140-13588593 GCF_000299155.1 Elephantulus edwardii
ATCTATCTATCTATCTATCTATCTATCATCTAAAATCTATCTATAGATAGATATAGATATAGATGATCTAGATATAGATATAGATAATATAGATATAATCACTAACTGTCCAAAGGAAAACAAACATGTCTTGGAGGAAGTTCAAGGGTTTCAGAAGTCATTTTTAAGGATGAATCCTTGCAGATTGTGCTCCTTAGAGGAAAGACTGATGAAACTTTGTCTCACTTGGAACATAATGTCATATTTACAAAAAGACATTTTGCTTTGGAAAGTAGAGGGCCAGTAAAGGAAAAGTATATCCTCAGTGAAACAGATTGACTCAGAGACTGTAGTAATGAATTTAAGCAAGATTTTGATCAGACTTGTTGGCACCTAACAACAACAACTGTAGTCCAGGAAAAGAAAAATGAGAAAAAATAATTTGACAATAAACGTTGCAAGATAACGCCAAAGATAATCTGTTAACAAGATTATGACCCTCTTGCTACTCTTTTTGAAAGCATTAATAGAAGTTAAGTACACGGATGGCATCTATTAGTAAGGTGTCATAACAGAATATATTTCTTACTGGAATCCTTACAGTTTCAATAACAAGAAGTGAAGAACCTATGCAAAGGTCATGAGAAGAGCTGAAAACTGGAGCAAGATTCATTCTCTAGGTAAGGGAACAGAGCGTACGGGGACAGAAGTAAAGGCTTTCATAAAAACATAAAACCTAATCTGTTAGGTGTTGAGAGAACCACCCAATACAAAACCTTAGGACTATTTTTCATCTAAACTTACTGTGTACTCTTTCCTAGAAGCTAAATGAGGATTCAAGAGGAAGAAACTAGTATCTCTCTGGGGTCTTTTCTAGTTATTCACATTCTCACATAAAGTATCATATTTAATTTTTTCTACACTACATCCAATGAGTAATTTGAACTTAAAGAGTACAAAACCAGAATTAAAATTCTTACTGCTGAGGTTTATGGTTTAGTTTTCTTGCTGGGACAGAAAAGTTTTGCCTGTCTCAGCTCCCTCTTTCTTCTATTAACGGGTTTCAGAAGTCATTTTTAAGGATAAATCCTTGCAGATTGGGGTAGGTGTGTGGAGGGCTAGAGAATGTGGGACACCTTGAATTGAACAGATTTTCTCTTTCATCAACCTCTTGAAAAAACTCAGCCTGGATCCAGAAATCAGAGCAGCAATTACGTGCTAGAGAGGGAACCAGCTTAAAAACAAAGGAAGAATGGACTCTTCCTTAGCCTGTTTGTAAAAATCTTAGAACCTGACCTTAGCAATGCCTCAACAGAGCATAATGGGTACTATCTGTCCACAGTGCAAACGAATAAAAACGAAAGAGAAAGAGTCATTTAGTAATAGATACTCATTCATAAAGATGGTGGTTTCCTAGGTATTCCTTCTATGGGAGTATCTATATAAACCAGCAATGAACATTAACTTTCTGATAATTGTCCAGTGCCTGCAGAGAAGTGTAACTGATGATAATTTCTAAGAACATTGCATTAATGAATTGTTATTGTGAAAGGATTATAGCAATGTTTTTCTGTCAGAATTCTAGCAAATGCTGCAGAATGTTGACCAGAATGTTCTGGTTCAGAATGTTGGCCAGACGTCCATATTTATTATTCATTCAGTACTAAAACATTTTTATCTATCTAATATTCCATAAAAGAACTTGTTGGGGTACAGATTTAAATCAGTTCCCTTAATCAGCACTGCCCAGATAGGTCATCCCTACTATAGCAAGCTGCTAAAGACAGAAAGGCTTTGGCAATGAAGCAAGATGTCAATAGAATTTCTCTTAAAATTTAATGCAGTGATTTTTAATTAGCCGAATTTTCAAAGCCCTTTTTTGCCAGTGAATACAGCTTCAAGGGCTGATAGTCACTAAGGATCCAAACATTGTTGACCACTATCCTTCTAACATCCCTTCTTACCAAAGGATCACATATGCTGTTGGCTCAGCTGCCACGGCCTTGTTTGGATGTGCACCGTTGGAGAGCACACTTCAGAGGTGATAGATTTCAGCTATGGTTTTTAATTCTGTAAATTAATGGATGAGGCAATAAGTTTAAAGTGAAAAGGAAATTAGCAGAGAAAAAGCTAGAATAAAAATGTAGGTGCAGACTCTTTATAATGATGATGAAAAAGGCAAGTAATGGAAAATAAGCTTTTATGTTTCAATCTGTTGTCCCAACAAACTTTGAATATGTAACCATTTCAGTCTGCTTCTAGATGAACATCCCTTTGTAAACATATGTAAAATCTGAGTATAAAAAATAGTTATGCATCACTTACATGGTTTAATATTTTATGTAGTTGACCCTGTAATACTCAAAAACAGATTTAGCCTTCTCTGTGGACTGTAGGGACTATGTGTTTGTTGACCACATTTTCACTTCCTAAACAGAGCTATCCAACCAAGACTTGTTGACAAACTGAAAATGTGGTCAAACAGTGTCTCTAATATTTTGTTTGCTCTTCTAGACTGACAAATTGAAAGCTTTAGTGTTATCTCTACAAAACTAGATGCATTTATTATTTGAGAAATAAAAGAATCTACGATGTGAAAACTAATACCTGATAATTATTAGTGTTGTTATTTGATGACTAAATCAGAGTAAATGTAGTACATTTCTATATTATATTTGTCTATATTTTACAGTACTCACTTATTTTAAAAACAAGACATGAGTTTCACATTCATACATTTTTTATTGTATTTATGACACTAAAACTAGGAACCAGATTCCATTAGCAGAATCCAGAATTATTGAAAGTGAATGTAGCTACTTATACTATCTTCACAAGTAAGGAAAAACTCAACCATCTACTTACTGTGTCCCTAGACCCAAACAGCTAAATATTGCAAGAGAAAACCAGACAGCAGGCACTCTATCCAAATTCAAAATGATAACTACAAATTTCAATTGGATTCTCAATGTTGTCCTGCAAGTTTGTTCTCCCTCTCTTCTATACAGCTATTTCATATTTTTCTTCTCTTCATACCTCATCCCAATTTAAAATGAGGTCATTATCATGTCACATAAAAAATGATTTGATAAAAATTTTTCATCTGCATAGTAACCATCTGTGGACAATTTGCCACATGGCCCTGTATCAAAACACACAGGTTTTCCAAAAAGATGCCCTTTCTTGCTTTACCTTTCAAAGATTACCCTATCATATCTTGCCATTTAGTATCGGCTTTCCTAAAGAAAAAAAAATCCATCCCTTGTTTCCATCTACCTATCTACACCCCATTTCTTTGCTTAGCTTTACAGAAAAAGTTCTCAAATCATCTGGCCTCATTTCTGTATCACTGTCTCATTTTCTCAACCCACTCTGCTTGACCATCTAATTCCTTCACTTCAGTAAACTCCATTTGCCAAGATCAACACTCTCCTACTTGTTGCCAATCCCAAGTTCATGCCTCAAACCACATTTTCTTGATTTCTCAAGAACATTTCACACTTGTGTGCAAGTTTAACTTTCTTAAAACTATTATTGGTAATTTTTTTTCTGTTTAATAACTTTAATGAACATTTACAGAGAATTTAGATTTTCATTCATTCATTGCTGCACTTTTCTACCTGCCCAGCCCTCTACCCCCGCCCCCCAGTTTGCTCCTCTCTTTCAAAAGTAAAAGAAAGACTTCCTCCCTGGTACACAATCCCCCCGCACCCCTCCCACTGCCCCAAGTACATTCCACTATGCAACCTTAATTGTGGACTCTTGTGATAACCATAATGCCCTATCATACATTGCTTTTAAATTATTCACTCCCTCATCTGTTTCAGTGCATTATACACAATTTATCCAGTTTTTCTCAGTCTTACCCCCACCCTGATATCAGTCCCATTTTACAGCAGTGGGACCATGCAATGTTTGTCCTTTTGTGACTGAGATATTTCACTCAGCATGATGTCCTCCAGGCTCACCCATTTTGAATAATTGGTAATTTAATATCTATTGCCCCCAAATATATTTTAAGTCCTCTCCATGGAAGTTGATTTATTTTACGAATATTTAAATTTTGAAGTGAACCAGTTCTTTATATGTTCAGATCTTTTCTTACATGTTCAAAGGTGGGATCAGTCCTTGGAGGGGGAAGTCATGCTTGTGGGGTGGGGTATGTGTGTAGAGTGACAGCGCAGGAGAGGAAGACCCTCAATAAGATGGATTGATTAAGTCACTGGGGTAATTGAGATAGATGTGTCAGAGACAAAGAGATTGGCAAGGGATAAATAGAACAGGGTTTAGGGTTGTTGTACATTGGGTCACTATGAGTCACAGGCAACAACAACAACAACAACACATGCAAATTAATTTAGTGTAATTGATTGTAGGTATCAATGATAAGCTAAAGATACAGCATATCTTATATTCAGTCCTTACCCCTATCATGAACTCGAGGATGTCACTTTGAGAACAAAGTGGGCATGACACAAGCCATGGTGTTCTTGATTGCCTCATATGCATGCAAAAGCTGGACAATTATTAAGAGCAATACATTACAATTAATGATGTTACTAAATAATAACTCTACTGTGAATAACCAGAAAGAAGATTGGAGAAATCTGTCTTGGAAGAAGAATAGCCACAATGCTCCTTAGAAGTGAGGGTGAAAGATTTTGTCAAACATGATTAGATACATTATCAGGATGTACTAGTTCCCTGAAGAAGAACACCATGCTTGGACAATTAGATGATCAGCAAAAGAGTGGAAGACCTTCAATGAAATGTGTGTTCTAATCCACTATCACGGTGGTTGCAACATTGAGTTTAAGCATATCAGTGACTGTGAAAATGGTGCAGAACTGGACAATGTTCTCTTCTGTTTTGCATAAATATGAGCCTGATCTGAGTGGACTGAACCTAATAACAACATCATGAGTTCAAGAATTTTACACTCAAATTAATTTTCATGTCTAGTGAAGCTATCTGGCAAAAAGAACTCTATATCCACACTAATATTTCATTCTCAATCTATTCTCATTGGTAAATAGTAACATCATCTACCTAAATGGGATCAGTAAGGAGTTATGTTGCCAAAAAAAAGGCAGGCAGTGTGAATATGCCAGCTGCTCTGAGGGAAGAATGGGTAATCTCCTGTTGTGCAATTTATAGCTTCTGAAAATCCACTGGAGAGTCAACTATGAGTTGGTTCCAACTTGACTGCAATGAACAAAAACAATAACAACAATACAACAATCTAATTACTCAAATTAAAGTCTCATGTCACTTATTATTCATATCTTTCTTTCATCACTAAATCCTACTAGGTTTCCCTATAAAATATTTTCAGAATCTTCCTCATCTCTTCATGCTACTGTGACCCATAATTTCTTTATGTACCCAATTGAAGATTTGCTTCTGTTTTTGTTGCTGGCACTGAATTCTTCACAAAGAATCAAAGCGTGATCTTACTACAAAATAGCTCCTTTCTTAGTGTAATGCCTATACCAATCAAAGAATTTTGCAATGATTTTTCAACTCCTTGAAATGGTTCTCCAAAGATTTTATTTGTTTTTCATTTCATCCTCTCTCACAATACTCCAGCTACACTTCTTTTGCTTTTCTTATTCTTTGAACTTACTGTGTTCCCCTTAATCTCAGGGTCTTTCATTCATTTTTCTCTAATGCCATAGTTCCTATTGCTTCTGCTTTGAATTAAACTTCCCTATACGGTGGATTGTATTATTTTTTATTGTATTATTTTTACGTGTACCGTCAAATTAGATCTGACTGGTACAGGAGGAGATTGCCCCCTCCTTCTCCAGCACAGCATCTTGTGGATTTGAACCATGTACCTCTGGGATTGCAGTGCAGTGCCTTGCCACTAGGCCACCAGAGTTCCCTCCCCACTGGACCAATTAGCAGCATCAGGATGGATGGTGAAGAGATTGAGATTGTACACAGCTTTAGTTTGCTTGGCTCCACAGTCAACACTCTTGGCACCAGCAGCCAGGAAATTAAAAGGCACATTGCCATGGGAAAGTCTGCTGTTAGGGACCTCTCCAAAGTACTGAAGAGCAATGGTGTCTCTCTGGAGACTAAGGTGCATTTGATACAGACCATGGTCTTCACAATCACTTGTTATGCATCAGAGAAGTGGACAATGGCCAAGGAGGATAGAAGGAGAATTGATGCCTTTGAGCTGTGGTGCTGGAGAAGAGTATTGAGAATACCATGGACTGCTAGGAAAACAAACAGATTCGTCCTGGAAAGGGTTAAACTGGGTGGCTCCTTGGAGGCAAGGATGCTCCGTCTAACATACTTTGGACATGTTGTGAGGAGAGATTGGTCCTTGGAGAAGGACATCATGCTTGGGAGGGTGGAGGGGCGGTGCAGGAGGGGAAGGCCCTCTATGAGGTGGATTGATTCAGTGACTGGGATAATCGGGATGGGAGTGTCAGAGACAGTGCGATTGGCACAGGACAGAGCAGAGTTTAGGGCTGTTGTACATAGGGTTGCTATGAGTCGCAAGCGACTCGACAGCACATAACAACAACAACATATGGTGGATTTGTGGGTAAAGTGTTGTACTATCAAGCCTAAGTCAGGTGGTTCTAATTTACTACCTGGTCCACAGGAGAAAGTTAGGCAGTCTCCTCAAGCATGATTCACAGCCTCTGAAAACCTGCTGGAGGGTTAACTCTGAGTTGGTTCTAACTCAATGGCATATAACAATAACAGTATTTTCACATAATTGTGATCTTTCTATCTTTTAGGTCTTAGTTCTCTTTTCAAGTATAGTTTTCTAGTACCATTTAATATATTTCAACATTTTATCTTGTTTTATTTTCTTATTATAATGTCTAATTATTTCATTGGACTTACAAACTTTTGAAAAGAACTGATGATGCTTCCCTATTCATTACTCTATTCCAAAGTATTCATTACTCTATTGCAAGGAGCTAACATAGAATAAATAGATAACATATTTATTGATGAAATTTTATCATCCCACAAATACTGCTCAAAATGTTATCAATTAAAAATGCAAAAGAAATATAAATTCTAAAAGATATAAATATCACAGTATCAACATATATTTTTATTCATAATTACCAATAAATTTTATAAAAACTATTTTTAAAGCTTATTCACTTTAACTCTGCCTTGTTTAGCTTTTCAGAAATAGAGTTTCACACTTCTGTACAAGGAATAACATAACCAATGCGCATGACCAGTGGTTGGAGGTAAGATTCTTACTTAATGGTCTTTGGATAATGAATTCAGAAGACAGAAAATCCATGTAAAAGACGAAGGTATTTAGTGTATATATCAGCAGTGGATTGACATTATCAACAAGGCAAGATGATTAGGACATCATTAAATACTGTTTATTTCTTCTTTTATTTTGAGAGTATTCATTTGTTATCATTTAATATTCTGGCAGATGGATAATTTTCAACTTTCTCCTATGAAATCCAATAACAGAAGAAAATACAACCCCTCACAATGATGCTGGAAAAAATGACGTATCTATTTGTGGAAAATTGAAACAAGATCTATACCTCACACCATACACAAAAAGTACCTCAAGATGGATTAAAACCTATAGGCATAAAACCTAACATTATAAATATAATCAAAGAAAAAAATTATGGCAAACTTAAGACCCATTGTCTGTAGCATTAAGAGATATCAAATATGACTTAAAATGTACGATCACCAGAGGATAAACAAGACTGATACCTTCTGAACATTATATCCTTGTGTGTCACAGAAGACTTCTCCAAAAGAATAAAAAGAGATCCTACAGACTGGGGAATACTATTTGACACTGGCAAATCTGACAAGGGACTCATCTCTAAAACTTACAGAAAACTCTTCCACCTCAACAAGACAATGACAAACAACCTATTTACAAAATGGTCAGAGGACATGAAGACATTTCACCAAAGAAGACATCCCAATGGTCAACAAACATATGAATAAGCATTCAAGATCTTTA
The DNA here is from genome assembly GCF_000299155.1 of Elephantulus edwardii. Classification (NCBI taxonomy): domain Eukaryota; kingdom Metazoa; phylum Chordata; class Mammalia; order Macroscelidea; family Macroscelididae; genus Elephantulus; species Elephantulus edwardii. Next base: position 13,586,110 of record NW_006399763.1, read on the forward strand.
GCTATTTGTGTTGCTACGTACAAAAGGGTCCAGTATGACTCATAGTGACCCTATAAAAAAACCTATCTGAACCCAGTCTTATCCTGTGCCATCTTCATTATTTCCAACATGATTGAGTCCATTGTTGTAGCCATTGTCTCAATCTATCTCATTTCTCCTCTCTTTTATTTCCATCTTTCCAAACATGACTGCATTTTCCAAGCAATAGCCCCTTCGAACCACATGGCCAAAGTATACGACACAAAAGTTTCTGTATCTTACCTCCAAGGAACACTCTGGAAACACTTTCTCCAAGACATATCTGTCTGTTCTCTTGGTTGTCCAAAGGATATTCAGTGCTCTTCTCCAACACCACACCTCAAACGCATAAATTCTTCTTTTCTAATCATTATTCACTCACTGTCCAGCTTTCAGATGCATAACAAGGGATGGAAAAGATCATGGCCTAAATCAGGCATACGTTAGTCTTCAAACTGACATTTTTGCTCCTCAATAATTTGGAGAAGTCCCTGACAGTGGATTTCCCAATAGAATATGTATCCTGATCTCCTGGCCGCTGGTACCAAGGGTGTTGATTGTGGATCCAAGTAAGAAGTTGTTGACAGTTTCAATCTCAATGGTGAGGATTTTTGTCTTTTAGATGTTGAGATGTAATCCAAAGAATACTATAGTATTTGATCTTCTACAGCAAGCATATCAAGTCCCCCTCACTTTTAGCAAGCAAGGTTATGTTATCTGTATAACATATGTTCTGTTTCATATGATGAGTCTGTTTCAGATGCCCCAATCTTTATAGAGAACAGCTTCTTCAATGATTTTCTCAGCATGTAGATTGAGTAAGAGTGAAGTAAGGTTACAACTCTTATACACAATTTTCTTAATTTTAAATCATTCCGTATTCCCTTGTAACGTTCGGACAACAGCTTCTTGGTCTAGGCATAGGTTTTGTATGAGCAGAATTAAATGTTCTGAGATTCCCATTTTTCTCAATGTTAGCCATAGTTTGTTATGATCCAAGCAGTCATGTGCCTTTGCATACCCAATAAACACAAACAGACATTTTTCTGATAGTATTTACATTCAACCAGGATCCATTTGACATCAGCAATAATATCCCTGATGCCACAGCCTCTTCTAGATCCAGCTTGAACTTCTGGCAGTCCTCTGTCAATGGACTATTCCAGTCAATCATATGATCTTCAGCAATTTGCTTAGATGTAATAGCAATGATTTTTGTTGTTGATGTTGTTATGTGTTGTTGAGTTGCCTGCTCTATCCTAAGACAACCTTATTGTCTCTAAGACATCTACCCCCCATTGTCCCAATTACTAAATCAATCCATCTCATAGGATGTCTTCCTCTCCTGCACTGTCCCTCCATCCTACCAAGCATGATGTCCCTCTCCAAGGACTAGTCTCTCCTTACAACATGCCTGAATTATATCAGACAAAGCGTCAATATCCTTGCCTCCATGGATCAGCATGGTTTCACCCTCTCCAGGATGACCTTGTTCGTAATCCTAGCAGTCCATAGTATATTCAATACTTTTTTCCAGCACCACAGATCAAAGACATCAATTACTCTTCTACTATTCCTTGTCATTGTCCAGCTTTCCGATGCATAGAAAGGAATTGCAAAGACTGTGACCTAGATCAGGCATACCTTAGTTTGCACACTGACATTGATCCTCATCAGTATTCTGGTGAGGTCCCTGACAGTGGAATTTTCCAGTACAAATAATCTTTTGATTTTCTGAAATATAATGTTGTGAGTGACAGGATAATATCCATTCACATACAAGAAAGCCCAGTGAATACCACTATCATTCAAATATATACACCAACGACTAAAGCCAATAAGGAGGAAATAGAAGATTTCTACTACCTTTTGCGGTCAGAAATCTATTGAACTTGTACTCAAGCTGCATTAACAATGGGAGACTGGAATGCAAAAGTTGGGAAAAGGAATGAAGGCTCTAGTTGGAAAACATGGACTTGGTGGCAGAAATGAGTCTGGAGATAGAATGATAGAATTCTGTACAATCAATGATTTATTCATTGCAAATATGCAGCCTATACATACGGATTTCATCTAATGGAATGCATAAGAATCAGATCAATTACATCTGAGAAAAGAATCACTAGAGAGGCTAAATATCAGCTGTGAAAACTAGGCCAGATGCTGATTGTGGAACAAATCATCAACTACTCATATACAAGTTCAAGCAGAAGATAAAAAGGTTAAATTAAATCCACAGGGAGGGGGGAAGATCTTTCTACAACCAGGAGAAGATAAAATAGATGAATGGGACCTTCTAAGAATCAAATCCCTATTCATCACATCCAAAAAATTCTCCAACAGGATAAAAAAGGAAGCCACAGACTGGGGAAAAGTATTTGGGAATTACATGTCAGATAAAGGACTTATATATAGAATTTATAAAATATTTGAGCACCACAACAAGATAAAGGTAAATAATCCAAT
>NW_006399763.1:13589063-13590154 GCF_000299155.1 Elephantulus edwardii
TTGAAAAACAAGGAACTCATGCAATATTATTCAAAATGGGTGACCCTGGAGGACATTAGCTGAGTGAAATATTTCAGTCACAAAAGGACAAATACTGCATGCTGCCACTGCTGTAAAATGGGACTGATATCAGGGTTGGGGTAAGACTGAGAAAAACTGGATAAATTGTGTATACTGCATTGAAACAGATGAGGGGGAGAATAATTTAAAAGTGATATATTTTAGAGTATTATAGTTATCACAAGAGCCCACAATAAAAGTTGCATAGTGGAGTGTACTTGAGGCAGTGGGTGGGGTGTGGGGGGATTGTATACCAAAGAAAGAATTTTTCTTTTACTTTTGAAAGAGAGGAGCAAACTTGGGGGGAGGGGACCTGGGCAGGGAGAAAAGTGCAACAATGAATGAATGGAAGTCCAAAATCTCTGTAAATGTTCATTAAAATTATTAAAATAAAAAAAAAGATCTTAGGTCTATTCCATCTGAGCACCACAACATGATAAAGGTAAATAATCCAATTGGAAAATGGACACAGGATATGAACAGACACTTCACCAAAGCAGACATTCAAATGGCCAACAAGCACATGAAGAAATGTTCAAAATCTCTAGCTCTAAGAGATGCAAATCAAAACTACTATGAGATATCATGGCATGGAATAGGAGTACCTTAGTCTCTAGATTGACATCCTTGCTCTTGTAGATAGAGATTGTCTATCTCAATTTAAATTGCCTATCTCAATCCAAGCCTCCTGCTTCTCCATTGGCTGTGCACCTCTTTACCACTTAGCAGCCAAAATTCCTTTTATTGAATAACTTTAATATACTCAACAGATGGTAGTGGGTTTTGTTGTTCTTTGGGTTTTTTTAGGTTTTGTTATTTTTTTTCTTCTTTATTCCTTAAAATACGTTAAGACAATCTTTTAAGAAAAGTATAGAAGCTGAACCAGAGGGACCTTATTCCGAATCTACTCAGTGACTGAGCCAGAAACTAACATGTTGTTGTTGTTGTTATGTGCCGTCGAGTCGCTTGCGACTCATAGCGACCCTATGTACAACAGCCCTAAACTCCGCTCTGTCCTGTGCCAATTGCAC
>NW_006399763.1:13590364-13634332 GCF_000299155.1 Elephantulus edwardii
AAATCTGTTTGTTTTCCTAGCAGTCCATAGTATTCCTAATACTCTTCTCCAGCACCACAGCTCAAAGGCATCAATTCTACCTCAGATTTTTTCCAAAGCACATTCTCTTGTTACTCTAATACCTGAAAGGAAGTACGAGACCATTTAAAAAAAATAATGTATGAAGACAAATAGTTGGCTTTCTCATGACCTCAGCACCATCAAAAATCTTCAAAGTAGGGCTCCTCTAGTTTCTTTGAAATCGGTTTTATTCTATAAAGACAACTTTGGAATAGTTGTAAAATAAATTAATTTTCAGGGTTTTTCCTTAGCATATTGTTGAATGGCTCATTTATGTGTCAGTTTTCTTACTGTTTCAGACAGATGACAAAAATTTGTTGTTGATAATCATTTTTCCTGGTTGGATTATCATTTAAACAGAAGAGAATCCTAACTTTCAACAGCAATGATCCTATGTAAACTCCTCAAGTTCAAAACGTCTTTTAAGTTTTGCAGTTTCTATTGTCTGCAATATAAAGGTGAGGGAAATTTTAGATTAGAAGTTAGAGTGTGAGAAAGGAAGACATAATCGAGAGAAACCAGGAAAATATGTGACTTCACTTACTTCTACTGCATGAAAAACTATTTTCTATCCTCTTAGGTAAAGACATTTTTGAAGATTGCAAAGTATTTATAAAAAAAAAATCTAAAACTGTTGTTAAAATCCTCTGGAAGATACATTAGTTAACATGAATTTTAATACAGTCTGTATAGCTTTAAGGGAATTCTGCTGGCCTAGTCAGAAGGAAGTTGTGCTGCCAAACCAAAGGTAGTTGGTTTGAATCCACAAGGGGCATGGTGGAAGAAAGATGGGTAGTCTTCCTCCTAGGATATTTACATCCTGTGAAAACTCACTAGAGGATCAACTATGAGTTGGTTTTGCCCCATGCCAATGAGTTCCTTGTTGTTATTTTTGTGTACTTATAAATGCATAATATGAAACACAGATCTAAATATAGAACAAAAATTTAAGGAGAAATGTCCCAGAAAATTGTAAAGATAATTACAAAAGAATGCAGAATGCTTTCTAATACCAATCTAAGAATATGTTGTCTTTTTACAAGTACATAGTAGTTATTAATATATGTATGTATGTATATGTGCATGTGTGTGTGTGTGTGTGTATTTTTTTCTTAATTTTTTATTCTCCCTTAACAGTGCACAGACATACAGTGATTTTTTTCTCTTTGTTAAAGAAAATACTACAATTTCTAAAGCTGCCCATTGAGTGTTTCTGAGTCATAGCCAAGAGCTATTTCAAAATGAGGACAGATTTCTTTTTTCCCAGGGGACAGACAGCATGTTGCTTCTTCAGCCTTGCCTTTTAAACTTTTTCTTTGCAAATATCGTCCAGTCCTAGGCATAAAAAGACTCTTATTTAACTTTTTAAATGCTGACAACAATCAAGGTGGGAGTAGATCCATTTTTTATTCATTTCATGTTAAATTAAATCATCTATAGTTCATTAAATATGAATTTAGCCATTCACTCAAAGAGAAACAAAAAAGATTTCAACTTCTCCAATGGAAAGAAAACAACTACTAACTTGTTCTCAGATATAGGTCAAGAACAGGTCATTGTGAATGGGGTTGCACATAATTATGACATATATTCACAATTTCTGCCATTGTCTCTATTCTTCCTAAAGAATGTACAAAGTAAAGCCTTAGAATCCAATTATCTCTTCTGCCTGACCCATCACTGTGTTTTCTCAAGCTTGCTTTTGCTCTTCATATTATTCACTAAAACAAGAGTGCATTTTGCTATTGTTGCAGTTTCTCCAATATAGTGCCTTTCATATTTTCATAGAACTGAACAACCTACAGACGAATTCTCACAACATCCTTTTTCTTCCTTTACAGACTGCCCCCATGAATTGCAATTATGGCATTTATATCAGTACAGAGAAACTAAGAAAGGTTAATGTTCCAGTGCTTTTAAAAGAGTTCTTTCTGCACCATACCATTTTATTTCTCTATGAAAGGGGAACAAAGCAGTTATACGGAGTGATAAAAGAGCCAAACCAAATAAACTTGCATTATACTAGTGATATCGAGTAAAACTTTATCTCTCAGTTTATCCCTAACTTGCTACATTACAAATACCCATTAAACTACAGAATTCCTCTACTCAATCTGGATTTTCTACTTACTTGGCCTCTGACTGAGGAAGTAAGGTAATAGAAGAAACAGTAAGAAATTTGTGTGTTTGGAGCATCCACTTCAAAATTCCTAGTATGGGTCGTATTTTGAAGGAAGTAAAAGCTGTGGAAAATATTAAAAATTTACTTCAACTATTTTTGTGTTCCTGTTTATTATTTTTTAATATTTGTATATATCTTACCTGTGTGTGTGTGTGTGTGTGTGTGTGTGTGTGTGTGTGTGTGTGCGCGCGCGCGCGCGCACTGCTGGGTAAGACGGTATCTCATTGTAGTTTTGATTTGCATCTCATTGCCAGTGATTTGGAGCATTTCTTCATGTATTTGTTGGCCATCTGAATGTCCTCCTCTGTGAAAAGTCTTTTCATGCCTCCCATTTTGTAGAGGAGTATTCTGTAAACTTTCATCGTGAGACCCTTGTCTGAGATGGTATTGCCAAATGTTTGTTCCTAATCAGTAGATTTTCTTTTCACCCAGTTGGGAAAGGTTTTTGATGAGCACAGAGATTTAGCAGTGTTATTCACCATAGCAAGAATGCAAACAGCTGACATGTCTAAACACAATGTTATGGATTCAGAAATGATGGAACATCCACACAACAAAACACAAAGCAGAATGAAGGAGCAATGATTTTGTAAGATGGGTGGAGGAAGAGTTGGGTAAAGGAAAGGATTCAGTGTGAAAACAATGAGTACAAACTTTGTAAGTAAATCAGTATGAAATAACAAAAAAAAAATTAAGGGTTTATGAGTCTAGGATGGAAGATGAATTCATGTAGAGAAGACATTGAGTTCCAGAAACTGAGAAACCAGATCTAATCTGCACTTGAGACTGAATCTATGTACTGAGTGACTCAGGCAGGGAAAAATTCAGGTAAAGTTTAGAAGCAGGAGTGGCATCCCCTTCCTAAACAATATACCTTTGGATATTCTATGAACTTTGATAAATATCAATAGTTGTAGAAGGGCTTCAGGCCTTTGTTCATAGGGTCTCTATGAGTCATGATCGACTTGAAGCCAATCAACAACAACAGCTGTCAAAGTTGGAGATGACCTAGTTCTAAGACTGACTAAACACTGAATCAGAATACCTACAAGTTACTACTTAAAGCCCTGCCTGAAATTTGGATGTAATAGATGTGGTCCTCTACTCTTCAATCCTTGAAATCTTTCCTGTCCCTGTCTTTGCTTTCCAGCCAAATGTACTGAAATCTTAGACTAGTACAGAAGAAATTGATAAAAGTAAGAAAGTAATTATATATCTGCAATCTAGTTCATTCTGTAGACCACTAGTTTGTTACTCTGGATTCACACAGTTATACTCGTTAGTATTTAAAAAAATGTGAAAAATCTTTAAGAAGATAAAAATGACTAAGGTGGTAGATATATATGTAAATTCCTTTCATCTTTCTGTGGTAGGTGAAAGTGCAAAGAACATATGGAAAAAATGTAATACTGTCTTTTGTTTCTAAAACCTAGCTTTTAAAATAAATATCCTTTCATTTTCCTACACTTGGATGTACTGAATAATTCCACATTTATCATAGCCATTCCCAGTTAACTTAGAGTATTATTTTGAGAGTAACAAGTCCTCATTAATTTGTGTTCACAGTGCTTTTATTTTGTTCCTCCTTTAAAATGTTATGATTCAGATCTAGTGTCATGGCCTAGTTAATGACACTGAGAGTTTGTGAAGGGCTATGATAAAGGTTGACTGAAGTTTGTGGTCAGAGTCTGAGCAGGAGGAGGAAAGGTAAAGCTTTTGCTACTCTGAACAATTGCTAGTCACAAAAGGAAAATAAAATTATGAATATTGTTTTGATATATCCAAGACAATAGTTGTTGTTGTTGCTGCATCTTGAAGAGAGGCAAGTATATAACACTTGGGGTTCTTGTAGCTTTCTTTTTGCCACAAGTGGGTGTCAGTAGAGCAGACTTACCAGATGAATTAGGGGGTCTCTGGCCCAGAGTTCGCCAACATTTGGGTGTGTGGGAATGGTAAAATACAGTAGGGCTCAAGGGCCTGTTTTCATTGTTTTTGGTCAAACATCTTCTAGATCATATAGCCCTGGTGTGTCCACTTGCTGAACAGAGGTAACTGTGGTTGCTGTGAAGCTGAACACTGTGACAATGATGTGTCAAATGTGTTAATGGTTAGCCATGGCAGACAGTGTTTGGTGGAACTCCCCTATTAAAACAAGCTTGGACGCAGGTGTAGCATCCACTTTCGTAATAGTAGCAGTAATAAAAATAAAAAAATCTCATTTTCAATTAAAAGAGAGCTTCAGTACCTATGCATGCATCTAAAGAAGGAAATCTGAGGACCTCTAGTACAGAGAGAAAAGAAGAAATATTTAGGTTACAAATGCAAAAGTAAGGAATTGGATTGACTTCTCTAGTCCATTTTCTGAATATTAGGTTGGTAAAATGTTACTTTGTAGATTAACATGTGCCTCACTCAAGTTACAGTTATTTAAAATTGTTTTTTATATGTGAAAGCTAGACAATGAGTAGTTGTTTCTTATTAAGTCAAGTAAGTTCATAGTGACCCTATGAACAAAAGATTTGAACCTTGTTCTATCTTGCACCATTTCATAATTTCTGACACACTTGAGCCCATGACAGCAGTCACCGTGTCACTCTCTCTGGTTTAGGGTCTTCCTCTCTTTCATTGACCACTCACCTTTCCAAGCGCAATGTCTCTTTTCAAGGAATGGCCTTTCCTAGTAACATGCCTGAAGTACAAAGATTTTTAATTTTTGCCTCCAGCGATCACTGTGGCTGCACCTTCTCCAAGATAAATCTGTTTGTTCTATTGGCAGTCCATGAGACATTTAGCAATCTTTTCCAATACCACAACTCAAACCCATCAATTTTTTTTCTACCATCCATATTCATTGGTTAGCTCTTACGTGCACAGTGAGTGGTAAAAAACACCATGGCCTGAATTAAGTATACATGTGTCCTCAAAGTGACATAATTTCTCCTCAATAATTTGTAGAGGTCTCTGACTCTAGACTTTTACAGTACAATATGTCTCCTGATGCCCAGACTGCAGATACCAAGGGTGTTAATTGTGGATCTAAGCAATCTTTTCTCCATTTATCATGATTTTGCCTATTGGTCTAGTGGTAAGAATTTTTGTTGTTTTGACATTGAGAGACGGTCCATAATGAAGGCTACAGTCTTTGATCTTCTACAAGTGCTTCAAGTTCTCCTTACTTTTAGCAAGCAGTGCTGTGCCATCTGTATAACAAAGGTTATTAATGAGTCTTACTCCAATCCTGAAGCCATATTCTTCTTCACAGAGTGTAGCTTCTAGAATAACTTGCTCAGCATACAGATTGAACCCAGATATAACCTCTGAACAATGAGTTAGAAAAGTCAAAGAAGATTTGATACCTTTGGATTACGATATTGATAAAGAATAGTAAATACACCATGGACTGCCAGAAGAATAAACGCATCTATTTTGAAAGAAGTACAGCCAGAATTTCCAAAAATGTTTTCCAAAAACATTTGGAACAATATGTCAACAGAGAACTGCCAGATGTGCAGGCTGGGTTTAGAAGAAGTCGTGGTACTAGGAATATTATAGCTAATGTTAGATGGATCTTGGCAGAAAGCAGAGAATACCAGAAGAATGTCTATCTGTGCTTCATTGACTATGCAAAGGCTTTTGACTGTGTGTATTACAACAAGCTATGGCTGGCTCTGAGAAGAATGGGAACCCCAGAACAATGGATTGTGCTAATGCGAAACCTATACTTGGACCAAGAGGCAGTCATCAGAATGCTCCTTGGAGTAAAGAATTCTGAAACTTCGTCTGACATACTTTGGGCATGTTGCAAGGAGGGACTGGTCCTTGGAGAGGGACTTCATATTTGGAAGAGTGGAGGGATGATGCAGGAGAGGAAGACCCTTGATGAGATCGATTGATTCTGTGAATGGAGTGGTGGGAATGAGTGTGTTTGAGATGGCAAGGTTGGCACAGGATAGATGGACGTTTAGGGCTCTTGTACATAGGGTCGCTATGAGTCACAAGCGACTCGATGGCACATAACAAAAACAACAGCCGGAAATCTCCTCTGAAGCCAGAACAGCAAGAATTAATCTACATAATTTGGACATGTTATCTGGCGAGTCCAGTCCCAGAAGAAGTCATAATGTTAAACAGAAAACAAGGGAAAGGGAATAATCTTACCAAGATTGAAAAAGTGGTTGCTACAATAGGATTGAATGTACCAATGATTGTAATGACATATTGTTACTATGTTACATGTATAGGGTTGCTCTGACTGGTTTGAATCCACCAGTGGCTTTGAGGAAGAAATATGGGCAACCCCCTGGGAACTTTAAAGCCTCAGAAACCTACAGGAAGGTTAGCTATGAATCAATTCCAACTTGACAGCAATGAGTTTTTGAGTTTGAACTTAGTGTCATCCATGTGATTTTTATCACCACAGCTCCTTGTAATACAGTATCTTCTCACTGGTCAGGAGATTTGAGCTTCAAATTCCCCTACATATTGAAATGTTTTCCACCACTGTAATAACAAGAAAAACTTTCTGTGCTAGTATATAATGTGGTGTTTGTGTAAGATTTTAACATATGACTCACAGTGACTCTGCACAATAGCTCTGAAAGAACCCTGCTCTGTCCTGAGCCAATGTCACTACCTCTGATATACCTCCCCCCCATTGCTCCAGTTACTGTGTCAATCCATTTCATCCAGGATCTTCTTCTCCTACACTGTTCCTCCACCTTCCCAAGCATGAAATACTTTTACAAGGACCAGTCCCTCCTGGCAACATGCCCAATGAAAGTGAGACAATGCCTCAAAGTCTTTGCCTCCAAGTAGTAGCTTGGTTTCACCCTCTCCAGAAAAGACCTGTTGGGCTAAAAAAAAAAAAAAAATTATAAAATCCAACTTTTAGGTTAATACCACTTGCAGTCACTTCCTTTGAAGTCTCAGAAACTAGATGAAGGGTTGCTATGAGTTCAAATAGATTCATCCATAGTGGATTTGGTTTAGTTTGGAGTTTTTAAAGCTCAATAGAAAGTTTGTTTGAGTAGAAGATTACCACAACAAGGAACCTCCTTACCTATTATCATCAAGTTGATTTCTACTCAAAGCAACCATAACATGACAAAGTAGAAGCCTTAAACATAGAGGTTTTAATGCTGTAATCTTTACAGGGAGCTCCTACATTTCTCCCTCCCCCCCGCGCCTCCGCCATAAGGCAGATGGTGAGTTTGACACTAAGTTCAAACTCAAAAGCTCATTGCTGTCAAGTTGGAACTGATTCATAGCTAACCTTCCTGTAGGTTTCTGAGGTTGGCTTTTTTTTTTTTTTTTTAATTATTAACTTCAAGGAACATCTACAGAGATTTTGGACTTCCATTCATTCATTGTTGTTCTTTTCTCCCTGCACACCCCACACCAACCCCCAGTTCGCTCTTCTTGAAAAGCAAAAGAAAAACTCCTTCATTGTTATACAATCCCCCCTCAACCCCCAACTCCCACCCCTAGTATACTCCACTCTGCAACCCTCATTCCGGACTCTTATGATGATCATAATGTCTTAAAATATATTACTTTTAAACTATTCTCTCCCTCATCGGCTTCAATGCAGTAAACATAATTTATCCAGTTTTTCTCAGTCTTACCCCCATCCTGATGTCAGCCTCATTCTACAACAGTGGCACCATATAATATTTGTCCTTTTGTGACTGGGACATTATGCTGAGTTAAATATCTCAGTCACAAGAGGTTGGCTCTTCATCTGCTTTCTGCTCTCAGGCAGTGAGAGGCTGTGCTATGCTTACTCTCTCTGGCCCTTTCAGTGAGACACATCTGGTCCTGTGCCCTCGTGTTGTTTTCTCCTCTTTAGCCACCACCCAACTTTCTCCCATAGCTGGTGGATTAGATAGCTGACCTTTTAGTTAACAGTACAATATGCAATATATTACACTACCAGAGATTCATTTTGGGCCATATTTACAACCTATTTTAAGATAGTCTTAACACTTTGGTGAAGTCCACCTCCTACGTAGGTGAGCGTAAGAAGTTAGTCTCCTTAATAGCTCATGCATTATCATGACCTTATTCCACTCCTGATTAATCTCTATCATCAAATAGATAATCTACCCCTGTGCAATTTACTGTCTTTGAAAACCAGCTGAAGGGTGAGTTATGAGTCAGTTCCAATTTGATGGTACATAATAACATCAACAGCTGACAAGGATGTTTTGTCCAATGAAGAAAATATTATAATAACTATTTCTTCCCACAAACCCAGGAGTTTTACCCTCATTTTCTCAAAAATTAAAGAAGATTCTGTTACTAATTTTTTTCAATGTTTAAGTGGAAAAAAAATGTAAAGAAGATCTGAGAACACGTCTGAACCAAATGTCTCTAGAGGCATGATTTTTCTCTTCTTTCTCATCTACCTATCATTTCACTATCTTAATGTCTAATCTCTCCAGAAAATATGAAGTATCTTTCAGGAAGCAATCAATAAACAGTGAGCCTAAACTTTCCTTCCAAATTTAGAGGTTGTTGATTGAATTTCCCATGGGTGAAATGAGTGGGAGAGATCCTAGTACACCCTGGCTACTGCTATCTTCTTCCCATTTCCACCTTGAAAACTAGAGCCTGGAGCAATATTCATGGACTGAAGTGACCTAATGTCATCCACCTACTGTCCCTTACCTTTAAAAGTATCGTTCTAGTCAGTAAAAATAGTGAGAACAGTATTTCAATGGCAAAGAATATATTTAAAAATCTATAGTGGAAAGTATCCAAATATAGTTTTTCTATCTTGCTCTTTCTTATTTTTGCTTTGCAGCAAATTCTATAATGAAAAAGAAAAAAAAAAAACACCAAACTGGAAAGAAATAACTCTTCATTGTCCTCATCCTCTTCCAAATGAATTTGCAAATCTTCTGGACTGCCCTTCCATCAAAAAATTACTGGATTCGAAAACCTGCAATATGTGACCCAAATTCACCCCAGGCTGCTTCCAATCACAAAAGCGTAATACACTTTCATTTTTTACCAGAGCATGACTTTTGTATAGAAGTTCTTTATTTTGATATAGATCTCATTCTGCAAGAAAACATGAATAGTCAATATTTCCTCATGTATCATGCTGTTCATCTACAATAACCAATTTATTCAAAAGAGATTTATTACCTTACCCCAACCCACTGCTTAGCACTGACAAAACTGATAAGAAATTCACTACATTTATGAAACTACAGCCTTTCAGTTACGTAGAATGGAGGTACATATAAAGATGTGTAATAAGCACGTTCTTACATAACTGAAGATGGAATTACAAGGCGGTGAAATTTACAGTTACCTTAAGGTGCCCAAGCTGACAAAGGCTCCTCTAGGACTCCTTTTAGTACTTCTCTAAAAGCTGAAACTGCGTGCACAACAATTTTGTATCAAAGTAGCAAGTATGAGTGTTAAGATCCCATTAAATGCAAATTTGGCCTTTTATAAAATCATGCTTAACAGTAGCATCACAGAGCATCAGGTGATTTCTATAAGCTTTTAGAAGGCTGCATAATTGCGCTGATTTATAAGCTACCTTGTGTTATACGTAAAATAAAAATTGCACCAAATTTAACTAATTACCATAGAAGTCACACTCTGTTTCCAATTTGTAATTGATGGCATCCCTCTACTTCTTTACTTACTTAGTTCCCCTTTCCTCTGAAGAATTGTAGTCCTTGGCATCAATAATAACTATTTGTTCTACAGTCACATTTAGTTATCAGATCTGATAAATGAGCTGTTTTGGAAGAGCAGACATCATAGTTCCCTTAAGTTATTTCTTCAAACCTGAAACATATCAATCAAAGTAATAAAATCATACACACATATTATGAATCTTAGTTTCTCAAAGAGTAGAAATTATTTCAGTCAGGATATAATTATGGTCTTTAGTCTTGCCTGCAAAATAAGTAGAACAGATAATTTCACTTGATGAAAGGAAAGAAACTAAAGTTCAGAGAAGTAGAAGTAGAAGACTCACTAGTATCACCCTGGTATTTGGACTTCCCAAAAATGTTTGTGTGTTCTTGTGTTTGCTAGTATTTTTTAATCAATATTTCAAAAACATAGTAATTGGTTCTCTGCTTCAGAAAATAGAAGTTCTTAAAATACTTTAAATATTCTTGATTAGTTAAAATAATTCTTTTGAACAAATGACTGATCACACTACCGAAAGACTGTTATTTTTCTCACTTTGAAGTATGAAATATTGCCTTCTCCAATGCTGTATAATTCCACAAAATTTTGCAGTTCTAATTGGTGAGCTTTTGTCTTGCATTGGCACTGCCAATCCCTAGAGGATTACTAAACTGTGTAGGATGTAACTTGTCCTTGCAACTAAATTTCTTCAGAATATTGCAGTGTTGTAGTGAATGGTTTTCCTCTTCTTTCTCCATTTGTTATACGTAGAAACTCCCACCATTGTTCAGGTGTCAAGAAGTTTTACTAGGTTCAATGTCCAAAGGTACTTCAGATATCCTCTCTTCCCCTCTATTCTTATCCCCCTATCTCTGTTCTCTCTAGTGCTGCTTTAAGTTATTATATTTAACATCTGATAATGATGCTTCTTTCTTCAATTTGGTGAGCGAAAAAATCACATTATATTCTAGTTCATCTTTGATTTTTTCAGTATATTTTTTCACTGTTTCTATTTAGAATTAAAAAAGCTTTCATAATTTTTAAAACTGTGATTACAAATGAATTGTTTAAAGAAGTTATTCTGAACATGCAATACTTAAATTGTCCTTGAGTTAAAAAAGGATAACATTAACTTTGTTTCAATAGATATAGTATCTTAAAGAAAGGACCTTTTGAATTTGTTTTCTGAAGTAGAAAAAATAAAGTATTTAGAGTGGAGACATGTGATCACACAATGTTGCAATGTAGAGAACCTTAGAAACCTTCTCAGGGAGGCTCTAAAGTTCTCAAGCTCTTTTTCTGAAATATCATATAAGATGACTTGCACAGATGAGGGATAGAACAGTTTAAAAGCGATATATGATATGGTATTATGGTTATCACAAGAGTCCAGAATTAAGGTTGCATAGTGGAGTGTACTCAGAGCTGGGAGGGGAGGATTGCATACCAACGAAAGAATTTTCCTTTTACTTTTCAAAGAGAGGAGTGAACTGGGTGGGGGAGGGGAAAGGGTGGGCAGGGAGAAAAGTGCAACAATGAATGAATGGAAATCCAAAATCTCTGTAAATGTTCATTAAAATTAACTAAAAAAAAAGATGACTTGCACAAGCATAAACTCCTGCCCAAGTTTATTCTTGACATGATTCTACCTTTTTATTACCCACTAAAAAAAGTACACACGAAAATAAGAATGGGTATAACATTATTTGAAGGGAATTCACTGTTATTTTGACTAAAATACAAATTTTTAGCATATTTGGCATTTATAATAAGAAACGAACTAATTGTGAAGCATGAAATAGGCATTGCCACAGCAGAATGTCAGAGTATTAAGGCTAAGAAATGAAAATCCAAACCCTAGTGCAGAAAATGAATTTCAGAGAGGCAGAATGGCTTGTTTAAGAACACACAATAACTCATAGCATTGTTGAGGTTGGAGTGCACATCCTTAAGACTATTGGTATTTGTATAATATAGTCTTGTCCCACAATTAAAACATAAAACTAGGGAAAGATAGAACAATAAATTTCAAAGTACATGTGGTTTGTAGTCCAATTTTTTAGTTAATTAATGTTGTTGTTGTTGTTATGTGCTGTCAAGTCCCCTGTGACTCATAACGACCTATGCTCAACAGCTGTGAATTCTGCCCTATCCTGAGCCAGTCTGTCTCTGACACACTTATTCCCATTACTCCATCTACTATGTCAATCCATCTTATCCAGGGTCTGCTTTCTTGCCCTGTCCCTCCAACCTTCCAAGCATAATGTCCTTCTCCAAGGACTGGTTCCTCCTGGCAACATGTCCAAAGTATGTCAGCCAAAGCTTTAAAATCATTGCCTGCAAGAAGTAACTTGGTTTCACCCTCTCTGGAACAGACCTGAATTCTTTTTTTTGCCAGTTCATGGTTTTCAATTCTCTCTTTTCTAGCACCCCAACTCAAAGACATTGATTCTTCTTCTGTCATACTTAGTTATTGTCTAGTTTCCTGATGCATAACAAGTAATTGTGAAGGCCATGGCCTAGATCAGGTGCAACTTAGTCTTTTGCCTGACATCATTGCTTTTTAGCACTCTAGTGAGGTCCCTGACAGATTTTCCTAGTCATAGACAATATCAGATAGTCTTGGATGAAAGCAGAGAGTACCAGAGAAATGTCTGTCTGTACTTCACTGACTTTGCAAGTACCAGCAGAATGCCTATCTGTGCTTCACTGACTTTGCAAAGGCATTTTACTGTGTGGATAACAACAAATTGTGGCTAATCTTGAGAAGAATAGGAATTCCAGAAGACTTGACTGTGCTCATATGAAACATTTACTTGGAGACTGTTGTCAGAACAGAGTAAGGAAACTGCATTGTTCAAAATCAAGAAAAGAATGGGTCAGGGATGTGTCTTATCTCCATACTTTTTCAATCTATATGCAGAACAGATCATTCAGGAGGCTAGACTTTATAAGAAGGAATGTGGCATCAGAATTTAGGAAGACTCATCAACAACTTGTGTGATATAGTTGATAGAACCTTGCTTGCTGAACCTGAGGAAGACCTGACACATTTGCTGTAGTCTTCAATATGGAGTGAAGCACTACATCACAACAAAGCTTCTCACCACTAGGCTAATTAGCAAAACCAAAATAGATGGAGAAGAGATTGAGATTGTTAACAATTTCAGTTTACTCAGTTCAACATTCTTGGCACCAGCAGTTAGGATCAAAAGATGAATTAGGAAAATCTCCTGTCAGAGACTTGTCCAGAGTGCTGAAGAGAAACACTATTTTCATTTATGTGTAGTTTAATGCCAATCTACAGATTAAACTGAAGCAGAATCTTGTATTTCTTTGTAATATAACCTTAGTGGTTACTAGATAGTGTTGTTAATGTCAAGTGCCATTGAGTTGAGTATGGCAGAGTGACCCTATTAACAATAGATCTGAACCCTGTCCTCTCCTGTGCCATTCTTGTCAAACATGATACATTTGGCCCTATTCTTGCAGTCACTCTATCAGTCTATCTTATTGTGGGTATTCCTTTCCTTTGCATACTCTCTATCTTACTGAACATTATATCCCTTCCCAAGGAATATACTCTCCTAACAACATGTCCAAAATATGTGAGATGAAACTTCACCATCTGCTTCCAAGAAACAAGCTGGTTGTACTTTCCCTAAGACATCTGTTCTTCCTTATGGCAGTCTGTAGATAGTCAGCACTCTTCTCTAACACCACAACTCAAATAAATTAATTCTTCTCTTGTTATCTGTATTCATTGTCTAGTCCTCAGAAATATAGCAGGTTATTGGAAAGATAGCGGCTTGATTCAGGCATATCTTAGTCTTTAAATGGAATTCATTACTCTTTAGGAGTTTAGAAAGATCCCTGACACCAGAGTTCCCAATGCTATATATCTCCTGATCTCCTGACTGCTGGTTCCAAGAGTGTTGACTATGGATCAAAAAAAGATGAAATTACTGACAATTTGAATATTTTCTCCATCTGTCATGATTTTGCCTATTGACTTGGTGATAAGAATTTTTGTTTTCTTGATGTTGATTTATAATCCATATTGAAGGCTGCAGTCCTTGATCCTCAGCAACAAGTGCCTCAGGTCCTCCTCATTTTTAGCATGCAAGGCTTTGTTATTTGCATAATGCAAGTTGCTGATGAGTCTTCCTTCTGTCCTGATGCTGCATTCTTCTTCATTAAGTCCAGATTCACTAATGATTTTCTCAGCATACAGTTTGATAAAGTATGGAGAAAAGATATAATCCTGCCACACTCCTTTCCTGATTTTAAAACATACAGTGTTCCCTTGCTTTTTTCAGACAACAGCTTCTTGGTCTAGGAATAGATTTCATATATAAATAGGTTTCATATAAGAATAAATTAGTGTTATGGAATTCTTATTCTACTCAAAATTATCCATTGTAAATGATGATCCACATAGTTAAATGCCTTTTCACAACTAATAAAACACAAAAGGATATTTTTCTGGTATTCTCTGCTTTCAGACAAAATCAATTTAGCATCAGCAATGATATCCCTCATGGCACAGCCTCTCTCAACTCCAACTTGAACATCTGGAAGATCTCCAAATATTGTAGACATTTTGGGATGATCTTCAGCAATATCTTGCTTGCATGTGATATTAATGATATTGTTTTATAATTTCCACATTCTGTTGGATTACCTTTCTTAGAAATGGGGACCAATATAAATCTCTTCAAGTCAGTTTGCCGTGTAGCTGTTTTCCAATTTCCTAGTACAGACTTATGAACTCATCCTGGGCTGCATATGTTATTTGGAAGATGTCATATCAATTGGCATTCCATCAATTCCCAGGGCCTTCTCTTTTATTGCCAATCAATGCCTTTAATGCAGCTTGAACTTTTCCTTTAATCATCATTGGCTCTTTTATTAAAATATTTCGGTGTCAACCAATTCTTTTTTGTACAGTGATTCTGTATGTTCCCTCTATCTTCTTTTGATCCTCCCTGGATTATGCAAGATTTTTCCTATAATAACTCTCTATAATGCAAGTTGATGCTTGCATTTGTGAGTTACTGCATTTTTATCCACAAACTCCAGTTCTTTACACATTGCATTACAACGCATTACATGGTACAACCTACTTTATATTTTGTGTATTTATATGCTTCTTGTTCTTAGTTTGCTCTAAAGAGTACAGTACAATTTACTGTTTTAAGAAAGCTTGCTGGCTTCTGTGATATTGGAGGCTGTGACAAATACCAGCAGGTCAGTCATCATGGACAGATTTCAGCAGAGCTTCCAGATTAAGACAGACAAAGAAGGATTGGCCATCCACTACTGAAATAGCCAGCCTTTGAAAACCCTATGAGCAACACTGTTAGACATCATACTAGAGAAAGGATCCCTAGAGTGGAAGATATTATTAAAAAGTGAGGAGAAACAGCTATAAAGACCCCTTAATAATTAGAACGTAGACTGTATGAACTATGAGTGCAGGGAAATAGGAAGTTGTCAAAAATGAAATGGAATTGAAAAAATTGACATTAGCAAGCTAAGATGGACTGACATTGGCCACTTTAAATCAGCTACTATTTACTAAATGATCTACTATTTGGGGACTGAAAATGTGAGAAACAAGGTGTTGCATTCATAGTCAAAAGACCAATTCAAGACTTATCCTGAAGTAAACTGCAGTGAATAATAGGATATTATCCATATGTATACAATGAAGACCTGTTAATGCAAATGTAATTCAAAAGATATAGCCAAAGATGAGGAATTCTACCAACTTTTGCAGTCTGAAATTTATGCATTAATAACAATTAGTGACTGGAATGTGAAAGGTGAAAACAAAGTAGAAAGATTGGCTGTTGAAAATTATAGACTTGGGGAAAGATTGGATGACTGAATTTTGAAAATTCAATGATTCAGTCATAGCAAATGCCTTTTTTTTTTAAATAAAAAAAAACCACAGAAGTGACTATACATAAAACGTCACCTGATGAACCACAGCACAAGTACCAGTGTGACAAGACCTGTGGATGAAATTGCTGTAGGAGTTCTGTATCCACAGTCAAAACTAGGCCAGGTGTTGACTGTAGAATGTTGTTTTTGTTTTTAGCTGTTGTCGAGTTGTAAACGACTCACAGCAACCCTATGAATGGAAGGCCTGAGCACTGTTCATAGAGTTTCCAGAGGCAAGCCATTTCAGAAGTGGATGGCACTCCTGCTTCTAGGCTTGTTTTAATCGGGAAGCTCCACCAAACACTGTCCACCATGGGTAACCACTATCACATTTGACACATCAGTTTCACAGTGTGTAGCATCACAGCAACCATGAGTTACCTCTGTACAGCAATGCACAGACCATTGCTATGCCACCTAAAAGAATGTTTGACAGGAAAACAGTTTGAACCAGGCCTGAGGACCACAGATTAAAATCACCCACCTTGGGCTTGATAGCATAACTTTCTGTCCACTAGGCCAGTGTAGCTGTCTCTGTACTGTCATGGTTATTGTTGTTAGGTGCCGTTGAGTTGAAGACGACTCATAGCGACCCTATGAACAAAAGGCCTGAGCCTGACTGTAGAATGCATCATCAATTATTCACATGCAAGTTTAAATTGAAGTTGAAGAAAATGGAAACAATTCCACAAAAGTAAAAATACAGCATTGAGTATACTGGAATTTAAAAATTATCTCAAGAACAGACTTGAAGCATTGAACATTAAGAAATGAAGACCAGATGAAATATGAGATTACATTATAAAGATATCATCCATGAAGAGAGCAAAAGTTGCAAAGATAGACAAAGAAAAAAAATAGATGTCAGAAAAGACTGAAAATTGCACAAGAATGTTGAGAAGCCAAAATAAAAGGAAGAGATGCTAAAGTAAAAGAGCTTAACAGAAAATTTCAAAGGCAGCTGGAAAAGACAAAGCAAAGTATTACAATGGGATGTGCAAACTGCTGAGTTAGAGAAAGCTCTCATGAGAAATTTGAGGCATGTAGAAAAGTACTCAAGGTGTAAAAAAGAAAAGATTAATAAAAATGAATTGTTAAAGTGGAACTATTTAGCATATTCACCATCTCCAACATCTCATTTTTGTGCTTAATTAAGAAATGTTTCAGATCAATAGAACCACAATAATTAATAAATATATAAATGATGGAAGATTTAATTTTTATATTGAACAAATAAATTTTCAGAAAGTTTCCATATACATGCCTACAGAAACGAGTGGAAGAACAGTATTGATTTATTGAGTGTATTTGGTTTAATTAATTTTACACAGAACTGGCTGATGGTTCTGGAATTAGTTTCAGCCCCTTGCCCTTTGAGCACTTATAATCTGAATCAGACTGTTAGCAATGCTAAAAATATCCAATAAACTAAAAAGATAAATCTTAGTCATACTTTTAAAAGTTAGCATATTAACATAAAACTCTAAAATTAATCAAAGGGAAATATGTACAAGTATTACAGATAAATATTTTAAACTTAAAAAATTAATAGCAGAATTGCCTATTATTAATGCTTAATAATGAGACTATTTATGCTATTGTTTGTGTATGACCAAGTTAATTCTGAACCTTAGTAATCCTAGTAGGTCAGAGTGGAACAACCCTGTAGCATTTCGGAGACTGTAATCTGTTTGGAAACAAATAGTTCTTTTTTCCCCCCCACAGAACAGTTTGTTGTTATTGGGTCCCATGGAATATGACTTACTGTGACATATGAACAATGGATCTGTGCCATCTTCATAATTTCTGATACACTTGAGCCCATTGTTGCAGTCACTATGCCAATCCATCTGGTTGGGGACTGTCACTCTTTCTTCCATCTTTCTCAGCATGATTTCTCTAAGAACAGCCTCTCCTAGCAACTCCCAAAGTATGAGAGACAGAGCTTCATCATCTTTTCCTCCAACAAGCACTACAGTTGCTGCTTCTCCAAGATTTATCTTAGTTTTTGGCAGCCAGTTGGAAGCAGAAATGACATCCACTTCCTAAACAACATGCCTCTGGGAAACTCTAGGAACTTTGAGAAACAACAATAGTTATAGAAAGGCTTCAGGTATTTTGTTTATAGGGTCACTATGAGTCATGCTCAACTCAGTGCCAATCAACAACAGTGGGACATTCAGTATTGTTCTTCAAAGCAATTTAAAGACGTCAATTCTTCTTCTGTCATCCTAATTCATAGTCCAGCTCTCAGATGTATAGCAAGTGACTGAAAATAACAAATGGTACACCTTATCCTTCAAACTGTTATTATTGCTCTTAAGTATTTTGGAGAAGTGCTTGAAAGTAGACTTGCCTAATTTAGTATAGTTCCTGATCTTCTTCTGACTGCTGGTTTACCAAGGGTGTTGATTGATGATTCAAGCAAGTTCAAATTATTGAAACGTCAATCCTTTCTCCATCTATCATGATGTTTGTTGGCCCTATGGTGAAAAGCTTTGTTTTCTTAATGTTGAGATGTAAGCCATACCAAAGGCTGTAGTTCTTGATCTTCTATAGCAAGTGTTTCAAATTCACCTCACTTTCAGCAAGCAAGCTTATGTCGTCTGCACAACACAGATTATTACAATTTTTGACTTTTGGTTTTAAATTATTGCATCATCTGGATATCTTAGAATACTTATAGTATCCCTTCAAAAATATATATGTATATATGTTCAAAGTCACTACACATGACTCAATAGAATATATTTTGCAGTTCCTCGCAGATGACTTTTACTTCTTTAAATTAAGTGCAGGAAGAGTTCAATTAGAAACTGAAAGAAGGTGACTTCAACTACTCTCCAAGGGAAGTCTGGATCCACAAAGACTTATAGCCCTGAAAACCCTATGGGGCACTTTGTCCTATAGGCTCTGTCTTATAGGATCACTATGACTAGAAATCAACTTAGTGGCAGTGGGTTTTGTATGGGAAACTAAATGTAGAACCCTGGCAGCATAGTGAGGTTGAGTTCTTGGCTGCTAACTGAAAGGTCAGTGGTTGTAACCCATAGAATAAAGATGTAACAGCTGTTTCTATAAAGTTACAACTCTGGAAATTCTTTCAGGAAGTTCTACTCTGTTCCATAGATTTGTGATGAGCTGGAAATGAGTTTATGGCAATGGAATTGGTTTGGTGGTTTGGATTTTGATAACTTAACTGAAGACAAATTTATTTTCTAAAGTGTGAAATATTTCATCTATTTCACACATGGTTAACCACCGGCAGTGATAACACTGTGTCTCAAATATACCTTGAGGATGAAAAAAACCCCTCATTCTGCTCTCTTCACTTGATCCTGAACTTCTTCCTCTGTGTTCTCTGTTTCTGTTATCCTCTTATGAAGCATAATAAAAATCCATATTTAGGACTTTATCATATCTAAGATGACATATTTGTAAAATGTGGCTATATACGTTATCTAAACCACATTATAAAACAACATACACTTTAATTGAAACCATTGTGATATCAAAGCAGGATCAGTTACTGCCCATCTGTGTGTTCTTTTGAGATAGGACAGATAAATAAGCAAACCTAGCCCTCTTCTTTTAAAGGGCAATGAACCAAAACACCACTATAGAACAACCATTCTAGACCAACTAAACTGTCTTTTGTCGATAAGAAGCTGCTGGATGTGTTTGTCAGAGAATAGAAAAAATAATGCAAACATATACTAAAACAGAAGTCACACAGAGCTAGAGCCAAAAATTATAATAGTTACCCAGATTCCAATTTCATATTGTAAAGAGAAAGATAATCTTTAAGTATGTGGCAAAAATACTTCCCTAAAGGTGAAGGCCAAAATTTGAAAAAGATAACAGAAAACAAACAGCTAAATATTTTTTAACTTGTAAAATAGATTCATTTCTGGCAAGCTTTTACTCCTAATGTACATTAGAGAATTCAAAATATGCTTGGTATAAATAGACTTAAAGGCAGAGTGATTTCAAGTCCCAAATGTGCAGCTAAAATATTTAATACTTCACTGACTATATATGTCAAGTACTTTGAACTTACAGCTGGTCATCAACAAACAACTATTAGCTATCCATCTATGAAATAAAACAGCAAATGAAGAAAAAGAAAAGAGGGGGGAAATGAGGATCCAACCTTTTAACAGCATATGTTGTTCGTTGTTATGTGCCATTGAGTCGACAACAACTCATAGCGACCTTATACACCATGGCTCTGAACTCTGCCCTATCCTTAGACAATATATCTATGTTAAAATATATGAGACTATTTGTTGTTGTTGTTGTTATGTGCCATCAAGTCGCTTTCAACTCACAGCAACCCTATGTACAACATTTCTGAAACCTGTTCTATCCTGTGCAAACCTCACTGTTTCGATACACCCAACTTCATTGCCGTAGTCACTGTATCAATTAATATAATTGAGGGTCTTCCTTTCTTGTTCTGGCCCTTTCCCTTCCAAGCATGATGTCCCTCCCCAAGAATCAGTCCCTCCTTGCAACATGCCCAAAGTATGCCAGATGGAACCTCAGAATCCTTACCTCCAAGGAGCAGGCTGGTTCCACCTTCTCCAGGATGAATCTGTTTGTTCTCCTAGCAGTCCATGGTATATTCAACACTCTTCTTCAGCACCACAGCCCAAAGGCATAGATTTGCTTTCCATCATCTCTAGTCATTGTCCAGCTTTCTGATGCATAGCAAGTAATTGCGAAAACTATGGCCTGGATTAGGCACTTCTTGTTCTCCGACTGACATTATTGCTTTTCAGTACTCTGGAGAGGTCTCTGACAGCAGACTTTCCCAATGCATTTTGTCTTTCAATTTCTTGGGTGCTGGAACCAAGAGTGTTGATTGAGGACCCAAGCAGACTAAAGCTGTTAACAATCTCAATCTCTTTACCACCCATCATAATGCTGCCAATAAGCCCAGTGATAAAAATCTTTGTTTTCTTGATGTTGAGCTTCAATCCATATTGGAGGCTGCAGTCCTTGACCTTCTGCAGCAAGCCCTTCAGGTCCTCCTCAGTTTCAGCAAGAAGGGTTGTGTCATCTGCATAATGCATAATGTAGTGCACATAAGTTCTAAACTTACCTGAACCAAAAGAATCTTTTCTTTTTGCTAGTGTTTTGTGATTTGAAGATGGCTTCTAATTTTAACCATGAAATGAATTTCCCGTTTGAATCCATCAGCTGCTCCATGAGATACATGGGAAATCTCATTTTGTGCAATATACTGCCTCTGAAAACCTACTGGAAGATCAGCTATAAGTTGATTTCTACACTACAGCACATAACAAGAGCAATGTATTTTATCTTTGAATTTACAAATGACTTATTAATAATATTTATATAACATGTATTAAACTTTCACCTCAAAGTAGTTGAAACATCACTTGCTTCAATGTCTCATATACAAAATATTTTTTTAAAAACTTTAATTTTATTGTGATTTTAATGAAAGTTTACAGAAAGGTTGGGTTTTCAATCATTCATTGTTTCACATTTTCCTCTATTCCTCTCTTCCTCTACCCCAGTTCAGCTTTGTAAGTCATCTCTTGCTCCAGATTGTTAATTGTCACACATACAATGACTAATCATAAGTTGCTTTTAGAAGGTCATTTCTCTCATCTGTTCAAGTGCAGTGTTCATTATCTACTCTTTTTCCTGTTCTTTCCCCCTACCCATCCTATTTTACAGGAGATATGAATCCTATTTTATAACAGCAGCGTTATTCAGTATTTGTCCTGTTGGGGCTGGGATATTTTGTTCAGTATATAATATCCTTCAGACTCACCCATGTTATGCAATGTTTTACAAGTTCATTTTTTTTCAATGCTATGTAATTTTCTATTTTTTCTAACCATTTGTTTGTTGATGCACAGATGAGTTGCTTCCATCTCTTCGCTATTTGTTAATAATTCAGCAATAAACACGAATATATCTGTTTGCATCACATCTCTGGTTCCTTTAGGGTATATTCCCAGTTGTGGGTTAGCTGGATCAAATGATATTTCTATTTCCAACTTTTTGAGAAACTGTCAGGCAACCTTACACAGTGGTTATAACATTATACATTTTAACCAACAGTGAATGAAAGTTCCATTCCCTCTAAAACCTCACCAGCATTTGTTGTTTGCTTGAACTTCTTTATTGTTATTGGGGTGAAATGATAGCTTGTTGTTATTTTAATTTGTGTCTTTTTTAAGAGCTAGGGATTTTGAACATTTATTCAGTGTTTGTTTGCCATCTGAATTTTTTCTCTAATGAACTATCTATTAATATCTTGTGTCTATTTTGCAACTCTGCGTTTGCCTTTTTCTTGTTGAGAATATTCTATTAATTCTATATATGATTTCCTTATCAGATATTTCATTGCCAAATATTTTTCCCAGTCTGTGGTTTCCCTTTTTATCCTGTTGGAGAAGTTTAGTGATGTGCATAGGGATTTGATTTTTAGAAGTTCCCTTTATTTTAGGTTCTCCTAGTTGTAGTATTTTTGTTATGCTTGGAAGTCAATTAATGCTGTAGAATAGGTCTTCAAGAGGTGTTCCTAGTTTCCATCTGATAAATTAAATCTGATAAATAAATAGTCTTTGCTTTTACCCCTAGGTCCCTGATCACCATGAGTTGATTTATGATGTGAAATGTGAGCTTTGCTTCTTTTTTCTGTATATGGTTTACCAGTTTTTCCAGAACCATTTCTTAAAGAGGCTGTTCTTTTCCCTACATAATTTATTTGGTCTCCTTGTCAAAAATCAGTTGGCCATAAGTAGATGAGTTGACTTCTGGGTTTGCAATTCTATTATATTAATCTTTGTGCTTGTCACTGTACCAGTGCTTTACTGTATCAACCACAGGAGCTGTGTAGGATATGAGGTCAGGGAGTGCAATGCCTCCTACCTTGTTTTTCTTTTTCAGTAGTGCTTTGCTTTTTCAGTATCTCTTTCCATTCTAGACATAATTGAAAAGTGCCTTTTCCACCTCATTGAATTATGGAATTTGTGTCTGTATTGAGACTGCATTGAACTTGTATATTGGTTCTGATAGAACTATCATTTTCACAGTATTGAGTCTTCCTTTCCAGGAGCATGATATATTCCTCCATTACTCTAGGTCTTTTTTTGTTTCTTTCAAGAATGTTTTATAATTTTCTTTGTATAGGACTTTTGTGTCTCTTGTTAGATTTGTTCTTAAGTATTTCATCTTGTGATTAGCTATTGTAATTGGGTCGTGCGCACATTTTTTTTTCTGGCTCCTTTTCTATGTTCTCTTTGCTACTATAGAGAAATTCAAATGATTTTTCTGTGTTGATCTTGTATCCTACTACTTTGCTTACTTAGTCAATTATGGCCAACAATTTCCTTGCTGAATCTTTAGGATTTTCTATGTTTACTATCATATCATCTACATATAGAAATAGTTTTACCTCTTTTGCCAATTTATATGCCTCTTATTTCCTTCAGTTGCCTTATTGTTCTTGCTAAGACTTCAAATACAATATTGACTAGGAGTGGTGATGGTGGCCATCTTTGCCTAGTTCCTAATCTCAAAAGAAATAACTTTAATCTCTCTCTTTTGAGAATGATGTTGGCTCTTGGTTTTGTGTATTAACGTTGAGTACCATCAGTCGGAACCAATCCACAGCTGACTCTCCAGTGGATTTTTAAAAGCTGTTAATAACAAGGGAGGAGATTGCATATCCTTCTCCCATGGAGCAGCCGGTAGATTTGGAACTGCAGTGCCATTTCTTACTACTAGGCAACCTATGCTGAAGAAATTCCACTTTATTTTTATTTTGTTAAGTGCTTTAGTCAGAAAAGAATGTCACATGTTTTCAAAGCACTTTTCTGCATCAAAGGGTAGGATCGTGTGGCTCTTGTTCTTTGCTCTCCTAACGCAGTAAATTACATTAATTGTTCCTCTTATGTGGAAACATCCTTGTCTACCACTTTGTCATGATGAATTTTATATTTACATTTTTTAATTATATTTACAAGGATTTTGCTGAGGATTTTTGTGTCTATGTTCATGAGGGATATTGGTCTAGTTTTGTATTTTAGTGGTGTTTTTAACTGAGTTTGTATCACACATATGTTTGCTTGGTGGAATGAGTCTGGGAGTATTCTGTCTTTTTCTATTTTCTAAAATACTTTATGTAGAATTGGTGACTTCTTCTCTGGATGATTGTTGAATTTTTTTAGTAAAACTATTGGGTACTGGCCTTCTTTTAGTTAAAAGTAGGGTTTCTTTTTTAAATGACCTGTTCATTTTACTCTTTTGTGAGAGGTCAGTTCAGATGCTCTACTTTAGTCTGTGTCAATTTGTGTGAGTTGTGAGTTTCTATATATTTGTCCATTTTTCTCCTAGGTTTTTCTATTTGAATATAGGGTTGTTTTGGTTTTTTAAATAAAGTTGCATTATTAATCTTTTTATTTCAGTTGGTTCTATTATGACATCATCCCTTTCATCTCTTATTTGAATTATTTATGTTTTTTCTTTATTTTCCTTTGCTTTGCTAGTGGTATATTTTTTCTACTCTTTAATTTTTAGTCTTTTTTTTAATTTTTAGTCTTTTTTTAATCTTCACTTTTCAAGTATGTCTCTTGTATATAGTATTTTTATGGGTTCTGTTTTTTGTTAAATGTGCTACTCTTTTTCTCATACTGGTACATTTAAGCTATCCAGATTCAGTGTAAGTATTAAGACAAAAGATTTTATGACTATCATTTTATTGGGTTCTTTTTTTTTTTTTTTGCATTGTTGCTGATTGATTACTTTGAACCATCTGTTTTTTGGTGGCATCTCTGTGAGAAGGATTCTTTCACTATTTTCTGCAATGTTCGTCTTTTTTTTTTTACAAACTCATAGTTTCTACTTTTCTGACAATTTCTTCATCTCCCCATGATATTTAAGGGAGAGTTTTGCTGGGTACAGTTTTCTTGGTTGACAGCTGTGTCTTTGAGTGTTTGCTATATGGCATTCCACTGCCTTCTTGCTTATATGGTTTCTGCTGGAAAATCAGCATTTAATCTTATTTGCTCTCCTATGTAGGCTGCTCTTTGTTTTCCCCTATCCAATCTCAGAATTCTCTCCTTGTCTTTGATTCTAGCAAATTTTACTATGATATACCTTGAGGTCTATTCTATATGTGGTTCTTTTTACTTGGATGTATATTCTTTCATTCTTCATGATACCTGGAAAGTTTTATTTTCATAATTCTTCAACAACTTTCTCAGTGCCTTGTTTTATTCCTTCTGTTCATAAATGGATTTCTAATTCTTCTTATTCTTCTTCTTCATGGTGTCCCACATTGTCCTTAGCCTTTCTTCATTTTATTTCTTTTTTGATTCTGTTTTTTGCTTTAGTAGGTCACACTGAGAGCTCTATCCTCTATTTCTCTGCTCCATCTCTTTAATTCTGTTCTGTCTTTCCAACATGTTAACAGCTTCTGAGATGCTGGTCCTAATATTTTGTTTTCTTTTTTTTTCCTAGGGTTTCCAATGACTCATTGATTTTGTCTGCATTGTCTTGGATTACTTTTTTTAAAGTTTCTTTGGCTTTTGCTTGCAGAATCCTGTAATCCTTTGAGTTTTTCATTCCCACATCTAAATACTTGATCATTATCCTTTTGAATTCTATGGCAGAAGGTTCAGTGAGATTTTCTGCTTTCAGGAAATCCATTAACTATATCTGTGTTTTGATCACTTTTTTGGTTAATATTTTGCCTAGGTCTTTTTCA
Source organism: Elephantulus edwardii (assembly GCF_000299155.1). NCBI lineage: Eukaryota > Metazoa > Chordata > Mammalia > Macroscelidea > Macroscelididae > Elephantulus > Elephantulus edwardii. The sequence goes on from NW_006399763.1 coordinate 13,615,969, forward strand.
GGATGTGAGATAGTTTGCTTCTTTCATGTCATTGCTGTGATAGAGATTTTCTTTCCTGCAGTCCTAGCAGGTCTTCTTTCTGGTAACTTTGGCTGAGTAGCTCACTACTTCAAAGGAGGGCAGGACAACTCACCATTCTTGAAGACTTTTTTGGTCCCTGGGCTTGCTGTAGTTCAAGATCTCAACATTACAAGAGGAAAGAGGAAGGCAACTCACCCTGCCTGTGGTCCTTTCTCTGTTATCCTGTTGCAAAGCTTGCTGGGGCTTGGAAACCACTGAGAAGGGAATTTGCTCTATCTGTGGTCTTTCCTCTCTGATCTTCCAGCTGACAGGAATATCTGGGAATATCTGGAGGACAACTACTTGGCCAACAGATTGGAAGAGATCCATATTTATTTCCCCGAAAAAAGTGACCCGACAGAGTGTGGAAAGTAGTGAACAATATCACTAATATCACACACTAGCAAAATCATCCTGAAGATTATCCAGAAAATGGCAGAGAACTACCAGAAATACAGACTGAGTTTAGAAAAAGTTGTGGCACTGGGGATGTTATTGCCAATGTCAGATGGATCTTGGCAGAAAGCAGAGAGTACCAGAAGAATGTATATCTGTGTTTTATTGACTATGCAAAGGCATTTGACTGTGTGTATCACAACATATTGTGGCTAACCTTGAGGAGAATGGGAATCTTAGAGCACTAGATCATGTGTATACAAAAACCTATACTTGGACCAAGAAGCAGTCCTCAAAACAGAGCAAGGAAACCCTGCATAGTTCAAAATCAGGAAAGGAGTGTGTCAGGGATGTAACCTATCCCTGTACTTTTTCAATCTGTATGCAGAACAGATCATCTTGGAAGCAGGGCTTTATAAGGAGGAGTGTGGCATTAAGTTTGGAGGAAGACTCATTAACAACATACGATATTCATATGACACAACCTTCCTTGCTGAAACTGAAGAAGACCTGAAGCACTTGCTGTAAAAGGTCAACTATTGTAGTCTTCAATATGGATTGAAGGTCAACATCAAGAAGACCAAGATTCTCACCACTGGGCCAATTGGCGACACCATAATAGATGGAGAAGTGATTGAGGTTATTAGCAATTACAGCTTGCTCAGATTTTGAAGCTCTACCTCATTTATTTTGAACAGGTGGCCAGGAGAAATCAGTCCTTGGAGAAGGACATCATGCTTGGAAGGCTGGACAGACAGCACAGGAGAGGAAGACCCCGTATGAGATCTACTGACACAGTAACTGGGGCAATGGGGGTTGGTGTGTCGGAATCAGTGAGACTGGCTCAGGACAGAGAAGGGTTCAAGGCTGCTGTACATTGCAGGCGACTCAATGGTACATAATAAAAATAACATACTATGACAGGTTTTGAAAGCAGGAGTGGCATCTACTTCCTAAATAACATGCCTCTGGAAAATCTATGAACTCCGATAAATGTTGATAATTGTAGAAGGGCTTCAGGCCTTTACTTTATAAGGTCACTATGAGTTGTGCTAGACTTGAAGGCAATCAACAACAAGAAAAGCATCTGTGGCTAGGGAGCTCATTGGAAAGGGAACTGGAGGAGGACTCCCCCTGTTTCTGTTCCTTCATCTCTGATCCTTTTGCAAAATTCTTTGTTGCTAGAGAGCCCATTGGAAAGGCAAATCACTCTGCTTCTGTTCAGGGGCTGATGGGAAGTTAGCGCAACTGGAGGACAACTCAACCTGCTTCTGTTCTTTCCTCTCTGGTCTCTTAGAAGTAAGCCCACCAGGAAGGGAACTCACTGTACCTCTGTGCCAGGGATGCCTGGGAAGATCAACCCTTCTGGGAAGCCCAATGGAAAGCAATATACAATATCCTAAAATAACAATATGTCTTAAATAAAGCAAGACTAACCTAGCCCTCTGAGCAATTGTCTAAATCTAAGATTCATTTATAATCTAGGAATTAGAAGTGAAGTATTTTGGTTTCCAAAGTTTAGCCACCAAGAGGATAGGTTTGTCTGTTTTGTTCACAACATTTAGAATGACACTTACTGAAAGTATTTGTTGAACGTTGAATGGATATATTCCTTTTCCTCTCTTACTGCTAGGGAGAGTCTATTATTCCTTTTTTTCTGATAAATTTAAACCTGCAAGAGAAAGGCTCTACACTTTTTACGTCTTTATATGACCCAGACTCATATCAATATTTTTTTAGGATTTATAACATATATTTTGGGGTTATAATTTATAACAGTCTATCTTTTCTACAGCTACCACTCCTGAATTTGTTTTATGACCTCATCTTCTTTAAATGTAAAATTTCATATATTCTTCTACTATTATCAATATTGAAGTTAGTATTTCCTCAAATAAACATGTGTTGTTAATTTTAGAAGTGAGATTTTATTGTATGATGTTTCTTTTTATCACATTATATTATAAATGACCATAATATGTTCAGTTGCCTCATATGCATGTGTAACTTGGACTGAAGAAGAGCTGATGCCTTTGAACTGTAGTGTTGGTGAAGAATGTTGAATCTACTGTGGATTTCCAAAAGAATGAACATATCTATCTTGGCTGAAGTCCATTCAAAATGTTTTTTTGAGGTAAGGGTGATGAGACATTATCTCACACACTTGCACCATGTTCTCAAAAAGTACCAGTCCCTGGAAAAAGGCATCAGGCTTGGTAGAGGATCACCGAAGAAACAAGAAGATTCTCAATGAATGGATCGACACAATGACTGCAAAAATGGACTCAACCACAGCAGCTCTTGTGAGGATGGTGCAGGATGAAACAGTATTTTGTGCTATCGTTCACTGAATTACTATAATTCAGAAGAGCCTTAATGGCACTTAAAAACCAATATATTGTTCATTTTAATCACATTTAATTATAGGATTTTGAAAAAATATTTAGATATTTCATTTGGGTACAATGAAAGAAAAAGTTCCTTGCTGAACTTCTTACTCAAGGAAATTAACTAGCTAGGTGAAAATATTCCAACTTATTATTTGGTATAACCAGGTGACTGATGTAAACTAGAATTTTAAAATGTTTCAAGGATTAGCATTTTAAAAAGACCTATTACTAAATCCTTTGTTTAATAACTCCTCATATTAAATTTACTTTGACAACATTCCTCAAACACTAATAGAAATGGAATGTTTCTAAAGATAAAATAAGGAAAATAAAAAATATAACAAAAAAATCACTTTTTTGCATATCCATTGGCAGAAATTAATAAGTAAAACATGGAGCTCATCTCCTTCAAAGCAGTATGTTTCAGAACTCATGTAAGAAAGATTGGATTGCACATTTTTCTATCTATTACACAGATATAATCCATCATTTCTGTTCATAGAAACTATGTTTATAGTTGCTGCATACATTTTAGATTGACTTGTAGTCCTAAACCTTTGTTTGATGTAGTAAAGACTTAAAATATGTTTCAGGGGTCTCATTCACCTTACTGCTTTCTTTTTTTAACTACGTATTTTCATTAATTTTATAAAACTACATATTTCCTACTTCATAATTATGCAAAAAATTTTTAAAAAATGTGTTTTAGGAATCCATACAAAAGTGATAATGGTTATCCATGGTGGACAGTGTTTGGTGAAGCTCCCCTATTAAAACAAGCTTGGAAGCAGGAGTGACATCCACTTCTGAAATAGCTTGCCTCTGGAAACTCTATGAACCTGGAGAAAGGATTAACGTTATACAAGTGTTCAGGTCTTATGTTCACAGGGTCGCAATGGGTCGCCCATGACTCAACTGCACTCAACAAATATAAGAACAACAACCCCCAAATAAATGCTTATAGTATTTCACTATTTTGATGTTAATACAAATAAATTAGTCAGCTGTTTCAAAATACAATTGAATGATCCCCACAATCACAGCTATATTTGAGCCCCGTTGTTTCAGCCACTGTCTCTATCCATCTCTTGAGAGTTTTCATATTTTGCACTGACTCTCTATTTCACAAGTTATTATGTCTTTTGCCAGGAACTGACCTCTCCTGAAAACACAATATATTTCTGTGGTAATAGCACATAATGCTTTAATCACTGTTTTCATCTTAATTTTTTTTAATTTTTAATTTTAATGAAAATTTATAGAGACTTTGGATTTCCATTTTTACTAATAAAAATACTCAATTGAGTTTCTGATGCTATAAATCAAAGCAAGGAAACTATAACAAAGAAGCTGTTAGATGTGAATCACTATACCCTTTAGTCCTTTTGGTTTGTCCCACAACTCACTGTGGAGTATGTCAACAAAATATTTAATACCTAACAAAGCAAAATATTATAATGAAATGGAGTCAGAAAATAAAAAAGGCCTAACTCACTTGGCATTTCTTCAGCTGAAGGAACTGAAGAACAAATTCAAGCCCTGGATGTTTTAGGCAGAATATTAAATCATTAAAAAAACATTAGAAGAATATGGAAGGAGTATACAAAGACACTCTATGAAAAAAAGTTTGGTGGACACAGAAGAATTTCATGAAACAACGTATGAACAAGAGCTTCTGGTGATGAAGGAAGATGTTCAAACTGCTTTGAAAAAATGGCAAAAAACAAGGGTCCAGGAATTGATGGCATGCCAATTGACATATTTCAACAGACAGACATTTCCCTGGATGTGCTCACCTGGTTGTGCCAAGAAATCTGAAGGACAACCACCTGGCCAACTGACTAGAAGAGATTCATATTTGTTTCCATTCCAAAGAAAAGTGACCTGACCAGAGTGTGGAAATTACCAAACAATATCATTAATATCACATGCAAGCAAGATTTTGTTGACAATTATCCAAAAATGACTGAAACAGTACATCAACAGGGAACTACCCGAAGTGCACTCTGGGTTTAGAAGAAGTCCTGGTACTAGGGATATTATAGCTAATTTTAGATGGATCCTGGCTGAAATCAGAGAGTACCAGAGGAATGTACATCTGCGTTTCATTGACTAAGTAATGTCTATTTGTGTCTCACTGACTAAGTAAAGGCATTTGACTGTGTGGATCACAACAAACTGGCTAACTCTGAGAGGTATGGGAATCCTAGAACACTTGATTGTGCTCATGTGAAACCAATACTTGGACCAAGAAGAAGTCATCAGAACAGAGCAGGAAAACACCGTATAATTTAAAATGTAGAAGAATGCATCAGGGATTAGTCTTTTATTCATATCTTTTGATTTATATGCAGAACAGATCATTCAGGAGGCTGGACTCTAGGAAGAGCAATGTGGCATCAAGATATCAACAACGAACAACATGTGGATGACACAACGTTGCTAGCTGAAATTGGGGAGGACCTCAAGTATTTGCTGCAGACAGTCAAAGAATGCAGTCTTCAATATGGATTGAAGCTCAACATCAAGAATGTAAAAATTCTTACCACTGAGCTATTTGGCAGCACCATGATAGAGAAGAGATCAAGATTAACAATTTTGGGTTGCTTGGCTTCACAATCAATAATCTTGGCACCAGCAGTCAGGAAATCAAATGTCAAATTGCATTAGGAAAATCTTCTATCAAGGACTTCTCCAGATTGCTAAAGAGAACTGATGCCAGTCTAGAGATGAAGGTGCCCTCGATCCGGGCAATAGTCTTTGCAATTATCTGCTATGCATCAGAGAGATGGACAATGACCAAAGATGACAAAAGTATAGATGCCTTTGAGTTGTAGTGCTGGAGAATATTACTGAACATTCCATGGACTGCCAAGAGAACAGTTTCATCCTAGAGAAGGTGAAATCAAGTTGCTTCTTGGAGGCAAGCATTTTAAAGCTCTGTCTGACATACTTTGGGCATGTTGCCAGGAGGAACCAGCCCTTGGAGTAGGACATTATGTTTGGAACAGTGAAAGGGTGGTTGGCTGAGGTAAGAGAGGGAGACTTTGGAGGAAACTGATTGACGCAGTAACTGAAGTATTGGCAGCAGGGGAGTAGGTATGTTGGAAACAGTGAGATTGGCTTAGGGCAGGGGACAGAGCTATTGTGCATCATCAGGTTGCTATGGATAGCAGTCGACCTGAAGGCACTTGATAACAACATTGTGTTTTTACAACCTTTCACTTACATTGTGTTTTATGGAATCATTCATATACACTGTGTTTTCTATGAATATTTGGTCTGTGTCTATTATTTCCCCATTCCTTTAAGCCCTCCTCACTGAATCTTTCCTATTCCTTAACCACTTTACCTAAAGTCCTACCTCCTTCTGTTATCCTTATGATTTCCATGCTTCCTCTTTTTCCACTCCCTTTCCCCTTTTCCTTTCTTCTTTTGGGCATTTATACACATCTTGCTAGTTATCCTTCTAATAATGGTCTTATGCATATTTGTCTTTATGAGACTGAGTAACTTCACTCAATGTAATGCTCTCTATATTCTCCCATGTTATGTAGTATTTTTTTAAAAAAAATAATTATTCCTTAATGGTGCATAGTATTCCATTGTGTAAATGTACCACAATTTCTCAATCCACTCAATTGTTGATGGGGAATTTTGGCTATTTATGCATTCTTGCTATTGTGGACAACACTGCTACCAATGTAGGTATACATATTATATTTCTTTTTTAGATAATTTTCCAAAACAGTTGTTTCTTTTGTGTTTTCCCCCATAAAGTCAGTAAGGTTTTTATCTTGTGATCAATATGTAATTAAAAATAATAAAAAGTATATTTGTTGTTAGGAATAAAACTGAACTTAGCATCTGTTATTTAGAATAATTTTTCACTTTTACTCTGAACTTCATTCATAATATAAACAAAAAAATCACTATTAAACATTATTGCATTAATTCTATCAATGCTTAAATTCCATTTAACCAACAGATCAGAGTCCCTAAAATAAGGCAGGCTGTCGTAATTTATAGGCTAGACTCATAAATAAGCATGAGGGAGCACTGGTGGCCTGCTGATAAGAAACTGACTGCAATACCAAAGGCAGGCAGTTCGAATCCACCAGCGGCCCCATAGAGAAGGATGGGAAATCTCCTCCTGTGTGATTACAGTCTCTGAAAACCTGCTGGAGGGTCAGCAATGAGTTGGTTCTAACTCAAAGTTACACAACAACAACAACAACATACTATATCAACAGCCATATTGATAAGCCAGATCATCATGGATAAATATAAATAAAAGAAAGAAAGAAACAAACAAACCAAAAAACCCACCCAACAACCTCCCCACCCCAAAACCCAACAAAAAAACTCCCCAAAACCAAACATGTACAAAGTCTGAGGAGAGAGCACACTAGGTAGAAGTTAACTCTTAGCAGACAATTAATGGAAGCAATAGGGTATCATTATCTTTCTCTACCAGTACTTCCAAGATATGTTGCTCAAGACTTCGGCTCACCACTCATATCAGAAAGGGAGAAGAGTTGTTGAAATACCTAAATAGATTGAAAAATAACGTGAAATTTATGTTATAGATGTCCTAGTCTGTATTATAAACCTAAGTCAGGAAATTAATTTCACATCTTCCAATGCATATTTTCTGGCAAAGCTTTGAAAACTATTCTTAGTCAGAGGATGGCACTCCGCCTTCTCTATCCTATCCCTCCTCAATTGAAAAAGGTATGTCTGAAGGGAATTTATATTTGAAATAAAAAATCTCTGGGATAACAATAAAAGCTAGTAAGAAAAAGGCAACTAGAAAGGCAAAACAAGTTTTTTATAAAACAACATGGGACATTTCTCTTTTTATAAAACAGGCCATGGACCTCTAGGGATTGTTGCGCTCAGGTGCAGTGCAGAATAATGAACCTAGATTTGGCAATGGAGAATTCCATGAAGGGTTCGATAATATGCTATGCTTCATTAATATACAAATTTTTACTTTTAAACTGTGATTTTCATCCTTCATTACCCCAAAATGCTTTATTAACTGAAGCTTCTATGAAGAAAATCGCATTGCTACCTTGGGAGAAGTTTACACTTATAGGTTCCTAAATAAATAAAAAATATATATATTTTAAATGTGCTTAAGGAAAGGGAAATAAAATTATGCCTAAATGAGGGTTTCAGAAATACAGAAAGCCAGAGAATCTTAGCATCATCACAATTTCATTCTAGATGCATACCTAGAGGCATTTAGCTTGCACTGGGACTAACAGCTTTAATGGCAGATTTAGATGTCCATTCTTTTCCATGAAAAAACCTTTGAGGGATAACTTTTGGGAAATCAGAGAGAAAAATGCTACACGAGAACTTCATACACTTTTATATAAGAAAGAATGATCAACTCTTCAGTCTGCCCAGACCCTGAAGTTTTCTCTGATGTTCCTAAATAGAAGAAATGTGGAATGATTATAGAGGAAGCAGCAGAGAATCCTTTACCCGATTTTCTAGCAAAGGCGTGATTTCCGTCACTGCTACAGAAATATTAAAGGTGAGGCTCTATTCTAGCTTTGAGTAACTTTGGTCAGGAAGCCATGCCAGAACTCAGAACTTCAAGACCCATTGAAACTTACATGGGAAATGTTAGCATTTTGTCATATCTACGCAGGATGGAGCAAAGTTCACATGGTCATTGTGAGCTATAGTCAACTAGATGGCACCTAACAATAATAATTACCTTATTTTTCCTTAAAAATAAGGAAGGTGAGACTGAAGACAGTTATCAGAAGGTGCTAGACCTTGTAGACAGACATCATGTTTAGTAAAAGTAGATGATAAGTTTAAAAGAGGAAGACTTTCAACAAAATATATTTGACACAATCAGGAGCATCAATTTTGAAATTACTAACTAACTTGGGAGAAACTGAAGGGCATTGCGCTGAGTGAACTAATTCAGTCTCATAAGGATAAATACTGCATAAGACCATTATTGTAAAAACATAAAGGTAACCAGGAAAGCCAGTGTATATAGACCCACAGAGGGAAGTGGTGGGAGCAGAGAGGTGAGAATAGGCAGAAGGGAAATCATATGGTTGCACAATTTTGTGGTTGGAGAGAGAAGGGGTAAAGGAAATGGGAAATATCTGGTGAGTACCTGGAAAGACAAGGTAATGGTGGGCATAGTTCAATGGTGATTAATTTTAGGAAACATAACGAAGAGGAATGATAGGATGAAACACAATGTGAATGAATGATAGTGTGAAGCACTCACACACGCTTAGAGTTGACACAATGGCTGCAACAATAGACACAAGTACAGTAGCTAATGTGAGGATGGCAGGACTGGACACGGTTTTGTTTTGTTGTGGAAAGGGTTGCTATGAGATAGAGCTAACTAACTAATGGGCACCTAACAACACTCTTCTTACTATGATTGTAATGTGAATAACCTCTTCCAATACTGCTATTTTCAGCAGTAGCTTTAATGATGTATTAGTCTCTAATAAAATTATGTAAAATGATATATGTAATTCTCCTGTTATTTTAGAAAAATCCTTGGTGGTGAAGTGGTTAAGTGTTTAGGTGCTAGTCAAAACATGCAAGCTCCCCAGCTATTCTTCAGGAGAAAGGTGCAGCACTCTGCTTCTGTAAAAGGTTTACAGAGGGAGCTCTGGTGGTCTAATGGCAAGAAGCTGCACTGCAACCTCAGATGTGTGTGGTTCAAATCCACCAGATGTTGCACTGAAGAAGGACAGACAAGCTCCTCCAGTACTAGTCAGATCCAATGTGACAGTACACACATACAAAATGAAAAAAAAAAAGTTTACAGTTTTGGAAATCCTATGAGGCAGTTCTATTCTGTACTATAGCATCATTTTGGGTAGAAATAAGCTCAAAAGCAAAGGATTCGTGTGTTTAGGTGTTTAAGATGAACTGTTGCCTTCTTTTAATGTTAGTTAGGTGCTACCATAAGATGACAGACTAGTCAATCTTTGTTTTTATCTTCTACCTTGCTAAAAAAAGAGAGAGAGAAATTGACACTGCCCTTTAATGATAACTGATCTCTTATACTTTACTGCACTGTGAACAATTATTTTTACTTTATTCAGAACTTGAAATACTAACTCATGATTCCTCTTCTGCACTGCTTGTTTCTCTCTTAATCTTTCTTTTATTCCCCTAAATTTCCATCACAATATTAACTCAAAATTCACAACTACTAAAGCTGTAATTTTCCATGTTAAATATGTCATTTTTAATCTCAAATTTTTGTAGGAAAGAAACTTATGTGAGGATACACAAAACTATAAATAAAAAATTATTGTAGTATTTTTTGTATTGTACATTTAATACCATGTTGTTGACGACTCATAGCGACCCTGTGAAAAGAAGACCTGAACACTTGTATAACTTTCTTCATTTTTCCACATTCATAGAGTTTTCAGAGACAAGCTATTTCAGAATTGGATGCCACTCCTGCTTCCAAGCTTTTTTAATCCTGGAGTTCTACCTCTCTCCACCATGGGTAACCATTATCACAATGAACACATCAGTGTCACAGCGTTTAGCATCACAACAACTTCTAGTTATCTCTGTTTAGCAATGCACAGACCAGTGCTATACCACTTAGAAGAATGTTTGACCAAAAATAATTAAAACCAGGCCTAAGGGCTGCAGATTAAAATCACTCACCTTTGGCTTGGTAGCATAACTTTATATCTACTAGGCCAACAGAGCTCTCTCATTGTTTTTGTTGTTGTTTTTAGGTGCCAACAAGTTGTAGATGACACATAGTGACCCTATGAACAAAAGACCTGAACTCTTGTATAATTTTTATCATTTTTCCACATTCATAGAGTTTCCAGAGGCAAGCTATTTCGGAAGCGGATGCTGCTCCTGCTTCCATGCTTGTTTATACCGTATATGAATAAAATAAAATTTAGTAAAGTTGTCCTCAGATGGAGGCTTTTGCTTTTTCTTTAATTGTAGACAAACATTCAATTTATAATGAATTCCTTTTCAAAGTTATGAGGACATAAATGATCTCATCTTTCGATTTTAGAATAAAAGTCATTTTATAGTTCAATGGCTAACATTCCAGGAAGTTTTAAGACACAAGTTGGTGAGCACAAGCATCTTTGGGGCTGGACTTCATTACTGATCCTAGGGGAGACTGGACTATTCTAGGATGTCCTTATGTAGTTTTGATCTGTGCTTCAGTGCTAAACTTGGTGCCTTAGTTCTCTCTCTTCAAAGGAGACTGCCTATCAAATGTATTCATTGTCGCCCTCAAGTCTTAGATAGAGTTCTTTGGATTATATGAAAACGGAACCTATAGCACAGTTTCTTTAAAAGAAAAAAAAAAACAACACCAAAAATGCAGGAGCATGAGTAGAAAGTTCACAAAATTAGTATACATTTAAAGGGGCCAAGATATGCTTACTTCCTTCTTTGGGTTCTCTATTGGAAAGTACATGCTCAGTTTACCAATGCACAGCTTCCTTTTTATTCAAAGGCAAATATTTTGGTAGAGTGATTTTGATGTTCTTTCTCAGACTAATAAAATAGGACAGCATACACTGGAACATTTAACCTCCTCACAAGAATCTTTGAAGATACTAAGAATTACTGCTGTTCATAATTTCAAAATTCCAGGACTACTATTACGTCTGCTTCTACATCTTCCTTTGTGTTTGTTCTCCATGTGCTCAAAGTGCTAATGACATTTATTGCTTTTGAGATTTATCAGATTAACATCACTGTAACCATTAATGGTGTTACAAGATTAACTTAATATCATTTTAATTATCAGTGAAAAATGGCCTCTGGTAATAAAAGCACTTTAAACATGACTAGATAAACCCATCCTGAATTAGAAGTCAGGTCTTGTACTGTAAATAATCATTTTATAAACTGAAAACATCATGTGATACAGTAGTTCAATGTTGAAATATTTAAATAACAGAAAATACATTGAGTAAATAAAAGATAGCTAAGTAAAATAGGGTTTTTTTTCAAAGAATACATATTTTGCAATAATATTTATCTCCACAGCATTTTAGTAAATGACTGATGTGACCTTTATGGGTTATTAGTAACATGTTATTTTAGGAAACAAGACTTAGTCTTGGATCTCAGTATTTTACTACCATATGGTTGCTTCAAAATACTGTAATGTTATAGTGAAAACAGTTCAAGAATCTACTGGATGATAAGGACCGTGAAAGTGTGGCCAGAATGCTCCTTGGAGGCAAAGATGACAAAAATTCATCTCATATACTACTATTAGGAGAAGCTAGCCCTTGGAAAAGAAAGCTTGGTAAAGTAGAAAGTCTATAAAAGAAAGTTAGTAAAAGAGAAGAAGATCCTTACCAAGATGAAGTGACACAATGGAATCAAATGTGTTGAAAATGATGAGGATGCCACAGGATAAAACAAGATTCAGATTGGTTGTACATAGGGTCACTATGAGTTGTACTCAACTTAATGGCACCTGACAACATAAACAACAACATAGCCTTACTCAATGCAAGGTGGCCACAAGCTTTAAATTAAAAACAGCAACAACCCAGTATCAATAAAAAGCAATACATAGAAGTACAATAGGATGAATCTACCTGTATTTGTGTCCAGGGCAATGAACATCACTGATGTGAACACACAGCCAAGCTCAGATACTTGGATAGAACAGCTCAGATGCCTAGTATAGTAAGTCACTCAATCAACTGAAGTGACAAGTGAAAGAAAATTGCAACAGAAGGAATGTTTTAAAATGCACTGAAGTGTTATAGGACCATATATCTCAGTATTCCAAGCTCTGGTCCAGGTAGATCTTAGAATGTAAAATGTTATAAAGAACCTCAGGCGTCTTCCAGAACAGCCCAATTAGTAGTCCTCAGAGAAAAGTGCATATCTGCTTATTTATAAGCAGTTAACTTAGGTAATAGACTTAAATTTAAGAATTTTGGAGCCAAGAGTTTGAGTAAAACTATGTGTAAGAGGCAATTTTCAAGTTAATGCCTGCAAGAGACTATCAGAAAATAAGAGGAAGTATTTATCTATGAATAAGTGAGATAAATGTATTGTCTGATATTTAATAAATCCTTCTCAATTATGTAGCTAGCCATTGCTGTTTGTAGTGACATATTCAAAGATAAAAAAAGACAGAGACAGGATCATGTACAATACAAATACAAAGCTAGCACTAATATCTTCATTAAAATCGCTCACCAATAGTAGCCTATTAACTGAGACTAGTAATTTCACTCTGCTCAAGGGAAGACCTTGCAAATACGGTGTGCTTACAAGTTTAAAACATAGTTTGCCTTCATTTCATTCCCTAAGTTTTTCAAATAGATATTCATTAATTCGTTTACTAAATAAATAATTCAATAAATATATGTATGAATATTCATTCCACCCCTTCCATCTTCTAAGCACTATCCTACTTGTAAGTATGTTCTTCTTGTTGTACAATGTTGAGCAGGAACTCATAACTAACCCTCCAGTGGGTTATCAGAGGCAGGAAATCACATGAGAGGAGATTGCTCATCTTTCTTATAGAACAGTTGATGGATTTGAAACTGCCCGGCTTTGTGTTAACACTACAACCCCTTCCAACTATGTTGTTGTACAACTATAGTGACTCTGTGAACAAGAGACCTGAAATCTATCCTATCCTGTGCCATCCTTACCATCTCTGACACACTTGAGCTCATTGCACCAGTCAATGTTTATCTATTACTTTGAGGGTCTTCTTCTCATTCATTAACCCTCCACCTTTCTAAGCTTGATGCCCCTTTTCAAGGAATAACAATGTGCTTAAAGTATAGGAGATGAAGCTTCATCATCTTTGCCTCCAAGGAGGACTCTGGCTGCCCTGTTTCCAAGATAATACTGTTCTTTTGTCAGTCCATGGAATATTCAGTACTTTTTCTTCAACACTACAACTCAACGGCATCAAGTCTTCTTCTATCATCCTTATTCACTATCTACTTCTCAGATGTGTAAAAAGTGATTAAAAAGACCGTGGTTTGAAATAGGCACATTTTAGTCTTCAGTTTGGTACCATTGCATTTCAGTATTTTGGAGAGATTCCTGACAGCATATTTTCCTAGTAAGATATGTCTCCTGATCTCCTGACTGCAGGTACCAAGATGCTGACACAAAAGCCCATATCATTAGTGTTCTTATAGTAGACATAAGAACTGACAAAATAGTATATGATTTTCACAAGAATATGCATTTATAGTATAATTTCTTAGAGAAAGAATTTTCCTAGATAATTTTCAAATGTCCTTTTAAGTGTTATCAGACTAATTTCTAGATATTAAAAAAAACCCCTGAGGCTTAAAAGGGCCCATGAGTATAAACTCCCATTCAAAAAGCAAAACTCTATCCTTAATCTGTGTTAATTTTTTATACTGAATAGCCTCATTTCTATTTTCTAATGACAACTACCGTAACTATTCCCTACTTTGGAATGATCCATAATGCCACTAAAAACATTGTAAAATTCACACCAGTTATATGGACAAGAGCAGGTCTCAGCTAAGTTGAAGAGAACCTCTGTTCTCCTCCCTCCTTCTGTCCTTCTTATTCCCCCAAGTATTTGCATGATCCCTAGGGCTCCATAAATGGAACACTTGCTGTGATAGACAAGAAGTCACTTTCCTCTCAATTCCCTCCCTGGAACAGAGCAGACAGAAAATGTAACAACTCTCTGTTTTCTGAAGTTAATCAATACAAATCCATGCCCTGAAGGAAACTCAGGTTAGGTAAATGTGAAGAGAAATGGAAAATAAAATACTATAACCCCAAACAATCTGATTTGTTTTCATTTGATGTAAGTGCCCTGTTATACAAAAAATTTGACAAGGAAGAAATGAAACATAACCTCATGAAAAAATCAGTAAATATTTGCTTTGCATTCATTGGCTTTGCTCTTCTAGACCACAATTTATTAGCATTTCCTCTGTTCTCCAATTCTATTTTCCTCAACTTAATTTCCTGAGGAATATTAATATTAAATCATTGTGAAGTGGCATATTAATCACAGGAAACTTAGTTACCAACTAAACAATATATCAAAATTCAAGTTTGATATTTAAAAATTTCATGATTTTATTTATTGCTCATGAGGGCTGCCTGTGTGCCTTTGAACCCTTAGAAAAGTATAGGGTCTTGTGATTTTCTTAATCAACAAATATTTATGTGGAAAATGGAATGTCGTTGGCCAAGAACTCATATGTTGACTTGCATCCTGATGAAAATTTAAATAGCTGATTAAACTCCTCAAATACAGGATTTATAATGGATGCCACTATCATTTTGCAAAGTAATTTAATGCATATTTAGTGCAATTATTATGTGCTCTCTTTTCATAAGGGGACCCAGCTGTGATTCTGCAAGTACGAGAAAAGGAGCAATTAGTATAAAGGCAGCAGTCTGTTGAGGTCTATGTGAAGGAGGTATTCTGAGCCTTGATTCACTTTTTATTGTTAGGTGCCATCGAGTCAAGTATGACTCATATCCACCCTATGAATAGCCAACCTGAAATCTGCCCTATCCTGTGCTATCTTCGTTATCTCTGTGACACCAGAGCCCATTGCTGAACTCACAGTATCAGTCTATCTCATTGAGGGTCTTCCTCTCTTTTGCTGATCCTCCATCTTTCCAAACGTGATGTGCCTTTCCAAGGAATAGCCTCTCTTATCTACATGCCCAAAGTATAAAAGATGAAGCTTCATCATTCTTATCTCCAAGGACCACTCTGGCTGAATACTTTCTAGAACATATCTGTTTGTTCTTTGGGCAGTCCGAGGGATATTCAGTACTATTCTGCAGCACTAAGATCAAAGGCATCAATTCTTTTATCTGTCATTCTTAGTCATTGTCTATCTCTCTGATGCATAGCAGGTGATTGAGAAGAATATCACCTGAATCAGATGCACCTTAATTTTCAAACTAACATCACTGCTCTCCAGTATTTTGGAGAGGTTCCTGACAGTAGACTTGCCCAGTGCAATATATCTCTTGATTTTTGAGGTACATAATTTTATCTTTGGAGAAATATCATATGTCATTACTATATATTTTATCCTTTTCAAATAAAGTAGGTTAATGAATACAATAACACTTGATGCTAAGAAAAAAAAATCTACTTTAAGATTCTTGTTGCTAATTATACAAAGATATTTAAATCAGCACATTTACATGGTTTATCCATTAATAGATGCTGGAAACAGAACCAAGAGAACTAAAGATAAGAGACAGAGAAGAAAGCAGCATAATACTTTAGATAGATAGATAGATAGATAGATAGATAGATAGATAGATAGATAGATAGTTGTTGTTAAGTGTCATTGAGTTGTAGGCAATTCATAGCGACCCTATGAACAAAAGTCCTCAACACTTGAGTGACTTTCATCCTTTCTCCAAGTTCATAGGTTTTCTGGAGGCAAGATATTTACGGAAGTGGATGCCACTCCTGCTTCCAAGCTTGTTTTAATTGGGGAGATCCACCAAACACTGTCCATCATGGGTAAACATTATCACATTTGACACATCAGTGTCACAGTGTTCAGCTTCACAGCAACTGCAAGTTATCTTTGTACAACAAGTGGACAAACCAGGGCTATATGACCCAGAAGATTGTTTGATGGCCTTGGGTCCTATGGTATTTTACCATTCTGGCTCACCCAAAAGCTGGCGAACTCTGGGCCAGAGGCCCCCCAATTCATCTAGCAAGTCTGCTGTGCAGTGAGGAAGACTGGGCACCATTACCGAGAGCCCAGCCTGCACGCAGGTGACTTTCTGGTTTAATAATTAAAGAGAAACCTTTGTCCTCTGTCCTGAACGCAAGCTGGGAACTTGGTGTCTTGCATGCAAGCACAAGCTGGTATCTCTTCCTGTTAAGAATACATCTTGGTTGTCTGGGTCCCCTAACTCCTTTCATGTAAAAACATCTATCATAAGGAACAGATTGTGTACCCTCCTTTGCTTGATTGTTTCTGTACCTGCCTTTTATGATTCTATGAAAAATGATAAATGAGATCATAGCAAATACCCCTATAAAAATTAAGGTGACGCAGACCCTTGAGACTGTAGTATTGTATCGTCTTCTGTGTGTGTTTGTCTCTTTATATCTCATTTCTTCCAGTCATTTTATAATGGTTTGCAACATGCAGACACCCACTTGGGGCAAAAAGAAAGCCATAAGCGCCTCAGCATTCCATACTTGTCTCTTTTCAAGACATTAAGAGGCCACATCCATCCAACTGACACTGAGATTCAGGAGAAACTCACCCTTATCCTAGACACACACACACACACACACACACACACACACACACACACACACACGAAGCCTAACAACATAACAAATGAAGGACAATGGAAATAAATCATTTCTCAATCATTAATTATGTGAATAAACCATAAATGACACTGAGGACTAATTAGAAGCAGAAATATTTTCCCACTTTCCAAAGATTTTATTTTCAGAAATTAGTCTCTCTCAAGCTGAGTACTAAATTTTCTTTTTTATATACTATAACTCTCTCATCACACTCTTCTAAGGTTGTTGTTAGGTGCCATCAAGTCAATTATGACTCATTGTGACCCTGTGAACAACAGATCTAAACCTTGTCCTATCCTGTGCCATCCTCACAGTCTCTGACATACTCAAACCCATTGTAGCAGTCACTATGTCAATCCATCTGATTGAGGGTCTTCCTCTCCTTCACTGATCTTTCACCTTCTCAAGTATAATGCCCCTTTCAAAGGAAAAGCTTCTCCTAGCAACATGCCAGAAGTATTTGGGACAGTTTTATCATCTTTGCTTGCAAGGAGCACTCTGGCTGCACCTTCTCCAAAACATATTTGTTTGTTCTTTTGGTGGTCCATGAGATAATCAGTACTCTTTTCCAATACCTCAGTTGAAAGGCATCAGTTTTGCTTCTATTATACTTGTTTATTGTCCAGCTTTCAGATGCATAGCAAGTGATTGAAAACACTGTAGCCTGAATTAGGTGGACCTTTGTCCTCAAACTAACATCATTGCTCCTAAGTAATTTGGAGAGTCCCCTGACTATACACATTCCCAGTGTAATATGTCTCCAGATCCCCTGACTGCTGGTGCCAAGGGCGTTGATTGTGGATCCAAGCAAGGTAAATTTGTTGACAACTTAAATCTTTTCTCCATCTGTAATGATTTTGTGTATTGGTCCAGTGGTAAAAATTTTCATTTTCTTGACTTTGAGATGCAATTCCTGAAGCAAGTACCTCTAGTCCTTCACACTTTCAGCAAGCAAGTTAGTGGATTGTTATTTGATGAAAGATTATGAAATTTTTTTAAAGGGATCTTAGAAAATATGGTATTTTGAAGATAGAAGAAAGACAGCAAGAAGCCAAGGGAATTGTGGAAAATATGTTTTCAGATGATAATGATAATGAATTAAACTAACTCAGTCCCATAATGCATTTCTAAGTTATATATATGTTGTTGTTGTTGTTATGTG
>NW_006399763.1:13634784-13636415 GCF_000299155.1 Elephantulus edwardii
CAGCAGACTTTCCCGTGACAATACGCCTTTTAATTTCCTGGCTACTGGTGCCAAGAGCGTTGACTGTGGAGCCAAGCAAACTAAAGCTGTGAACAACCTCAGTCTCTTCACCATCATCCTGATGATGCCAATTGGCCCAGTGGTGTACATAGTCTGCATTATTAACATATTCTCATTTTAAATTTCTTTTGAGAAGATAAAAAAGCCTTATTCTGTGAATCATATTTTTCATGCTCTCTTTCTGTGGCTTTTGATAAAAACAATACCAAATCTTTCCAGTTCACTTTGGCATCATTTAATCATTGTACTAAGCCTGAATTTACAGGCATTAAGACACTTTCTTCTGGAATCTATTATCAGCACCATTTCCCTTTAAGAAACATAATAAATATCTTGGTCCTCTGAACGTCACTAAAATTGCCATGTTTATACTACTAAATGAAAACATATCAATTCATGTCTTTCTTTAAATAAAACATGAAAGTAGTTATAGAAACAAAATAATTGAAGAAAACTCATCTGGAAAAAATATTTTAGCAAAAAAGAAACTTAAGTATTTTGCTATAAGGGGAATTGTAATAAAGGTCTCATTTTCTATTTTTATAAATCAAGGACTTACAATGCTACCTCCCTTCAATATTTGCTCTCCAAAAGAAAGATTTAATTGAAATTGAGGATTATTCCCTTCTCATTTTAAATGTTAGAATAAGGAGAAAAGAATATTGAGATTTTAGCTTTGTTTTAAAATTGAATTTACACTAGTACAGGGTAATGCACTATGGTTTTTGGAGTCTTAATTACAGTCAGTGAATAAGTTTAGTAGTTTGGATTATTGTGAGTCTAATTACTTCAACAAAACCAAAGGAATATCCAGGAGAAGCCAAAATGAAGATATTAGTCCATAGTCTCATTTATCATGACTTACCTTAAATAAACTCTCTGGGGTGCTACCAATTTCAGTACTTTGCAGTTCATGTTTAATAACTGCTGTTGACTTTTTCAGTGAATATTGATTTACTTGTTTTGTGCATTTCAGCAGGTCTGAGAAGGAAAGGAAAGAATTTTCGAAATAATCCTTAAATTAGTTTATCCTTAATGAAAATCCTTAAAATATAAGAGAAAAAGGTCAACATTATGTTGACGCCACACAATTATAGTCAGATAAAATGCCACACGCACACACACACACACATAGACTGATAATCTCATGAGGGAGCTCTGATGGCATAGTCCATAATGAGTTTCACTACTAACAGAGAAATTTTTCTCTGACAATTTGAATCTATCAGCAACTTGGAAGGGGGAAAAATTGACTATCTTCTCCCATTAACAAATCATAGCCTCTGATCACCCACTATAATGCCAGCTATGAGTTGATTACTACCCAATGTTAATGAGTTGAGTAAATAATGGTCTTATATTAAGAAAATAGATGAGTAATATCTATAGATGAGTAATATCTTGGTAGATGAGAAGGATTATCCTGGTGGAGGGTGGAGCTGGGAAGCAAGTGGGTAATGGCACTGGGCTAAGGGTGGGATCAACACTTTAACTAACATTTACCCCCACAATAAGGGATTTATCTTTAACTGCCCCACAAATTGCTGTGTGTCAGATACTCCTCTAAATCT
>NW_006399763.1:13660859-13681548 GCF_000299155.1 Elephantulus edwardii
CAGCATAATGTCCTCCAGGGTCACCCACTTTGAATAATATTGCACGAGTTCCTTATTTTTCAATGCTGCGTAGTATTCCATTGTGTGGATATACCACAGCTTCTCTATCCATTCGTTTGTTGATGGGCCCTTAGGCTGCTTCCATCCATCTTCTTTTAATGGCTCCTGGGTCATTCAAGATTTTACCCAGGACATCTCTAGGTATCATAACTCAAGGCTTGAATGTGCTTTTCAGTCAAGAGGTACGACAAAGCTCTTAGTCCTACTATTTATGATATCTCCTTCTAAGGCCTCCAATAACATTAGGCGAAGATGCCTAACTCTGATTCTAAGTGGTAGCAGTCCCAAAGTCAACACTGTTTCACGTCAAATGTCTGGTCTTCTGTAGTGGCTTTTGTGGCAGCTGCTCCTGTCATGTATGGCCCTGCTATGAAAGATGCATGAAACTTGGATCCTGAAGCATTCACACTCTATATTCTGTACTTCTTTGCTTGTGGTGAGATTTACAAATTGTGGCACTCAATCTACTGAATTTAATAGGAGACTAGCCAATCCTTTTGTGGATAGACTAATTTATTTGCTTATTCTTGTCCATTTATTTGGCAAAGTCACAGTCAATGGATAAGAAAGCAATTTTGAAAAGTAAGTCCTTGACACCATAGTTACTAAAGTCGGGAGGGGAAAGGAAAATATTCATTAAAAGCATTCTTATTAGAAAATAGATGTATATTAAATTGGGTAAGAGAAAAGGCAAGATAAATAACTATGAAAGCAAAGAATAGCAGAAGAGTATCGATTTGTGTTTTATTGACTTTGCAAAGACATTTGACTATAGATCGTAACAAACTATGGGTAACACTAAGAAAAATGGGAGTCCCGGAACACTTATTTGTGTTCATGTAAAACCTATACCTGGACCAAGAAGCCATTGTCAATAGAGCAAGGGAACATTACATGAGTTAAAATTAGGAAAGGTATGTGTCAGGATTGTATCCTTTCTCCATGCCTATTTAATCTGTATGCTGAGAAAATTATTTGAGAAACAGGACTCTGTGAAAAAGAATGAGGCAACAGCATTAGAGGAAGACTCATCAATAACGTGCATTATGCAGATTACACAATTTTGCTTGCTGATAGTGAAGAGGACTTGAAGCACTTGTTCGCAGGAGATCAAAGGATACAGACTTCAATATGGACTGCACCTCAATGCCAAGAAATCAATGATTACCACTGAACTGATAGGAAATATCATGATAGATGGAGAAGACTGAAATTCTTAATGACTTCATCTTACTTGGATCTGCAGTCAACACTTTTGGTACCAGTAGTCAGGAGATCAGGTGACATATTGTACTGGGAAAGTTTGTAGTCAGGGACCTCACCTAATAATTGAGGAGCTATGATATCAGTTTGAGGACTAAGGTGAATCTGATTCAGACCATGGTATTCTCAGTAACTTGCTATACATCTGAGAACTGGACAATGAATAAGAGTGACAGAAAAAAAAAATTGATGTCTTTGAGCTGTGGTGTTGGAGAAGAGTGTTGAATATCCCATGGGCTGCCAAAAGAGCAAACAGATATGTTTTGGACAAAATGCAGCCAGAGTTCTTCTTGGATGCAAAAATGATAAAGCTTCACCTCACATACTGTGGAGATGTTGCTAGGAGAGGTTTTCCTTGGAGAAAGATATTATGTTTAGAAAGGTGGAAGGATGGTGAAGGAGAGGAAGACCCTTATTAAGGGACATAAGTAATGGGAGCAATGGACTTGAGCATGTCAGAGATTGTAAGAATGGCCAGAATAGGACAGGTTTCTGCTCCATTGTTCATATAGTGCTGTGAGTTGTACTTGACTCAACAGTGCCTAATAACAGCAATGTAACATTGCTGAAAGAATGGAAGACAAAGAAGCGTTTTATCATTTTTCTTTAATATTAGCTTTTATTTTATAATATAGTTCTTTGAAAGTATGATTTTAAGCCGTTTGAATTAATATTTATTTTATATGTCTAGAAGAAATTATTAGGACTCAAAAACTTGTATATATTTAAAGAAAGGAAACTAATTTTCAATTCCATTTATTAATTGTTCATTTTTCCCCTGAAATTCAGGTGGAAGCTTTCCATATTCTCTGACATTAGTCAGTTGTTCCTACTACACATTGGAAGGTGAAGTTTGTGATGTTATTTAAGAAAGAAAAAATCTATTAAAAACTCACTGAAGAACTTCATTTGGAAAATTTTAAAACAGAGCAGAAAATTCCATTTCCTACTCCTGTAAGTATACAGAGTATTAGATTACAAAGCAATTGTAATTTCCAAATACCCGCTTTTGAACTGCTTTCCGTACAGCGAGACTTTTAAAATAAATTTCTTTCTCACTGTTTATATGTCACTTTTCTCTTTGAGGGGCAGATTTGGAGCCATTTTTTAAAAGTATATTTAATATAGTTTAAATCAAAAGCAATTTTCTCATCAAAATACCTGGCATATTTAAGTATTAATTTTTATGAAATATAAACCTATACTTAAATTCCAGTAAGTGTTCTAAGTAAGTTGTCACAGGATAAATGGGAAAACTGTACAGAGTGCTTATACATTGAAAAATTATTTAAGTTCAGTACATTTCAGTTTTACTTTGTATGCTATGATACAATTGAAAAGATACCTCTAAAATAAAAAAATCCTAAAAATACTTTAAAAAATTTAAATTATATTTGGATGGCATGCTATTATTTATACATTTAAAATATATTTTTGAGATTGTTTTTATGAAAATTGAATCACTTTGACAGAAATAAACTACATGCAAATGAAACAATGTAACAACACACTAAAATAAAACAAGTGGAGCAGCATTGTTAACATTTTCTCAGGGAGAAACTTGCTTATCCCAGATTGTTTCAAGGGCTAGATTTACTCTCTGGTACGCCAGGAGATATGAGAAATAGTGTTAATCCACAGACTCACTATTAGAAAAGCTAATTTTCAATTCAATGATAATTAGTTTGAACATTTTAAAAGAACTATTATGAAAAAAATCAGATCATTCTATATGTCTTTGTACATCTCGGAGACCTTATTACTCTAAAGGTGTAGTAATAGTCTTTGAGTTTTCTTACTTAGTCAAGTCAAAAAAATACCGAAAAGTAATTGAATTTTAAAAAAAAATTGGAATTTTATGCATTTGTACTGTAAACTCCAGAGTCACACTTTTAAATACCACGCAGAGCTTTTGCATTAAAGAATGGGAATGACTATTTTCCCCCCCACCCTTCATGATGTATAGATGATATAGAAAAACTGAAGAAACAGATCTTGATGAGTACTTAGACATCAAAGAGGAAAGATTTCCCCCACTCCTGGGCCACAGAGACTGAGTACAAGGACAGGTGTATGTCCCAAACTGACTAGAATGCTACCATATTCTTCTTTCCTGAGTTTCTTTCTCTTCCTTCACCACCCTGCCTGTTCTCATGGTCATCAGTTAGGAACTGATTCATAGTTGATCCTCCAGCAGGTTTTTCAAGGTTTTATATCGCGCAGGAGGAAATTTTCTTTCTCCTGGGGTGCTGCTGGTGGATAGAACCACTAGAAAGGAGTCACCCATAGGTTAACAGTGCAAGTGTACTATGTCACCAGAAGGAATAAAAGGGAAGATGTAGGAGGAGCTCAAGCCATTCCTTCTGACATGGTACCAAACTGAAAGAATAAGGAGTTAAAACTGTCCCTACGGGCTGAATTACTCCATTACCTCTTAGTAGTTAGGATAACTTAGTCAATGTCTTTGAGGCATAATTACCTTGTCTCTAAGAGATGAGAGTACTTGTTTTGAGGAGTAAATGAAGTTCACTTGATAAAGTGTAAAAATACATGAGGATATGGATAAGGTGGAAAGAAATGACAGTATGTGATCCATTGTTTTCAGTAGTTCCAGGGACTGAACAACACCCAGAGCCCAAAGCTAACTGGTAGATGAAGGGAGGAGGAGAGTACACTGAAACTAAAGCAATTTAAAAGAAATAGGCTTTCAATTCACAGCTTGGGGACAACTGTTCCACCCACAGCCAGCTGTGCAAAAAGAAAACTTAGTCCCTGTGTTGGGTGGCACCTGGCCTGCCTAGAAAGTTTGAGGAACAGTTCTATTTCTGGCCATCTCAAAACTCCTCAAGCACTCCTCCACAACATACAATTTAATCAGCGCTTCTCTGGACCGCCTTCCTCCTCTTTATGTTCATTGTGTATTATAAAGCTACTGTAGACTCAAAGAATTCTCATTAACACCCCTTTTTTGTCTTCCCAATGGAATTATCCAAAACATGATTTCCTTTCCTCAACTCCCGGAAGCTCCATTCACCAAGAAGAAGAAAATAAAAAACAGAAAAAAAAGATGCCCTTGTCTAAATAGGATGTGCTTCTTAGTTCTACAAAAGCCCAACCTTCACTCTTACAGAATTATTTTTGAAAGCTTCTTTCATTCCAGTATTGAGTGTAAATGATAAATGAACATTATAATTTATAAAGAGATATTTCACAGGGCTCTTGCCTTTGCTAAAAGTCAGAAGTCTGCCATGCGTCCTTTTATTAAAAGCTCCCAAACAACCCATCTTATTATAAGACTTATGTTCTGTGTGTTATATATCTCAAAGTCATATATTATGTAATAGATCTGGAAATAAACTTCAATAAATTCGTGAATCAATTTTTTTTTCTCTTAAAATGACTAGTCTAATCCCCTCCTTCCCTTTACTATCAAACTATTTAATGAGCAGTCAGTCTCTGTCACCACCTTTCACTTGGCTTCCTCTCTCATTACTGTATTAAGTAAAGAGCTGCACTCTTGGAGAGATCAACCGTGATTTCATCCACCTTAAAGTCATGAAATATTTGACATCCACAGTCTGGATTTTCTCCACCGTCTGGCCTGGAAATCATCTGTTCTGTGGATTTCAAGCTTGTTTCTCATTTTCTTTTCACCTTTCTAGTGGCCTCTGCACAACTGGCTTTGCTGACTAGTTCCTCTTTTTCTGCTCCTAGTCTTAGATGATCCACCCGCAGTTCCACCCACATTTTTCTCCCTTGGCTGTCTTGCTTTCCGACTCATTACAAATGTTCACCTTGCTTTGCCCTCTTTATCTCTAACCTATTAACTTGTCTTTCTGACATATTTGCCAGCTTTCAGATTTTATTTTTTTAAACTCTTTAAATTCTTTCACAATTATCTACCCTAAATGCAAGCTAAATCATATTCTTTTCTTCCTTGGAAAATGTTCCTGGTTTTTTAATACTTACATAGTGTTGTGTGAACTCTCCAGGACACTTTGTTGTTTGTTATGGAGTCAACTATGACTCAGAGACCCTATGAACCTTGCCATCCTCATCATCTCTGATATGCTCGAGCCCATACTTAGTTTTCCTCTCTAACTCTATCTTTTCAAGCACAATGGTTTCTTTCCAGGAATTGATCCCTCTTGACAACAGATTCCAAACCTCTGATCTCATCTCTGCTTCCAACTTCATTTTTCAGTCATCCCTATGACAATCCTTGACTCAAGTCATGCCAAACATCCTCATGTTCTCTAAGTAGATTAGTGAGTTTCATATCTCGATTCCTCCAGCTTGCCCTACTCGAAGAATGAATCTAATTACCAGCAAACTGAACATGAATGATGTCACTCTGAGCAATCTTACTGAATTCCTAGTATGATTAAATCCCTACTTCCTTTCAACATCTTCCCCTGTACCCCAACAAAGAGCCTATCTCTTCTAAAGCTTTTAGGTGATTCTATTATTGGGGTAGTTGTCTACCTATATCTCCAGCAGAAGAGAGTTTAGTTGTTTGAGTATCTAGAAGATATTAATGAAATATCTCTTGAAGAAATTAAGGAATGATAGGAATTCTTGTTTTGAGTTGTAGGCAAGTGGGAAAACGGAATCGTTTCTGTTTTTACAATAATAGAAAATTCTGACAATAGTATCCAAAAGTAGTACTATTGCATACAATATGATACTAACAAATCAATCAGAAATAATAAATAACAAATACTAAAATTAGACTTACTTGTTTTTTGCCTTTTAATTTACTAGTGCTTTCTGAGTATGATCAAAGCTCTTTTATTACTTTAGCTATAGTTGTGCTTTATCTCTTCATAAAAGACTTTATTTTAGTACATGAATATTTTTAATAACTCTTTTTTATGTGCTTCACATGCTTTTTCTGGTGTATTTTAAAAGTTAAGATGTAGGGAGGTGCACCACTAACCTAAAGGTGACACCTCTCTCTGTCATTTTGAATCAACCAATTACACTGCAAGAGAAACCCGGGCTATCTCCTCCAGTGCAGTTTATAGCCTCTGAAAAACCACTGGAGGGTCAGCTATGAGTTGGTTTCAGCTAGGTGGCATTGAGTGAGTTAGAGTTATGAAACTTATAAGAGTGAAACCAAGCTGCTTCTTGAAGGCAAGGATTCTGAGGCTCCATCTGACATACTTTAAACATATTGCAAGAAGGGACCAGTCCTTGGAGAGGGACATCATGCTTGGGAATGTGGAGAGACAGTGCAGGAGGGAGAGATCCCCGATGAGATGGATTGAGTAATTGGGGGGGTAGGTGTGTCACAGACAGTAATGTTGGCTCAGGATAGAGTAGGATTCAGAGCTGTTGCACATAGGGTCACAAGTGACTCCACAGCACATAACAACAACAATAACAACTCAATATTCTGCTTTTGAGGTATGTATTTGTTGTATTTATATCTGGGTCTAGTTCACTTACTTTAAATATTATTCATTTTATTTTATAAACTGAACAATTCATATGCTCATTCTCTGATGGCTATTAAAAATATTCTCAGCCTTTTGTTCTTACAAACAATGCTGCAATGAAACATACTTGTACACACTGTTTTCTGCACATATGAAAGTGCTTTTGTTGAAGTAGAATTAGTGGTTTCTGGGTATTTGAATTTTCAAAATTAGCAGATATTACCAAGATGTTATTCAAAATAGTAACTAAAAGTGAAAATGTTTTAATTAAATTCTAGTATCATTTATGAACTAATTGCTTGCTTACATGTTAATTGATGTCTAACTAGTTAAAATATGAGCAAATTTAAGAATATTAAAATACTTGAAATTAACGGTCTTATTTTACGTATTTTATTAATTGCCATAATTATCCAATGTTGTGTACCGTCGAATTAGAACTGACCCATTGATGACCCTCTGATTTTTTATGGGCAATTAATCTCTTGAGATGAGAATGCCCATCCTTTTCCAACGAAGGAGCTGGTGGATTCGAACCACATGCCAGTGATATTGCAGTGTAGCTTCTTTCCACTAAGCCAATCAGAGCTCCCCCCACAAAATATAAATCAGCTGCTTCTGTGATCTTTCTAGTATGCAAATTCACCACTCTTTAGTAAATATGAATCTTGACAAAGATCTCAGAAAAGCTAAAAATCATTAAGTTTGACCAATATCTCCATTCTTTTCCTTCCTCTCCCTCCCACCAACAAATTTTCAAAGTTCATGGGGATTTATATAGCCCTTAGAGATTTATACAGCACCATTGCATCTTGAAGTTCTCTCCAATGATCCTCCAATTATCAGTTTATCACTGAAACACCATTGTTCCACTCTGCACAGGCCATTCAGGTCCAGCAGTTTTGCCACTTATAAGTTACATGTTGTTGCTGTTGTTAGGCAGAGTCAAGCTAACTCTGACTCATAGCACACCATAAATAGAACATGCAAATCTTGATTGAAGTGATGAATCCTGATGTTTAGGGTTCGGGTCTCTGAGATATTGCCAATGGGCTACTCTTGAGGAGTGAAAATCAAGCTTGACTTTCCTTGGAACCTACTATACTATGTCTTCTTTTCTAATCATCTAAACCCCATCAAAAGTATCAATAGTACAAAAATGAGTCCTGTTAGATCAGACATGCCTTCTTCAACCTTTCCTAACACCAATCATCCATTCTACAGCTCTTACTATCTACTATAATGTTCATAAATTCATTGCAGGGAGCCCTTGTGGCTTAGTGGTAAGAGATTGTGCTGTCAATGTAAATGTATGTAGTTTGACTCTACCAGCTGCTTTGCAGGGAAAAGATGAACATTCTCCTCCAGTTCATTTATCAGCCTCTGAAAATCTTCTGGAGGGTCAGCTATGAGTCAGATTTGACTTGATGATATACAACAAGAAGACAATCCATTGCAATATCACACAGAACTCTCAACAATACTTGCAAATATAGGTTTATTAGGGAAGTAACAAGCTATAATTTAGGATAGAAACACTAGGTTAGAATTTTCAATCAGGACAGCATCTTTTGTCAGGTATATTCACAGGCCAACTTCCCTCTGACCTGCAAACTTTTGTCCCTGGACTTTAGTCCTGCATCATGACTCTGCAGTGTTACAAAGACCTTTCCATTTTGCCAATTATGTGCCTCCTTATCTTCACAACCCTCTAC
Organism: Elephantulus edwardii; assembly: GCF_000299155.1. Taxonomy (NCBI): domain Eukaryota; kingdom Metazoa; phylum Chordata; class Mammalia; order Macroscelidea; family Macroscelididae; genus Elephantulus; species Elephantulus edwardii. The sequence goes on from NW_006399763.1 coordinate 13,669,339, forward strand.
CTAGACCAAGGTGCTCAGCTTTAGTTCTGTGGGACAGCAATCCAATTCAGCTATATTTCACGATGATGTTTGATTCTCCATCCCTTCACTATCTCTGCTGCTGCCGGTACTGCTGCTGAGTTTTGGTCTTAGTCTGGCACAGAATATTCTGGCCAAAAGGACATATTGCTCTCTCGACTTTTTTCTTTGTTTTAGTGGGATTTCCATTTTCTGCTTCCGAGGTTGCTTTAGTTAAGTTTGACAGGGTGGTAAAAGTGACCAGTCACTTCTGGTAAAAACTGCAGCTAGTGTACAGGTGACAGTATCTGACCTCCACTCATTCTACAAAACTTAAGTGTTTCCAAAAACAAAATCAAAAGAACAAACAAGATTTCTATAAGGTCAGATATACCTTCATGCTCCTGCATCTTCTTCTAACAGTTCTAACAACATCTATCCCTGCTAGGGTTCTGTTGTGTTCCTATGTCTTCAAACTGTTGCAACAGAACTCACAAATCATACTCATGATTATGGTACTTATTTGAGAAGTAACAGGTTTCAATTCAGGTACAAAAACAGGAAATAATTATTCCATCAGGATAGCTTCTCAGGCTTGCTCATAGGTCCCCTAATCTGCAACCTCTCAGCTGTGAGTGACTGTTAAACAGCTCTTTTAGTTTTTCAGTTATGATATCTCTCCTCCCTAAGTGCTCCAATTAGCTTGGGCAAAGTTCTTCATCTCTGAGACTGGAAGTTCCATTTCGGTTCTGTCTCATGTGAGCCTCTGGCTCTCCACTACATCTACTGGTACTTCTATTGCTGTTGCTGCTACTGCTCCTCTGGTTTAGATCCTGGACTTTTACAGGACTGTCTGGCCCAAATGTATGCATATACCACTCTCTACTGCTTCTTTCTTGCTAATAACAAGATTCTTATTTTTAACTTCTAAATCTTGTCTGCTTAAGCATGCTCAGTTTAAACAAAATAAAGCAGAATATTTTGTCTTTAAACCTGCTTACTTTAAGCAAAGTAAAAGAATATTTAAGCAAAATAAAATGATGGAACAATATCCTTACTAGTATTCTACAGGTCTGTTTTGCACATTCTCACCCAAAAGGTAATATTTAGCCGAATCACATTATTAGCATAGTCTCTCCCAGTGATGAGGTGAAAGTTAAAGCCAATGGCCAAGAAGACCGTTCTTAACAATCAATTCATTGCAATACCTTTTTTGTGGTCTAATACCTTATTTGTATGTTCTCACTCAAGAAGTTCAATGTGTCTTATTTACATTATTAAGAAACTATCTAGTCAACTTGGTGGAGCCCAAACACTTCACATTTGTATAGCTGTACTCGGCCATGTGGGAAAGTAAAAATCAATGACTAGAAAAGCCATCCTGAATAATCCACTGTAGCATTATCTTTCCATTTCTCTGTATCACACACACACACACATACACATAGTCTTTTTTGCTTTTTATCTTTAATGGTTATCCTATATGAATCGCCTGCACTTAACAGCAATAACACCAAAATAGAGAGAGATCAGCTGGCCCAGTGGACAGAAAGCGATGCTACAAAGCCAAAGGTGGGTGACTTTTAATTCGTGGTCCTCAGGCCAGTCTTTCATTGTTTTTGTTCAGACATTCCTCTAGGTCGTATAGCCCTGGTATACAAGATGCCATGCAGTGGTAACTTGTGGTTGCTGTAAGGCTGTGACACTGATGTGTCAAATACGTTAGTGGTTGGTTATCCAATGCGGACAGAGAGTGGGGTGGAGCTTCCAGATTAAAACAAGCTTGGAAGGAGGAGTGGCATCCACTTCCCATAATAGCTTGCCCCCAGAAACCTTATGAACCTGTATAGAGGATGAAAGACACCCAAGCTTTGAGGATTCTCCTTCATAGGGTTGCTATGAGTTGCCTGCGACTTCCTGGCACTTAACAACAACAACAACATATCTTCCTTAGAAAAATCATCATGGTTTATGGGAACAAAAATTTTCTGCACTATGCCCAATGAGAATGAACAGTAAAGTAGCAGGTATTAGAAGGACAACATCTACTTCCCATTGATTAAAAAAAGGTCATTAGGGATACTAACTAACCAGAAGTGCTAGTTTAATTAGATGAAATTATTATTTTCTATGTAACTTGGAAGAGATCTGAATAATAACTTCTTAAGCTACTTAGCAGTTCTAGGAGGATAGATTTAAAATTGCTAATTCTTATTTTTTCCTAACTTTTTTCAGATAGGATAGACAGAGTGTCCAAGCACAGAATGAGTACCGACACTGAAAGTATACCAACTAACATGAATTGGCCACGTTCCAACAATTATATGAAATAAAAATTGTTGGGAGTTCTAGAATTCTATAACTGGAAGTTAGTAAAAACTTAGCTGAAACCAGAGAATACCAGAAAATGGTTTACCTGTATTTTATTGACAACATGGATTATAACAAATTATGACTAATATTGAGAAGAATAGGAACCTCAGAACACCTAATTATGCTTATGAGAAACCAAGACCAAGAAGCAGTTGTCCAAGTAAAGTAGCATGGTTTAAAGACATGAAAGGTAGATTCTATCATACCTATCCAATCTATATGATGAGAAAAAGAAATGGAACATATGGACTATGTGAAGAAGAATGTGGGACTGGAGGAAGACTCCTCAAGAATTTATTTTATGGAAATGGCACAATCTTGCTTGTAGAAGGCGAAGAAGACTTAAGGATGATCAAAGACTATCATCTTCAAACTAGATTACATCTCAGCATCAAGAAAACAGAAATCCTCACCACTGGAGCAATAGAGAATATCATGAAAGGTGGAGAAAAGATTGAAGTTGTCAACAATTTCCTTTTGCTTGGATCTACAATCAACTTTCATGGTTCTTGTTGTGCACCACTGAGCCATAATTGACTCATGACTGACCCTTCACTGGACTTTTAGAGGCAGTAAATCACTTACAAAATCCTTCCAGTTGCTTTATTCCAGACTTTAAAATAATCCACTCAAGTTGGTCAACAATATTTTATTGTTGTTAAGTACTGTTGAGTTGAGTGCAACTAATAGTGACCCTAGGGACAATATATCTGAATTGTGTCTTTCCCTGTGCCATCCTCACAATAGTTGACCCACTTAAGCCCCTTTAATCATCATTTTGCCAATTCATCTGATTGACGGTCTTCCCCTCTTTCACTGACCTTCCACGTTTCCAAGCATAATGTCCCTCACCAAGGAATTGCCTCTCCTAGCAACATGCCTGAAGTATGTAATATAAAGCTTTATCATCTTTGTTTTCAAGGAGTATTCTGGTTGCACCTCCTCCAAACATACCTCCTTGTTCTTTTGGCAGTCCATGGGATGTTCAGTACTCTTCTCCAACACCACAGATCAAAGGCATCAATTCTTCTTTCTACATTCTTATTCATTATCCAGTTCTCAGATGCAGAGCAAGTGATTGAAAAGACCATAGCCTGAATCAGGTGCCCCTTAGTCCTCAAACTGGCACTGTGACCTCTTAACAATTTTGAGAGGTACCTGGCTGAAGATTTTCCTGTGCAAGTTGTTTCTATCTCCTGACTGGTGGCACTGACAGTGTTGATTTTGAATCCAAGTATGATCAGGTTATTGAACAGTTTCAATTTTTTCTTTACCTATCAGCCTAGTCACGAAGATTTTTGTTTTATTGACATTGAGATTCAATCATTATTGAAGGCTGTATTATTTTATTTTCTGTAGCAAGTGCTTTAAGTCCTCCTCACTTCCAGCAAGCAAGGTTGTTTCCTCTGAATAGCATGGGTAATTGATGAATCTTCTTTTGATCCTGATGCCATATTCTTCTTCAAAGAGTCCAGTTTTTTAATCATTTTCTCAAGGTAGTATCATCAAGGATATTATCCAAGAGGAGAGCAAAAATTCTTTAAAAACAAAGGAGAAAGGAACAATCAAAATGTATGTGAGAAGAAACTTTGAAATTAGCACAAATGAAAGAGATGTGGAAGGTAAAGAGCTGAACAGTAGATTTCAAGGGCAGTTTGAAAAGAAAAAGCAAAGTATTATATGAAACAAATGAAAGAGATGTGGAATTAAAAGAGCTGAACAGTAGATTTCAAGGGCAGTTTGAGAAGAAAAAGCAAAGTATTATAATGGAATGTTCAAAGAACTGGAATTGGAGAATAAAAAGGGAAGCTCTTGCCTGGAATTTCTGGCTGAAAGAACTGGGAAAAAAAATCAAGCCTTGAGTTGAAAGATGATATGGATAAAATCTTTACTTATCCAGGAAGCATCAAAAGAAGATAGAAGGAATACAGAATTGACTGACACAAAAATATTTTATGAAGTATCATTTGATCAAGAACAAATGATAATGAAGGAAGAAGTTGAACTTACACTGAAGGCATTGATTAAAAAATAAGACTCCAGGAATAAATGAAATAAAAACGGAATTGTTTCCTGAACATGCTCACCAGTCTACATCAGGAAATTTGGGTGACAGGTGCCTAGCTAACTGACTGGAAGAAATTCATATTTGTTCCCAGTTCCCAGAAAGGGAAGCTAACAAAATGTAATGGTTATTGAACAATATCATTAATATCACAGACAAGCAAAATATTTCTGAAGAAAATGCAAAAGAACCTAGAAGTAAACAGAGAATTACCAGAAGTTCAAGCTGCATTTAGAAGAGACGATGGCACCAAGGATATTACTAGTATCAAATGGATCCTGGCTGAAAGCAAAACCAAAAGAATGTCTATTTTTGCTTGCCTGAGTAAGCAAAGGCATTTGACTGTGTGAATCATAACAAATTATGTCTCACAACAAGAATGGGAATCTCAGAGCACTTCTGTGTTCTCATGTGAAACTTATTCCTCGACCTGTTTGTGCAAACAAAGCATAGCAGATTAAAATGAAGAAAAGTATGCATCAGAGTTGTATCCTCTCTCTATACCTATTCAAACTGTATAATGAGGAACAATATTTATGGTGGAATATATTCCTTGAATATAGTATAACCTTGACCTCTTATCTCTTTTTCAGGTAAAAATCATCAACATGTGACACCAGACAATTCATTATTCACCTCCTTCTAGTTTGATGTTATTTTATCGTTAGGTGCTATCAAGTTGACAATGACTCACAGCAACCTTATGAACAATACATCTGAATCTTGCCCTGTCCTATGATCCTTATGATCTCTGGTACATTCAAGTCAATCTAGTTTATTAAGGTCTTCTCTTTCTTTCACCCTCCACCTTTCCAAACACAATGTCTTCCCACCAACTGGTCCCTCCTAAAAAACATGTCCAAAGTACATGAGACTAAATTTAGAAAAAATCTCAATAGGTTGTATTACACTGAAGAATAAATTAAAGACCTTACACTGTGAAAGTTATTTCTGAGCAGATGATGTCTATTCATGAGTAAAAATATATGAGCTATTTCCAGTAGGCTGGAGTACAAGAATCCAGGACTGTTCCTTTATTTTTTTTTAAATAACTAAAATGGCAATATATAAATGAATTCTGTTCAATATACTGGGGGAAATGTACTAGGGAACAAAAAAGACAATGAAGCTAGTATGTACTTTAAACTTATATTACTATTGTCATGTACCTTCATGTTGAAACTGGCTCATAGTTGACTCTCCAGTAGATTTTCAGAATTTATAAATTGCACTAAAGGAGATTCTCCACTTTTCTCCCATGGAATCAAACTGTTGGTGGTGTAGTTGATACAGAGTTGTGCTGCTAACCCTGGTGAGCAGGGCAACTGCCTATAGACTACATGACCAGATTTACTGAGATATATATATGTGTGTGTATATATATATATATATGTATATGTATATGTATATATATTCATTCCTAGCTTTTCACAATCTTCTTAAATTTAGTATCAAAGAAAAGTATAAGATTCTTGCAAACAAATTATTTCACTTACTTCTGATCATTATTCTGTTTTCTATATGTAGTGCATGCAGATATGCTATCAACTATATTGTTGTTATGTGTCATTGAGTCAGAACTAACTCATAGCTGACCCTCCATCAGGTTTTTCTGAGGCTGTAAATCACATGAGATGAGACTGTCCATCTTTCGTCCTTGGAGCAACTTTTTGGTGGATTTGAACTTCATGACTTTGGGCTGGCAGAGCAACTCCATAATCATTAATCCACTAATGACCCTAAACCTTAATTACATTTAGATACATGCTGTAAAGATGGCAAAGGAGTCAAGAAAGCAAGAATTCTTAATATTCAACTAACCTAAAGAATAAATTGAGCTAATGTGTCTCAATCCAAGGCCACTATAAATTCACAACGGAGCTAGTAAGAACAGTTAGAAAAAATGAAACGTGTTTAATCATAAAATTCCTAGTAAAATAGTACTTGATAACTTCTGCAGGGGAGATCTTGTCACTTACTGGAATTGCCAATCCAAAGGTTTATAGTTCAAATCCGCCTGCTGCTCCACAGGTAGAAGATGAGCAATCTCCTCCTGTTCAATTCTTCACTGTCTTTGAAAACATGCTGGAACGTCAGTTATAAGTCAGTTCCAATTTGATGATACATAACAATAACTTCTGAAGTTCAATCTCCTATTAATAGGTGTGGAATCTTAAGGCTGAGCCTAGGAAAGCATAACCACGAGGTAGGATTTAGTACAGTATTAGTAAATACCCTGACACCCATTAAAAAATATCTCATTCACTCCAGAACATAGTTAGGGCAGGAAATGTTCTTGAAAAAAAATTAAAAACAGTAACCATAAAAGATGGAGAATAAGATGTGGGGAAAAAAGCAGGAGGCCACAGGACAATATAAGAAAGTGTGCATGGGCATGAGTCTTCATACTTGTATTAATAAAACCCCTAGAACTAAAATAAAAAAAAATGTTATCTGTAGATTGATAAAAACAGAATAATTAAGTGTGTTTGGTTCTTTAGGAAAAAGAGATCTTAACATAGGAAAGCACTTGGAAAAATGAGTGGATACCATGCTTGGGTCAGGTGCACCCTACTCTTTATTTTTTTTTTTTCCACCCTACTCTTTAAACAGACATTCTTGCTCACTACCACTTTAAAGATGTCCATGGTAATAGATTTCCCCAATGCAATATGTCTTGATTTTTTGATTGCTATTACCAAGATATTGCTTGCTAGCCTAAGTAAAATTATTGACAAATTTACTTTTTCCTCACCAGTCATTATAGTTGTAAGGAATTTTGCTTTTCTGATGTTGATATATAATCTATACTGAAGGCAAGAGTTTCTGATCTTCAAAAAGTGCTTCAAGTGTCTTCCCTTTTCACAAGCAAGGTTGTGTTATCTACATAATAACACAGGTTATTGATGTCACATATTTTTCCATATAGTCTTTTTTCTCAAATTATTTGCTCACCATAATAAAGAAAAATAATACTGCCAAGGACTTCATACAAACAAATTTGAAACAGCAGACAGATTTCCCCTTCACATGATGCAAATAAAATATTCTAAAATAAATATACTACACACTACACAATTTCAGTCAAGGCCCTGGACTTTAGGCAACTAAAGATAGTGAGAATGAGAATACCTGAGAATGAGAAAAAACCTGAATTCAATGGTTAGCCTAGCTAATGTTCTATATAAAGGTTTCTGACCATGGTATAGGGAAGAGGAATCCAAAAAGAAGGCCAGTGGTTTTAATGAGAAAGATGTTGGGCAGATTCAGTGGCAGATTTTGAGAATCTCACTACCAGCAAAGAAGGATAGAATGCAATGTGCACCCTTGGAGGCCAGAGATTCTTGTGCCAGCCAAAACAACAAGAGAGCAACAGTAGCAATAGCAGAGAACAAGATACCTTACATGAGAGAGAGTTGACCTCAGACTGCTACTCTACATGATCAGAACCAGAAGCCTTTTCCCAACCTTGAAAGAAAGAAGTAGTACTGATGGTAAAATTAGTGGACAAAGTCATTAAAAGTTATTAAAGTACATACCACATATTGCAGAGGTAGAGCCAAAATCGAAACTACAAGGAAGATACAGAAAAAAAGTAATCCAATTCATATTTTTTAAGATAAAAATCAGTAATTTTTGGTATTAAATATATACTCAACAAACCAAATCTGTAATATTTGATATTAAAATTATACTCTACAGCCATGGGGTTAATCTGAATCATAGCAACACTCCACTGAGTTTCTGAAGCTGTAAATCTCTATAGGTAGATTTTGCCCATCTTTTTCATGAGGAGTGACTCGTGGGTTCAAACTGCTGTATTTTCAGTTATCAACCTGACATATCACATATGTCGCTACCAGATCAAAGGCAGAGTGCAAGTAATAGAAGAAACAATACATGAACTCAAGGACATAGATAAATTAATCATAAATAAAGAAAAAGACAAGAAAATACAAATGAGTAAAGCATCAACGGAATCTGAGACAACTTATAAAAGTAAAAAGAATATGTAACGGGGCATTGTCATAAAAATATTTGAAGAAATTGTTGACATTTTTGCAACAGTGAAAACTAAAAACATAGAGATCTGATAAGCTAAATGAACATCAAGCACAAGAAATATATAGACTGATACACCAGCAAAGCATATCATAACTGAAGGGAAAGAGGCAGGGGTAGAGGATGGAGAGGGAAGGAAATCACTACGATAGCAGAATTTAGTGAGTTGAGGAGGGTAGGTAAGTAAAGGAATTAGGAAAAGACCCAATGGGGACTGGTGGAATTTGTCTTTCTATATGACTTTCTTAGCTAACTGAATCTGACTTGACCATATAGATGGGCAGGAATTTGCAAATAGGGACAAGCTAATCCACCCACAAAAGGATTGGCTATCTCACCATTCTACAAGGGGATTGGCTAGTTTCAACATTCTAAAAGAGGATTAACTAACTAGCCTCACAAATAAATTGAACAGCTCTAGCCACAAAATTATATCTTCACCACCAGTGAAGAAAAAAAAGGATGTTTCCTGCCCCAGCAAAAAAGAAGAAGCAAGAGAATGTAGGGGCCTGGTACATCACTGGAACTGGAGCTAAGAGGCTTTGCTCAAGTTTGTTGGAAAACTGAGGCTTGGGGTCCATAATTCACAGGACTGAGGCAAGGAATCAATACTGGCAGACCTGAGAACTATGTAACACTGTTTTGGGAGTCATCCTGACTATATTCTGCTACAAACCTTGACCTTTTGACTTCCCAAACAGGGTTTTGTGCCATCTGATTTTGAACCCAGCAAAGCAGTAAGATTGGTGTTGAGATGAGTGAAAAGAGGTATGGGAACGTGTGGAACATGTCTGACTTCATGGGACTTGGTCTTGTTGACAGGGACAGTTTCTCTTTGTGAAGTCAGTGAAGGTCAGAAAGAAGCATTCTCATGAGGCCCCTGTTCTTCTTATAGATTGTTGTTGTTGTTAAGTGCCATCGAGTTGCAAGCAACTCATAGCAACCCTATGAAGGAGAGTCCTCAACACTTGTGTGTCTTTCATCCTCTCTCCAGGTTCATAGGGTTTCTGGAGGCAAGCTATTGCGTAAGTGGATGGCACTCCTGCTTCCAAGCTTGTTTTAATCGGGGAGCTCCACCCCACTCTGTCCACATTGGGTAACCAACCATTAACGTATTTGACACATCAGTGTCACAGAGTTCAGCCTCACAGCAACCACAAGTTACCTCTGTATGGCAAGTGGACACACCAGGGCTATACAAACTAGAGGAATGTTTGAACAAAAACAATGAGGAAGACAGGCCCGAAAACAGCCCAATATGCGTGAGTGATCTTTTGTAACACAGCATGAACATAGGAATGTGTGAAACACAATTTACAGGTGGAGGGAGGATGAGTAAAGGAAATGGAAAGATCTAGTGTGAAAAACCATGTATTCAAATTATGTAATTAAACCAGTATAAAAAATTATATTAAAAAAAGAAATAAAAGTTCTTTAAATACAAGGAAAGCAGGAAGAAATGCTGGATCAATATAGAGGAATGCAAAACTCCAAAAATAGTCATTTGCAGGAGTAAAGATATTTTTTATTATTACTTTTATATCTTTAAAAAGTTACTGTGAAAACAAAAGCAACAATATTTTGTGTATTTGTAATATTTATGTAAACCTGGCAAAAGAGGTAGAGACTGAAGTCATGCATTTAAAAGTCAAAAAATGCCAAGGACTTTTAGCAACTGCCCAAACTAAAATAAAGGCATGAAACATTCTCTGCTAGCCTCTTCATTGAGAGCATGATCTTCCTGACACCATGATTTCTGACTTTTAGCCTTTTGATCTCTGAAAGAATACATTTACATAGTTTTAGTCACTCAGTTTCAGTTTGTTGTGGCAGGCTCAGGAAATACGCAGCCAAATACCTGGGGCTTAGAAAGCATGGTAAAGAAAGCTTATACTTTGAGGTATGTCTATATGCCACTGTTTGTGCAGAAGTACTGAAGTTCTTATTCTGAAAGTTATCCACATATATTTTAGAATGAAAATATTTTCTTCATGAATCCTAGAGGCCAAGGAATATATGGTAGCTATTGTGTTGTTGTTTGCCGTCATGTTGTTGTTGTTAAGTGTCTTCCAGTTGCCTGTGATCCATAAGGACCCTATGTACAACAGCTCTGAAACTGTCCTGTGCTGAACCAGTCTCACTAATGCCGACATACCAATCCCCATGTCACAGTCACTGCCATCATGGTATATCCAATTTAGAGATCCTTCCTAATACAGCTGAAATCATCTTCTCTTCCCCCCAGAACAATCTTGATTAATTAGATAAAGAAGATAAAATTTCAAAACATTTTGGGTTTCAATTTAGCCCTACAAACTATGTTAGTATGAAATTGACTTTAAGTGATGCTATTTGGAGATATTTGTGAGTACGTTTTGGGAAGCAAGAGTGGCATCCACTTCTTAAACAACATGCTTCTGGAAACTCTATGAACTTTGGTAAACATAGATAGTTATAGAAAGGCCTCAGGCCTTTTGTTCATAGGGTTGCTACGAGTCATGCTCTACTCACAGCAATTGACAACAGCAACAAGGACTTGGTGCTATGAGTATTACATTGATAAGAGTTGTTACAAATAAGGAAAGTCACAGAGGAATAGAGTCTTATGTAAATACTCCGGATTACCTGAAGTAACACCGCAGATATTCTGCTCCTTGTGTTAGAAGGACATCTCCTGAGACTTATTGTTGAGATTATTGCCTTTCCCACGAAAGTGTGATCCAATGCACATAGGGTACCTGCCCACTATAGGTGTAAAGGGTACAATTTCCTGCTTTTGCCTAAAGGATAGAGAACTGTAATACTTATTTTCACTTGGGTCAATAACACTCTTTCTCTGCTCTTGGTTTAAAATTAGCAGAAGACAACAACACATTTTAGTATTACTTATAAGCAAATCAGTTCTTTCTAGGGAAGATTCTACTTCAATTTTTTTCTTTTATAATTATTAATTTTAATTAAAATTTTCAAAGACTTTGGATTTCCATCCATTCATTGTTGCACTTTTCTCCCTGTCCCCTCCCCCGCCCAGTTCACTCCACTCGTCTTTGTAAAGTAAAAGAAAAATTCTTTCATTGTTATATAATCCCTCCCCCGATGCAGCCTTCATTCTGGACTCCTGTCATGACAATAATACCTAATCTAATATCCCTTTTAAACAGTTCTCTCCCTCATCTGTTTCAATGCAGTATACGTAATTTAACCTATCTTTCTCAGTCTCCTTACTTCAATTTTGAAAAATGGATACATTTAGTTTTCTTTGAAAGTATGGAATTTTCTATGACAGCTAAAACACTTTTAACATTTTTAACATGAAGAACATTTCAGTTTTTTACATATATTCCCATGACATCATGTTTTAAGATTAAGATCTGCAAGACACTAATCTTAATTTATAAAACAATTACAAGGGCTCTGAGAGTTTGCTATATTTTTTAGGTGTTATCAAGTTAGCTCTAACTTGTAGCAACATTATTGACAACAGAACAAGACCTTTCTCATTCCAGTGCCATGTGCACAATCTCTGCTGTGTGCAAACCCACAGTTGCAGCCAGTGATTCAATCCATCTCATTGAAGATCTTAGCCTATTTTTATTGACATTCTATTTTTCTAACCATGTTGTCATTCTCCAGGGAATGGCTTCTCCTGATAACACATTCAAAGTATGTCAGTCAAACTGTCACCATTCTTACTGCTATCAGAGTTTGCTAAG
>NW_006399763.1:13682078-13682997 GCF_000299155.1 Elephantulus edwardii
TGTCACATTATTTTCATACAGTCCAGCTTCTCATATTAATTGTTCAACACAAAGAATAAGTATAGTGGATAGCAACAGACTTGTCTTTAGAAGACCTTTTCTGATTAAACCATGCAACATCCCCTTGTTCTCTTTGAATGACTGCCCTTTGTTCGAGGTTCAGATTCCACATGAATACAATTAAACATTCTAGAACTCCTATTTTTGCTATATAACTAATAATTTACTATTATCTGGAGTTAATGCCTTTGAATAGTCAATAAAAAACAAATATCTTACTACTCTCAACCAAAATCCACCTAATGTAGCAATATTGTCCCTCAACCCATTGTTTCTTCTGAATACAGTCTTCTGGGAAAGTTGTAAGTCTAAAATTCTGAGCGTTCTGTGCCAACGTGATGTCCCAGATCTTTTTAAATTATCTTCAGTGTTGTGTTTCTTGGGCTTGATATTAATGATATTGTCTAATAATTTCTGCATTCTGACGTCCCCCTATTTTTTGAAGTGTGATTTCTTCCATTATTTGATCAAGTAGCTTTCTTCCACCTTTCTTAGCCTAAATAAGAACATCCAGAGATATTTATGTTTGGTGAAACTTCTCAACTGCTATTATATGGAGTCTTATTTTTTTCACAAATAATTGCAATACAACTTGGATGTCCCCCCTCTGCTCAGGACCATTGATTCTTGATTATATACAACCTCCTGAAAAGTATTTTTATAGATAAATTATTTTGGTACAGTACACAGAGTCACTGTATCAGAAGGAATTGGCTGAAGTAGAAAAATTTCATGAAATAACATCTGAGCAACAGCCTGTGGTGATGAGGGAAGAACTACAAATTTCTCTTAAGAAATTGGTAAAAAACAAGGCTCCAGGAGTTGACGGCATACCAACTGACATATTTCAACAAACAGA
>NW_006399763.1:13698398-13699017 GCF_000299155.1 Elephantulus edwardii
TAGGGATTTTGAACATTTCTTCTTGTGTTTGTTAGCCATCTGAATGCCTTCTTTGGTGAGGTGTCTGTTCATATCCTGTGCCCATTTTTCAATGAATGTTTATAAATCTCTCCAAAATTGGAAGCATATATGAATCATGATTCCTTTTCTTAAGGGAATAAATGAACTTTGCCATTCATACAATTAAATATTTAGGGAGAAAAATAAATTAACTACTTAGACATGATGTGATGTGTAGGTATCTCAAACATATACTGTTGCGTGAACAAAGTCAATCTTAAAAGGCTAAATATTAGAAGATCTCAATTACAATATCCATCTAACATCAGCTACAATATCCCTAGTGCCACGACCCCTTCTAAACCCAGCCTGGACTTCTGGCAATTCTCTGCTGATGTGCTGTTCTACCCATTTTTGGATAATCTTCAGTAGAATCTTGCTTGCGTGTGAAATCAATGATATCGTTCTATAGTTTCCACACCCTGTTGGGTCGCCCTTCTTTGGAATGGGAACAAATATAGATCTCTTTCAGTCAGTCGGCCAAGTGGTTGTTCTCCAGATTTCTTGGCACAACTTGGTGAGCACATTCAGGGAAGCATCTGTTAGCTGAAATACATCA
>NW_006399763.1:13700352-13702302 GCF_000299155.1 Elephantulus edwardii
TCGGGATGGGTGTGTCAGAGGCAGTGAGATTGGCACAGGATAGAGCAGTGTTTAGGGCTGTTGTACTTAGGGTTGCTATGAGTCGCAAGCGACTCAACGGCACATAACAACAACAATTATAATATACACGGAAAAAAGAACACCTGTATATAAAAGGTCAGAAACTTTTAAAATCTTAAGAATTAGAGGGACAGTGAAGCACACTAGATTTTTAAAACATGTTCTCATTCATAAGGATATAGAAGAGACATAACATTATGCCTTTTCCAGAACCTATAAAGCGCTCTGGTAGCTTAGCTTTAAAGGAGTTTCTCTGCCAACTCAAAGGCACATAGTTTGAATCCACCAGCTGCTCCCCAGGAAATGATGGGCAGTCTTCCCTTACCATTTACTACCTCTGAAAAGCCACTAAGAATCAGCTGTTAGTGGATTCCAACTCTACCTTACTCAGTAATGACATTGAACTCTATAACATAAAGACTGAATGTGAATTTATGCAAATTAAATCATTGCTTAGGAGGTCCATGGATCTCAGGATTGAAAGTAGACTGGGACAAGTAAATCTAAGTTTATATTACTGCCTCCCCCTAAAAAAAAAACCCCAAAAACCAAACCCAGAAACAAACAAACAAACAAAAAAAACCTGAACCAAACCCTATTGATTAAATTCCAAATCAGCGACTCTCATCACATTTCAGAGTCTGCACATCTTAATGAGAGGAGACTACTCGTCTTGCTTCTGTGGAACAGATCTTTGATTAGAGCCACCAACTTTTGGGTTACAGTGGAACATACTGTGACTGTCACCAGTGCTCCTTAAGTATATCACATGTGAATGAAACAAACTCATGGAAGGGGTAGGCGTGAAAGCAGGTGTTGCTTCAAATACCCTTAAATTTGAATGAAATCTGTGCTACTAAAGGCAATAGAAACTCACGTATGTTGGGTTTGTGTACCATTGAGTTGGAACTGACCGATAGCTGACCCTGCAGCGGGCTTCCAGAGACAGTAAATCACATGGGAAGGAGATTGCCCATCTTGTTCCTACAGAGCAGCTGATTGATTTGAACCCCAGGTCTTTGGGATTGCAGTGCAGCTTCTTACCACTATGCTACCAAAGCTCCCAACATGTATCACAGTTGTTAAAATGGTTTTTCACCATTTTGAAACTACTATACAAGCATATGGTAACAAAACAATTTAAATGATGTAAAATGGCGGAGTTTGTTTTCTCTCACTGTGGGAGTGAAAATTTGTAGATCAGTAAGAGGAAGAAGTTAATATAATCTACATACTAATGGATTAGAATTGAAAACAGTAAAAAACCATGCTTAATTTATATGCATACATTGCTGTTATTATGTGCCATCAAGTTGATTGTGACACATAGTGATCTTACGTACAACAGCTCAGAACACTGCTCTATACTGAACCAATGTTATTGTCTCTGACAAACCTACCCCCATTACTCCAGTCACTGAATTAATCCATCTCATCGAGAGTCTTCCTCTAGCACTGACCCTTCACCGTCCCAAGCACATTGTTCCTCTCCAGGGACTGATCTCTTCTTGCAAAATGTTCCAAGTATGTTGGATGGAGCTTCAAAATCCTTCCCTCTAAGGTACAGCCTGGTTTCATCCTCTTCAGGCTTAACCTTTTTGTTCTCTTAGCAGTTCACGATATATTCAATACTCTTTTCCAGCATCACAGTTCAAAGACATCAATTCTCTTTCTACCATCCCTAGTCATTATCCAACTTTCTCATGCCTAGCACATAATTGCGAAGACAATGGCCTGGGTCAGGAGCACCTTGGTCTCCAGACTCTCATCACTGCTCTTCAGTACTCTGGAGATGTCCTGACAACAGACCTTTCCAATGCAATTCCCCTTTTGATTTCCTGGGTGCTGGTACCAAGAGTGTTGAGTGTGGAACCAAGCAAACTAAAGCTG
>NW_006399763.1:13703277-13705670 GCF_000299155.1 Elephantulus edwardii
GTACATAGGGTTGCTATGAGTCGCAAGTGACTTGTTGGTACATAACAACAACAACAACAGCATGGAAACTAAGAGAACTTAAAAAATGTACACTCTCATATTTATAAAAAAAGCACACTATCACTAAATCCTTTAGATTTGATATCAATTAATTAATTAAATCAAATATTATTAATTAAAATGCTCCCTACGGAAATGTGGTTCCCTAGGGAAGTGGTTGATTCTAGAACTCCAATCCATTATTTGAAGACAGAGTGATAAACATGAGTACCGATGGCCTAGGTGGCTAGTTTCAATTCTCTGTTTAGTTGGAACTAGATGTTGGCATTGAGGAAAATGTTCAAAGACCTTCTGAGTTTGTTGTTGTTAGGTGCCATTGAGTTGACTAAGACTCATGATGATCCTATGAGCAATAGATCTGAAATTTGCCTTATCATTCATCATCTTCACAATATATGATATAATGGAGCCTAATAGTTATAGTCACTGTGTCGATTCCGTTCATCAATAATCTTCCTGCCTTGTTCAGACACTCGACTTTCCCACCAAGATGTCTTTTTCCAAGAACTGGTCTCTCATGACAACATGCCCAAAGTTTGTGAGATGAAGTTTCATCATTCTTGGCTTTAAGGAAAATTCTGATTGTACCCTTTTCAGAACAGATATATTTGCCTTTATGAGATGTTCCACGTTCTCCAATATCATAATTCAAAGGCATGTTCCTCTCTTGTCTTAATGGATCTTCCTCCTGTTCTGATGCCACATTCTTCTACATAAACTTCAGTTTCTCTAGTAATTTGCTTAACATACAGATTGAATAGGTATGAAGAAAGAATATAAACCTGATACATATGTTTCCTAATTTAAATGCTGCAGTGTTTCCCTGTTCTGTCCAGATAACAGTTTCTTGATATATTTATAGGTTTTTCATGAACACAATTAAGTGTTATGAGATTCCCATTCATCTCTCTGTTACTGTATTTTGTTATCATCTACTCAGTCAAATGTCTTGACATAGTAAATAAAACACATTCTTTAGTTATTCTCTGCTTTAGCCAAGATCCATCTAAAATCAGCAATGATGCCCCTCTTCTGATCCAGCTTTAATTTCTGGAAGTTCTCTGTCAATATACTATCTCAGCTGATTTTGAATAATCTTCAGCAAGATTGTACTTGTATGTTATATTAATAATATTGTTTGATAAATTCTACACTCTGTTCATCACCTCTTTTGGGAATGGGAAAAAATACAGATTTTTTTTTCCCACTCAATCAGTTGTCTTTCAAATTTCTCAGCACAGCCTGGTGAGCACATGCAGGGCTACATCTGCTTGTTGAAACACTTCAATTGGTGTCCCAATAATTCCTAGACACTACTTTTATGTGAATGCTTTCCATGCAACTTGGACCTTTTTGAACTACTGATCCTTGACCATATGTAATTTCTTGAAACAGTTCAGCATCAATCAACCAATTCTTCTTGGTACAATGACTCTGTATATTCATTCCATCCATCTTCTTTTGATGCTTTCTGCATCATTCAAGATTTCGCCCATAGAATCTTTCCTTCAGTGTTGAACCTGGAGGCTTAAAAGTTCTTCAGTTCTTTAAATGTGAGAAAAGCCAAGAATACTTCTTCTTTTTTTATTTTCTAACTCCATCTCTTTGTACATTTGATCTTAATACTTTTCTTTGTCTTCTCTAGTTGTTCTTTGAAATCAATCTGTAATCCCTTTTACGTCAGTATTTCCTTACTTTTCCTCCCCTGTGTTTTAGTACAATTTCATAGTCTCATATGACATCTATTTTGATATTTTATTTCTGCCCTGTCTTTGTTGACCTTCTGCTTTTTTCAAGGATGATATTTTGATGTCTTCCACAAAACAACTGGTCTTTGGACATTAGTTTTTAATGTATTGAAATTACTCTTTAGATGATTTTAAAAGTCATATAGGATAGACTAAATCATATTTTGTTTTTTGTGGGCTTGTTTTAAATTATCTTCAACCTCAGTTTAAAAATGTACATGAGGGCGACGCGAGGCCGCCAGCCGGGGGAACGCCACCGCCAGACCGGGGAACGCTGGGGGAACGTACGCCACCGCCAGACCGGGAACGCCGCCGCCAGCCGGGGGGGAACGCACGCCGCCGCCCGCCAGACCAGGAGAACGCCGCGAGAGGGACCCGGAAGAGACCTGGGAAGAGCAGCAGCCAGCCACCTGCCGCGGAACTCCAGAGGAGCAAAGACTGTGAGACCCCAGAGGAGGGAAGACTGCCGGACACTGTGGGACCCCCCTGCAGCCCACACCTGTGTGACCCTTAGCACACAGGGTGCTGCTGCATAAACCCCCAGCAGCGCACAAGCCCCGTCCCCACCTCTTGGTGATAGTGTCC
>NW_006399763.1:13706220-13710422 GCF_000299155.1 Elephantulus edwardii
ATCTGGGCTTGTTTTGACACCTGATATTGAACTTCTCTCTCAACTCTTTCCAGAGATTTAAATATTCTTATTCCTGCATAGTCCCTCAGGTGAGGTCCATGTGCATAATCACCATTTATGTATGAATAAGGGTTATTTAGATTGGATAAATAATTACCTGTTCTCCAGCATTAGTTCTGTCACTAAGGATGGGTCTTCCAACTACCAATCTTTCTTCTTTGTCTCCTACTTTTTTATTTCACTTGCTAATTATCAGTAAAGCAGCTTAGCTGCATTTTCTGTACCTTTTAGACTGCAAAAGTTGATAGAAGACCTCAATTTCTTCATCTTCATTTTAGTATTTGGTGCATATTTGTGAATAATGGTTGTATTAACAAGTCTTTCTTATAAGTGTATGAATAGTATCCTGTAACTTGCAATATTGTACTTTAAATGTTCTTTTTGACTAATAATGCAAAACGAATCTTCCTCCATTTGTGGTGCCAAACATAATAGGTCATGTGATTGTAAGAAAATGGAGGTAACTCTAAAAATATGTTCTTTTGTTTATGGAATCCTCTGTTACTACAATCTCTAACAGAGCTCAGAGCTCCCATTGGTGCCCAAACGGCAACAACAGTTGAAATTAAAATTTTAAAATACCCCAGGCAGAAGGTCTTTTTTTTTTTTTCCCTTTTCTTTGTTGGGACTAATGGCCTAGTGGTAAAAAGCTGTACTAAAATTCCAATGGCACACAGTTTGAATCTACCAACAAGAGAAGGATGAGCAATCTCTTATCCTGTCTCTGCAAACCTGCTGGACGGTCAACTATGAGTCAGTTATAATTTAAAGCCACACAACAGTAATGTAAGACTAACATTTTTAATTAACAAATTAAAACTTTCTGCTGTCTTTTCTCATCTGTTCTGTAACCTATGGCTAGGAGTTAGTTACTTCCTTTAACCCACTACATATGAATAACACCAACTGTATCTGGAATAACACCAGATCAACTATCTAGGTTATAAGCATCAACCAAAGTGCCTCATAGACAAGAGAATGGAAAAACCTCCTTACATTCTGCTGTCCTTCCTCTACTTAAGTCCTTGAAGAAGCCTGCACAAATTTTTATCTCCTATCCCCCATTTACTGGAGTTTAACAAAACTTCTTTTCCCATTTCAACTGCTGTTTCCAAAACTGTTTCCCACCCCCCCCCAGTGGTAAGCAGTAGAATTGTGGGTCTTAGTAACAGTACCACGATTCTTTATTGAGAAGACATGCTTTTTGAAAAGGCAATTAATGAAAACTCTGAGAAAACAGCTTATTTAAAACCAGAAAGTGGTTATATTTGAGACTTAAGATTGTTTTAAGGAGCCGAGTGGCCAAATAAAAACTAACAACTAGGTAATTTTGAATATGATCTACCTTTAACAAAATGATTGCTCTCTGAAGACTTAAGAACATGGTAGACTATTTAAAATTCAGTTTAAATAGAAACTTTCACCAATTCTTCTGTACTGAAATCCCATTCAATTACACTTTTAATTTCACTGTTATTTAGGTAGTTTATGCTAGCAAGTTGACGATTTAGAGGGAATAATAAGGGGGATTCATTTTGGCCACTAACTACTTACTCCCTAAAGGTTTCCATCTGAATGTTACATCTTATTGAAATGGAAACTATGATTGTAGAGAAATCCCCATGAAATTAAATTGCAGGGTATTCTGTGCTTATCCTTTTCTGAGAAAATTTGGTTAAGGTAACACTGGTGATGGAAGGGAAACACTATTAAGTCATTTTTACTTAATTACTTTCATTATAAACTCTAAATGAGAAACATGAATGATTAAGGCTTCATAAAGCAAGCAAAGGTCTATAAGATGTTGTCCGAGGAGACATCAATTCTTAAGAAGATATACATTTCTCTCACTGAAAGACTCATTTCTCTCACTGAAAGACTGAGCTTTCTGAAACCATATGAGTGTGAAAGGATGACAAAAGTCCTCACAGCACTCATTATCCCAATTTATATGCAGTTAAGATTATAAATTTTATGTGTTGTTGTTGTTGTTGATTGCCTTCGAGTTGAGCATGACTCATAGTGACCCTGTGAACATATTTAATAGGCTCTTTAACTTTTAGCCTTAAGAGTTATTTCTTTGGAAAGTGAAGAAGTAAAGAAAACACAATGAAACCAGTTAATATTGAAATGAGCCTCTGCCTTAAGTCTCAGTGCTTGGAGTCCTCTTCTGCTTCCTGCATCTATAGAGGCAGTCTGTGCTATGCACTTTGCACATGGCTTTGGCAGATTTTTCACTCATCTTTTATATAGAAAACAGGATTTACGGTTAAATGCTTAGCTGCTAAAAAAAAGGCTGAGGCTAAAGTCTACTAAGGCATAGGTGCCTTAGTAGGAAGATTAGGCTACTTTCTTCTGGAAAATTATCTATTGAAAATTCCAGGGAGCAGAATCTATTTTAACACATAAGGGTAAACCATGAAGCAGAATCAATGCATGGAAACTAATAACTAAAGGAGAAATAGCCATTGTTACATGTAGATTTTTTTTGTTTCATGTAGATTTTATATTTCCTAGAGTCTTACACCTAATAAAA
Organism: Elephantulus edwardii; assembly: GCF_000299155.1. Lineage (NCBI taxonomy): Eukaryota > Metazoa > Chordata > Mammalia > Macroscelidea > Macroscelididae > Elephantulus > Elephantulus edwardii. The sequence continues at coordinate 13,708,817 of NW_006399763.1, forward strand.
TTAGTATGTAAGGCATCAATAATTATCAATATTAAAAATTATGAATGTGCAGGCTGGTATAATTTCTATAAAAATATTAATATACAATGTACCAATCACCAAATTCACAAAACCTCTGGCATGTATTACAGTGTTCGTGAACTGATTTGTTCTTCTTAAATGCCATTGAGCTGTCTTTCACTCAAGGAGACCGTAAGAACAATGGACCTGAACCTGAGCCATCCTTACCAACTCTGACAATACCTAAGCCTATTGATACAGTCAATGTCAAGTCATCTCCCCAAGTGTCTTCTTCTCTTTTTCTGATCCTCCAATTTTCGAAGCATGCTTTGGTTTTCAAAGAACCGGCCCCTTCTTTCAGCATGCCCAAAATATATGTTTCACCACCTGTGCCTTTAAAGACTATCCTGATGGCTTCTTCTCCAAAATATACGTTTGTTCATTTGGTAGTCCGTGGAACACTCAGCACTCTTTTCTACCACCACAACTCAAAGGGATTGACTCTTCTGAGTCCTTATTCACTGGATCTGTCGTGGCTGCTGAGCTGGAGCTGACCCATAGCTGATGCTCCACTGGGTTTTCAGAGGCAGCAAAGTGCACTGGAGGAGAATGCCCACTCCTCAGATAGCAGTTGGTGTGTTCAAATCATGTGCATCTGGATTGCAGCACAGCTTCCTGCTGCTAGGCCACCAGAGCTCTGTAACAACCAATTCAACTGTCAGTTTCACCATCTCCAACACACCTAACCTCATTTCCTCAGTTTCTGTGTCAATTCATCTCACCCAGGGTCTTCTTGCCTGTGCTATACCTCCACTCTACCAAGGATGATATCCTTCTCCAGAGACTGTCCCCATCTGGCCACATGCCCAAAGTATGTGAGTTGGAGCTTCAAAATCCTTGCCTTCAAGGAACAGCCTGGCTTAACTCTAGGATAGACATGCTTTGTTGTCTTCACAGTCCAGAACATGTTTAACACTCTCCTTAAGCACCAGAACTAAAAAAATCAATTATTTTGTCATTCCTACTCATTGTCGAGTTCTCTGATGCATAACAAGTAATAGTGAAGATTGTGGGCTGAATTAGGTGCACCTTAGTATCCAGACTGACATCGTTGCTCTTTAGCACTTTGGAGAAGTCCCTAACTGCAGATTTCCCCAGCACAATTAGTCTTTTGATTTCTTGACTGCTGGTGCCATGAGAACGGATTACTAGTAACGTCTTATTTAACTGCCTTATAAATGGGAAGAATGATCAAGTAGGTGGATAAAACCAAAACAGAAAACATTTCAATGAGGTAAAAACAGGTTTCGAAAAGGTCACAGCATATATCTGCTTCATTCTTATAAGAGCACTCCTTTGTTTTACCTAACGCCTACTCATTCCTATTTTGCCATTTCTCTAAGAAAATTTACTAGAGTGGGTTAGAAATATAACTAGAAGAGATAATGGTGGGGGAGACCCAACATCCTGCTATTGATGAGTGCACATTAAAGAACATAGACATTTTTAGTTGGAATTTGAAACGCTGTTGCAATTCTATTTTAAAATAATTAAACCTAGTTGTAGAAGTTGCACTGCAATCTCAAAGGCATGTGGTTCCAATCTA
>NW_006399763.1:13712462-13714333 GCF_000299155.1 Elephantulus edwardii
TTGCATATGAGTAGTTGGTGGTCTGTTCCACAATCAGCTCCTGGCCTAGTTTTCACAGCTGATATTGAGCTTCTCCAGCGGTTCTTTCCACATATGCAATCAATCTGATTCCTATGCATACCATCCTGGCCTAGTTTTCACAGCTGATATTGAGCTTGCCTCTAATAACCCACTGGAGAGTCAGTTATGGGTCAGTTCAAACTTGACAGCACACAATAACAGCAAAACAAACTTAGAAGTTCAAAATGGTAATATTTACTACAGACATAAATGTCTCAGTTATGTTTTATCATACAAATAATGATTAAACTATTAATTGTTGTTGTTTTGCTATGTACCTTTGAGTTGGTAACGATTTGTACTGACATTAAGTTGGTTTTCCGAGGCAGTAAATAGCATGGAAGTGGATTGATCATCTTTCTTCCATGGAGCAGCTGGTGGATTCAAACTGTGGGCCTTTGCCTTTGGAATATAACTCTTTATCACTAAACCACCAGGGCTCCCTATTAATTGTAGTTATTCACATTTATTGACAACATATTTTCCTAAATATGTTATGTCTATATATTAACATTTAAAGTTCAGCACATAACTGTGATGTGAGAACTGTTAGTATATCCATTTTACAGATGAAGAAGCCAAGCCAGAGAACTTAAGTAACTTAATCAAGATTCACATCTAGCAAAGACTGCAACCTAAGCACTATTAGTATATCCATTTTATAGCTGAGGAAGCTGGGACAGAGAACTTAAGTAACTTAATCAAGACTCAGCTAGCAAAGGTTGCAATCTAAGCACTATTGCTATAGAATGAATATATTTTGATTGTGATGCTGGAGTATATTTTAATTGTGGTTCTGGAGAAGAATCTTGAACATATCATGGAATGCTAAGAAAACAAGTAAGTCTGTATTGGAGAGGGTGAAACCAAGTTTCTCCTTGGAGGTTAGGATTTTGAAGCTTCCTCCGTCTCATATAATTTGGGCACGTGGCCAAGAGAGACCAGTCCTTGGAGATGGATATCATGCTTGGAAAGGTGGAGGAACAGCAAAGGAAAGGAAGACCCTGGACGAGAAGGACTGATACAGTAACCTGGGGTAAGAGAGGTAGGTGTGTCAGATTCAGTGATACTAGCTCAGAAGGCAAGCTTCAGAATTGTTTTACATAGGGTTGCTAGGAGTCTCAGGTAACTTTATAGCACATAACAACAACAAACAAGTATTTAATATAATCCATACTCATTCAAGGAATACCTGTTAATATAATTATTTTTTCAAAGTATATGTATCAACCACTAGAAGATAAAAATGAAGAAATAGAAGATTTCTACCAACAGCCTGAAGTTGATTAAGATGTGATCAAGACTTATTAATAATTCAAGCATTGAATTCCAATGCTGAAATATTCTACTAGCCAAAAAAAAAAAAGATTAAAGGGGTATACAAAAACATTTTACTAAAAATAATTAGCTGGCATGGAATCATTTCAGAAAATAACATATGATCAAGAACCAATAGTACTGAAGAAAGAAGTTAAAGCTGCGTTGAAGAAAATAGTTAAAAAGTTAAGACTCCAGGAATTGATGGAGTATCAATAGAAGTCCTTCAGGAAATACACAGCCCTGAATGCACATACCAGTTTAGATCAAGAAATTTGGAAGACCTGGTGAACCAATTGTAAAAGCTTTATATTTGTTCCTATTCTATCAAAATGTGGTCCTACAGAGAGTGGAAATTATAAAATAATATTGTTAATGCAATATTTAAGTAAAATAATATCTTTTTACAACAGATTTAACTCTCTGTTTGGAAGTCATTTTTGTTTGACCATGTGCTGCTAGAAGAGTTCTTTTTGTAAAATTTTATAAATATT
>NW_006399763.1:13714433-13734468 GCF_000299155.1 Elephantulus edwardii
TTTTTGTAAAATTTTATAAATATTTTTTATTATTCCTATACCTTGAGTTTGATGTATGTACATAGAGTTTTACATAATCTTTCATTTACATTATAGTTCATTCATTTCTTTTGTGGGTTTCTTTTCCCCTTACAATAGTTCAACTTTAAGCATCTTTAAGCATCTGCATCCACAAGCAATGTGCAGTCCCGAGCAAGCCATCAGGTTGCAGTAGTCAACCGTAGCTCACAGCGTGAATCATCTTCTCTCCATTGGGTTCTGGTCAACTCATCCTCAGCCAGTTCTGGCTAGGTTCAAATGGGCATCAGCTGCAAACTCGGGAGTTCATACTTCTTGGATTTCAGACTTGTTAGTTCCTTCAACTTAGCTCTACCATCAAAATGGGCCCACAGTGAAAAACCAGAGGTCCTCATGACTCCCTGATTCTCAAGACAACAACCCTTCCTTGCCCATCCATATATCTGTACAGGCTAGGTGGGCATTACTTAAGGAATACTTCCAAGCTCAGTTTTTCTATTGTATTCTTTTCATTTCCACTCCTGTGGATACAGATAGCTACTATGAGTGAGCAAACTTGCCAAATCCCATCAACCTCAGGTCAGTGGGGAAGATGAATATCAACCTTTTTTGTTGCTGATTGCCTTTCAGCTGAGCATGACTCATAGTGGCCTTATGAACTATAACTAATGATTCACTAAGTTCATAGAGTTTCCAAATGCATGTTGTTTAGGAAATTGATGCCCCTCCTGCTTCTAAACCTGTCTTAAACTGGGAGCTCCGCCAAACACTGTCCACCATAGGTAACTGTTATGCCATTCGAAACCCCAATGACACAAGGGTCAGTATCCCAGCAACCCCAAGTTACCTCAATACAGCATATTGACAGAAGAGTGCTGTACTGTTTAGAAGACTGTTCCTCCAAAACGTAACAACAACCAACTTTTAAATACAAAGGCCTTCCCCAGGGTTTTGTTGACTCTAAACAAAAGGCTTAAATGAAAAACCCAACCAATACGGTATATTGTTGTTATGTGCCATTGAGTCTGAACCTCTTCCCTATCCTGAGCCTGTCTTGTGAATTCTGACAAACCAAACCCCATTGCCCCAGATACTGTATTGAGCCATCTCATCTGGGGTCTTCCTCTTTTGTGCTGTCCATTCAGCCTTCTGAGCATGATGTACTTCTCCAAGGACTAGTCTCTTCTGGCCACGTGCCCAAAGTATGTGAGACAAAACTTCAAAATCCTAGCCTCCAAGGAGAGACTTGGTTTCACTCCCTCTAAGATAGACCTATTTGTTTTCTTGGCAGTCCATATATGTTCAAGACTCTTTTCCAGCACCACAACTTGAAGGCATTGCTTCTTTTTCTGTTATTCTTAATCATTGTCCATCTCTCTGAAAATAACAAGTAATTGAGAAGACCATGGGCTGGATTAGGCACACCTTTGTCTCTAGACTGCCATCTTTGTTTTTCAACAATCTGGAGAGGTTCTGACAGCAGATTTTCCAATTGCTATTTATCTTTTAATTTCCTAACTGCTGGTGTTAAGAATATTGTTTGTGGAGCTGAGTAAGCTGTAATTGCTAAAAATCTCAATCTCTTCATCTATCATGGTGCTGTCAGTTGACCCAGTGGTGAAAATCTGTGTCTTCTTGGTGTTGAGCTTCAACCCATATTGAAAACTATAGTTCTTGACCTTGTACAACAAGCACTTATGGTCTTCTTCAGTTTCAGCAAGCAAGGTTGTGTCATAATTCATCCTTCAATCATGATGCTACATTCCTCCTCATAAAGCCCTCCTTCCCAAATGTTCAGTTTTGCATACAAATTGAAAAGGTATGGGGACATAATGCATCCCTGATGCACTCCTTTTGGATTGCTTCCTGGTCCAAGTATAGTATTTGCATAAGCACAAACAAATGTTCTGGGATTCCCATTTTACTCAAGGTTAGCCTCAATTTGTTGTGATACACATAGTCAAATACCTTTGTATATAGTCAATGAAACATAGATATTCTTCTAATACTCTGTTTTCTTCCAAGATCCATCTTACATTGGCAATAATGTCCCTAGTGCCATGACCTCTTCTAAAACAAGCTTGTATTTCTGATATTTCTCTGTGAATGTACTGTTCCAGTCATTTCTGGATAATCTTCAGCAGGATTTTGCTAGTATGTGATATTAGTAATATTGTTCGATAATTTCCACACTGTGTTGAGTCAAGTAATGGTTGGTAAAGTAGTTGTCCTACAGATTTCTTGGCACAACTTGGTAAGCACATCCAGGGCAACATCAGTTTGTTGAAATATGTCAATTGGTATTCTATGAATTTCTGGGGCTTTATTTTTTTTTCCAAGTTCTTCAGAGCAGCCTGAACTTCATCTTTCATCACCATTGCCTTTTGATCATTGTTTCTTGAAATTCTTGTGTCAGCCAATTCTTTTTTGGTATAATGACTACGTATACTCCTTGCACCTTCTTTTAATGCTTCTTGAATCATTCAATATTCTGCCCATAGCATCCTCAAGCATTGCAACTTGTAGTTCCTTCAGCTTAAGAAATGCTGAACAAGTTAGGCCTTTTTGATTTTCCAACTCCAGTTCCTTGCACATTTCATTATAATATTTCGCCTTGTCTTCCTGAGCTGCCCTTTGAAATCTTCTATTCACCTCCTTAATGTCTTGATTTCTTTCCTCTGCTTTGGCTCCTTGGCACTGTAGTGCAATATTCAGAGTCTCTTCTGATATACATTTTGGTCTTTTCTCCTTCCTTCTTTGCAATGACTTTTTGCATTCTTCATGAACAATATTCTTGATATCCTCCCACAGCTCATCTGTTCTTCATTCATTAGTGTTCAAGGCCTCAAACCCATTACTGAGTTGGTTTTTAAATTCATGGGTATTAGACTCAAGACCAAATTTTGATATCTGTGAATATGATTTAACCTTATTTAGCTTTAATTTGAACTTGTATATGAGCAGTTGATATTATGTTTCACAATAAGCACCTGGCCTAGTTGTCACTGCTAAAAATGACAATGATTATTTCCACAGATGTAATTGATCTGATTTCTGTGCATTCCATTAGGTGAAATTCATGTGTATAACCTGCGTTTATGTTTCTTATAAAAGGTATTTGCTATGAATTAATCATTGATTGCGCAGAATTCTATCATTCTTTCCCCAGTCTTATTTCTGTGACCAAGTCCATATTTTCCAACTACTGATCTTTTTTTCTTGGTTCCCTATTTTTGCATTATAGTCACCCATAATGATTAATGAGTCTTGATCACATATGTGATTGATTTCTGACAGCAATAGTAGATAGATATAATCTATTTCTTTCTCTTTGGCTCTGTTTGTAGGTGCATATACTTGAATGATAGTGGTATTAACAGGCCTTCCATATACGTGTATAGATAATATCCTATCACTCACAATATTGTATTTCAAGATGGGTGTAGAAATGGCCTTTAAAGTAACACTGTTTTTCTCACCTTTTCCTCTTCAGCATAGTAGGTCATATGATTGTGAAATTCAAAATGTCCCATGCTAATCCATCTCATTCCACTAATACTCAAACTGTCAATATTTATGTGTTCCATTTCTTCTTTACAACATCTATTTTTCCTACATTCATGCTTCTCATATGTATAAATTGTTAATTTCTTCTTATAACTGCTTCTACTCCTTCATGTTTCCAAATTTGAGGGCTCAGCTTCAGTTGCTTTATCTGTTAGTCTACTCTAAGTGTGCTCTGCTGCATGTATGATTTTCAAAGGCTTGTTACATATAGGAAGTGGATGGCTACTCCTTGCTAGTCTGTCTTAATTTGAATGCTTGGTGTTAGAACAATATCCAACAGACATTTTTTATTTAGAAGATGAAAAATATTTCCCTTACCTTACAGAATAATCAATACATTCACTAACTCTCCAAGCATGTGTGTCTTGTTCCTTCCCTTTACTGCTACAACCTTAACAAATAAAATATCCTTGAAGATTATTAAACACTGGCTGGAAAATATACATGGAACAGGAATCTATCAGAAATTCAGGCTGAACTTAGAGAAGGCCATGACATGAAGGATATCATTAGTGATACCAGCTGAATCTTGGACATAAATGAAGAATACTAAACAGATATTTTACTTGTGTTTTATTGATTATGCAAAAACATTTGACTGCATGAATAATAACAAATTACGGTTAATAGAAGGAAGAATGGGGATGTAAGAATTCTTAATTGTGTCAGGAAAAACCTATAAATAAACTAAGAAGCAGTTTTCTACACAGAACAAGGCACTGTATGGCTTAAAATTGAGAAAGATGTGCGTCAAGGTTATATCCTTTCTTCATACTTATTCAGTCTATATGTTATTGTTGTTATTATGTGCAGTTGAGTCACTTGTGACTCATAGTGACCCTATGTACAACAGCCCTAAACTCTGCTCTATCCTGTGTCAATCGCACTGACTCTGGTACACCCATCCTGCTTACCACAGTCACTGAATTAATCCATCTCATAGAGGGCCTTACCCTCCTGCATTGTCCCTCCACCCTCCCAAGCATGATGTTCCTCTCCAAGGACCAGTCTCTCATTACAACATGCCCAAAGTATGTTAGATGGAGCCGCAGAATCCTTGCCTCCAAGAAGCCTCCCAGTTTAACACTATCCAGGGTGAATGGTCCAGTGGTGAGAATATTTGTCTTCTTGATATTGAGCCTCAATCTATATTGAAGGCTGCAGTCCTTGACCCTCTGCAGCAAGTGCTTCAGGTCCTCTTCAGTTTCAGCAAGCAGGGTTGTGTCATCTGCATATGTCAGATTGTTCATAGATCTTCCACCAATTCTGACCCCACATTTCTCCTCATAAAACCCAGCCTCCCGGATAATCTGTTCTGCATACAGGTTGAAAAGGTATGGAGACAGGACACATCTCTGGCGTACACCCTTCCCAATTTTGAACCATGCAGTGTTTCCTTGCTCTGTTCTGATGACTGCCTCTTGGTCCAAGTACAGGTTTGACATTAGTATGATCAACTGTTCTGACAAAAAATGGATGTCAGAAGAGACTCGGAAAATTGTACTGGAGCACAGAGAAGCCAAAGCAGAAGGAAGAATTCAAGATACTAAGGAGCTGAATAGAAACTTAAAAAGGCAGCGCAGGATGACAAAGTAAAACATTACAATGAAATGTGCAAGGAGTTGGAGTCAGAAAATCAAAAGGGCCAAACTCGTTCAGCATTTCTTAAGCTCAAGGATCTGAAGAACAAATTCAAACCTTGAATTGCCATAATCAAGGATGCTTTTGGCAGAATATTAAATGATCCATGAAGTATTAAAAGAAGATGGAAAGAATATACTAAGTAACTGTATCAAAAGGAATTGGCAGACCCAGAAGAATTTCATGAAACAACATATAAGCAACAGCCTATAGTGATGAAGGAAGAAGTTCAGCCTGCTTTGAAGGAAATAGGAAAAAATAAGGCCCCAGAAATAGATGGTATACCAATTGACATATTTCAGCTAATGGATCCTGCCCTGGACGTGCTCACCAAGTTGTGCCAAGAAATCTGGAGAATAACCACTTGGCCAACTGACTGGAAGAGACCTATATTTGTTCCCATTCCAAAGAAAGGTGACCCAACTGAGTGTGGAAACTACAGAACAGTGTCATTGATTTCACATGCAAGAAAAATTCTACTGAAGATTATCCAAAACCAACTGGAACAGCACATCAGCAGAGAGCTGCTGGAAGTCCAGGCTGGGTTTAGAAGGGATCGAGACACTGGGGTATTGTAGCTAATGTTAGATGGATCTTAGCTGAAAGCAGGGAATACCAGAGAAATGTATATCTGTGTTTTGACTATGCAAAGGCGTTTGACTCTGTGGATCATAGCAGACTATGGCTGACTTTGAGAAGAAGAACCTGTATGCTGAAAAAATAATTTGAGAAGATGGACAATAGGGAGAAAAATGTGGCATCAGGATTAGAGGAAGATTTATCAACAACCTGAGTTATGCAGATGATACATCTTTGGTTGCAGAAAGTTAATAAGATTTGGAGCACTTTCTGAAGATGGTGAAAGACTATGGCCTTCAATATGTGTTACAGCTGGACATAAAGAAAATAAAAATCCTCACCACTGTACCAATAGGCCACATTGTGATGAATACACTGTTAGCTTAAAGGTTGGATTTTTTTAGCCATTATTTTAGCTCGCTCTGGTCACCAACTACCTTAAATGTGGATCCATGGTTTGTGAATCAGTATGGTCTCACAAATCAGCAACAGGTGGAGGATCAGTAAATGAGAACACTCTCTATAGTAGGCTGTGTGTGGAAAATAGCAAAACAGGAGTGGCAGCACAACTGTGTGACTGTGTTTAAACATCCAACAGCATCTAGTCTGGCTCATTGCATGCCAGATTCTGAGAACAAACAAACAAACAAATGTCAGACTGCATACCTACATTCATGTGAGTCATTCCTCTGATAGGAATGAGTCTCTTTAGGACCTTCTACAAAATATTTTCACCAAATCAAAAAAATCATAAAGAAATTGGGGAACTACTGAGACACAGAAGGAGCTGTTAACAGATATTATGGATTTAAATAACTGCGTGAGTGTTAAGATTATGTTGACCTGAGGCTTCTGATTAATAGTGTGTTATTAATCTTAGTGTATAATATAGTAAAAACAGTGGAGAAAAGACTGAAGTTGTCAACAATTGCATTTTACTTGAATCCACAGCCAATATCCATGGAGACTGCAACCAAATAATCAAAAGATATGTTGACATTGGGAATATCTGTTGTCAAATGTCAGTTAAAAGACAAAGTGGCTCCTGATATAAGCCATAGCATTTTAGTTACTTTATATGCTGAAGTGAAAGAACTGACCAGAAGATTTAAAAGGGCAGCTCAAGAAGCAAAAGCAAAGTATAATAGAATGTGCAGACAGCTGGAATTGGAAAATAAAAAGGGAAGAACTCACTCCGCATTTTTGAATCTAAGAGAACCAAAAACCAAATTTAAGCCTTGAGTCACAGGATTGAAATATGCTACAAGTAAACACTGTACAGTACAAAATTAGGAAAAGAGAACATCAGGGATGTGTCCTCTCTCCAAACCTTTTCCATCTTTATGCAGAACTCTTTTGAGAGGCTGGACTTTGTGAGGAGGAGTGTTACATCTGGATTGGAGAAAGACTCATTATAAACCTGTATTATGCAGATAGTACAACCTTGCTGGCTGAAAGTGAGGAAGACCTAAAGCATTTATTGCAGAAGGTCAATGACTGTAGTCTTCAGTATGGAATGAAGCTTAACATCAAGAAGACAAAGAATCTCACCACTGGGCCAATTGGCAGCATGAGGATTGATGGAGAAGAGATTGAGGTTGCTAACAGTTTCAGCTTGCTCAGCTCCACAATCAACACTCTTGGCACCAGCAGTCAGAAAATGAAAAAGACAAATTGCATTGGTAAAGTCAGGACCTCTCTAGAGTGCTGAGAAGCAATGATGTCAGTCTGGAGACTAAGATGTGTTTGATCCATGGTCTTTAACATTACATGCTGTGCATCAGAGGGATGGATAAGTACTAAGGATGACAGAAGAATAATCAATGCCTTTGAGCTGTGGTGCTGGAGAAAAGTATTGAACAGCCAGGAGAACAAACAGGTCTGTCTTGGAGAGGATGAAAACAAGTTTTTCCTTGGAGGCAAAGATTTTGAAGCTCCATCTTACATACTTCGGGCATACTGCCAGGAGGGACCAGTTCTTGTACAAGGACATCATGCTTGGAAGGGTAGAGGAAGCGAAGGAGAGGAAGATCCCAAATGAGAGGGATTGACACGATAACTGGGCAATGGGATTAGGTGTGTTCAAGTCTGTGAGGTAGACTTAGGAAAGGGCAAGGTTCTGAGCTGTTGTACATAGGGTTGCTATGAGTCTCAGGTAGCTCAATGGTGCATAACAATAAAAATAACTTGGGCAATATATTGAATGGCCCAGAAAGCATCAAAAGAAGATGGAGGAAATGCAAAGTCATTAAAAAAAAATTACCCTGACTGACACTGAAAAAAAAATCAGGAAGTACCATATGAGAAGGAAGTAGTGGTAATGAAGGAGGAAATGAAAGCTGCATTGAAGGCACTGGCAAAAAGTAAGGCCCCAGTAATTGATGGGATACCAATTGATTGTTTCATTTAACAAATGCTGCCTTGGATGTGCTTACCAGTCTTTGCCAGGGAATTTGGAAGACAGCTTTCTGACAAAATTATTAAAAGAGTTCCATGTTTGTAACCATTTCCAAGAAAGGTGAACCAACATAACGTGGAAACTACAGAACAATATCATTACTATCACATACAGGCAAAAAAATAATAATAAAAAATATTGCATAATAGCAAGGAGTTGGAAACAACCTAAGTGCCCATTAACAAACGAATGGATAGAGAAGCTGTGGTATATTCACACAATGGAATACTGCACTGCATTGAAAAACAGGGAACTCATGCAATATTATTCAAAATGGGTGGCCCTGGAGGACATTATGTTGAGTGAAATATCTCAGTCACAAAAGGACAAATACTGCATGGTGCCACTGTTGTAGAACAAGGCTGACATCAGGGTGGGGGTAAGTCTGAGAAAAAAATGGATAAATTATGTATACTGCATTGAAGCTATGAGGGAGAGAACAGTTTAAAAATAATATATTTTAGGGATTATGATTATCATAAGAGTTCAGAATGAGGGTTTCAGAGTAGAGTATACTCAGGGTGAGGGTGAGAGGGTGTGGGGGGATTGTATACCAATGAAGGAGTTTTTCTTTTGCTTTTAAAGAAGAGCAAACTGGGGGTGGGCAGGGAGAAAACTGCAACAATGAATGAATGGAAATCCACAATCTCTGTAAATGTTCATTGAAATGAACAATTATAATTAAAAAATCCACAGTAAAAAAAAGAAAAAAACTAAAAAAAAAATTGCTGAAGAGCATTAAAAAAATGGCTAGAGTAGTACATAGATAAGAAACTGCCAGAAGTTCAAATAGGATTAAGAAGAGGCATGGCACCAGGAATATATTTGCTGATGATATACATCTTGGTTTATAGTAAAGAATACCAGAAGAATGTCTATTTATGCTTTATTGACTACATAAAGACATTTGACTGTGTTAATCATAACAATTTATGGCTAAATTTGAGAAGAATGGGAATCTCAGAGTGCTATATTTTGTTCATTTGAAACCTATACCTGGACCAGGATGTTGTGTGTGAACAGAGCAGGGGGAACACTACATAGTTTCAAATTAAGAAGGGACTATATTAGGGTTGCATTCTCTCTAAATACTTATTCAGTCTGTATGCTGAGCAAATTATTCAAGAAGCTGGACTCTATGAAGAAGAATGTGTCATCAAGATTAGAGGAAGACATCAATAACCTGTGTTATGTAGATGATACAATCTTACTTATTGAAAATGGGAGGACTTCAAAAACTTGTTGCAGAAAATCAAAGAATACAGCCTTCACTATGGAATGCATCTCAATGTCAAGAAAACAAAGATTCTTTACCACTGGACTGATAGACAACAACATGATAGATGAAGATTGAAACTGTCAACAACTTCATCTTATTTCGATCCACAATTAACACCATTGGTACCAGCAGTAAGGAAATTAGTAGATGTATTGCACTGGGGAAGTCTGAAGTTAGAGATCTCTTCCAATTATTGAGGAGTAATGATATCAGTTTGAGGACTAGGGTGTGTCAGATTCAGGCCATGATCTTTCTGATCACTTGTTAAGCATCTATTGTTGATAAGTGCTGTCAAGTTGTTGGCGACTCAAAGCAACCCTATGAATGAAAGACCTAAATGCTTGTATAACTTTCATCCTTTCTCCAGGTTCATAGAATTTTTGGAGACAAGCTATCTCGGAAGTGGATGCCACTTGGGGAGCTCCACCAAATACTGTCCACCATGGGTAACCATTATCACATTTGAGACATTATAACCAAGAGAGAAATGCCATCTTTAGGTTAACTTCATAACTAATGATGGACTACAAACCATAGTTCATATATGTTGTTGCTGTTACATGACATCAAATCACCAGTGACTCATAGCAACCATGTGTTCATTAGCTCTGAAACTGGCCCTATCCCAAGCCAGTCTCATCTCCAACAGACCTAATCTCATTTTTTCAATCACTGAGTAAGTAGATCTCATAGGGTTCCACTCCTGTGTTGTCCTTCCACCCTTGTAAGCATGGTATCCCACTCCAAGGACTGGTCTTTCTTGTCCATGTGACCAAAGTCTGTGAGATGGAGCTTCAAAATTCTAGCCTCTAGGGAGCATCCTGGTTTCAATGTCTCAAACACAGAACAGTTTATTCTCCTGTCAGTCCACACGGTATGTTCAACACTCTTCTCCAGCACCATAACTCAAAGGCATTGATCCTTCGTCTATCATCCTTAGTTATTGTACCTATCGCTGATACATAGTGAGTAATTGTGAAGACCATGGCTTGTATTAGGCTTAGTTTCTAGACTGATGTTGTTGCTCTTCAGTCCTCTAGCAAGGTCCCTGACAGCTGACTTTCCCAATTTAATTAGTCTTTTGATTTCCTGACTGCTGTTGTGCTGTTGCCAAGAGTGTTGATTATGGAACAAAGTAAGTTGAAGTTATTAATAATCTCCATCTTTCCTCCATCTATCATGAAGCTGCCAACTGGCCCAGTGAGAATCTTTGTTTTCTTGATGTTGAATTTCAGTCCATATTGAAGAGCACAGTCCTTGACTTTCTGCAGCAAATACCTCATGTCCTCCTCAGTTTCAGCAAGCAAGCTTGTGTCATCTGCATAAAACAGATTGTTGATGAGTCTTCCTCCAATCCTGATGCCATATTTCTCCTCATAAAGTCCAGCCCTAAATTTTCTGTTCTGCATATAAATTGAAAATGTATGGAGATAGGATGTCTACCTGACATACGTCTTTCCTGTTCCTAAATTATGCAATGTTTTACTGTTCTATTCTGACTACTGCTTCCTGATTCAAGTATAAGTTTTGCATGAGCACAATTAAGTGTTCTGGGATCCACATTTTTTTTAAGGTTAGCCACAATTTGTTGTGATTCACACTCCCAAATGCCTTTGTAAAGTCAACAAACTACAGATATCTCTCTGGTACTTGCTGCTTTTCGCAAATATCCATCTAATATTGGCAATAATGTCCCTAGTTTCATGGCCTCTCCAAAACCCAGCCTGAAAATCTGGCAATTCTCTGTTGATGCCCCTACCATTCTAGTCTTTTTTTATAGTCTTCAGAAGGATCTTTTTTTTTTTTAGAAGAATCTTGTATGTGTGTGATATTAGTGATATTATTTGATAATTTCTGCACTCTGTTGGGTCACCTTTTATTTTTTTTCCTCAAATGGGAATAAGCATAGATCTCTTCTAGTCACTTGTTCAGGGAGTTTGGCATAACCTGATGAACATATTCAGGGAAGCATTTGTTTGTTGAAAAATGTTAATTGATATTCCATCAATTCCTGGAGTCTTGTAAATCACTTCAGGGCAGCTTGAACTTTCTCCTTCATCACCATTGCCTCTTGATCATAAATTGTTTCATGAAATTCTTCCATGTCAGTCAACTTTATTTGCTATAGTGCCTCTGTATACTCCTTCATCTTTTTTGGATGCTTTACAGGTCATTCGACCTTCTGACTTTGGCATTCTTAAGTACTTACTGTAACTTAAGGCTTAAAGTTATTATTCTTCAGTTCTTTCCACTTTAGAAATGCTGAGTGAATTTGTCCCTTTTGATTTTCCAACACCAGCTCATTGCATATTTCATTATAATAATTTGCCTTGTTTTCACATTTTATCTCTAACCTCATTTCTGTCTCGAAGTTCTTGCTTTCCATCTACTGGTCCTTCTTCCTGTTTCTTACGTTTGCATTCCAGTCACCCATTATTATCAAAGCATCTAGGATGCATGCTTGATTGATTTCTAACTGAAAAAGTTGTTAAAAGGCATCTATTTTCTCCTCTTTGGCTCTGGTTTTTGGTGTATAAATTTGAATAGTAGTGGTATTAATAGTTCTTCATTGTATGCATATGGATAGTGTACATGTTTATAAATATCAAAGAAAATATGTTTTAAAGAAAAATTTTATTAGAATATTTTATATTTAATATATATGTTAAATATATGATATATATTTATTATTAAGTTGTTACATGTAATTGAGTCACCTATGACTCATAGAAATCCTATGTACAATAGCTCTGAACCCTGCCTTATCCTGAACCAATCATTCTGTCTCTGACATTACCCCCATGATCTTGAATCTATTCCATCTAAATTTCAAAATCATTTTTGGAATTAGTTTGAGGCATTAAACACCTGTGATAGAAGACTGGATGAGTTGTGGGATGTTATCCATGAAAAAAGAAAAAGGTCATTACGAAGAAAAGAGACAGAAAAAACTGAAATGAATGTCAGAAGAGACTCTGAAATTAGCAGTGGAACATCAAGAACCCAAAACAAAATGAAAACATGCCAAAATGATGTAGCTGAACAGAACATTTCAAAGGGACGCTTTAGAGGACAAAGAAAAATATTATAATGGAATGTTCAGAGAGCTGGGATTAGAAAACAAAAAGGGAAGAACTCACTCTGCATTTGTCAAGCTGCGAGAAATGGGGGGAGGGAGAGAAACCAAACCAAAACCCAACAACGTAACCTTAATTCTCAATATTGAAAGAAGTTATGGGCAATGTATTGAATGGCCCAGAAAAAAAGGAAAAGGAAATGAAGAGAACAGAGTCACTACCAAAAAGAACTCACTGACACTAAAAAAAGTCCAGGAAATCCCATATGAGCAGGAGCCAATGGCAATGAAGGAGGGAAGTGGAAGCTGCATTGAAGGCATTGGCAAAAAAAATAAAGCCCCAGGAACTGATGAGATATCAAATGACCTATTTCAATTAACAGATGCAGCATTGGATGCACTCACAAGTCTTTGCCAGAAAATTTGGAGGACAGTTGTCTGGTCAACTGATTGGAAGAGGTCCATATATGCTCCCATTACCAAGACAGGTGATCCAACAGAATGTGGACACTATTGAACAATATCATTAATATTACATGCAAGCAAAATACTGCTGATCATTCAAAAATAATTAGAACAGTTCATAGATAGGAACTTCCAGAAGTTCAAGTAGGACTTAGAAGAGGCTGTTGCAATAGGAATTCCATTGCTGATGTCAGACAGATGCTGGCTGAAAATAAAGAATAGCAGAAGAATGTCTATTTGTGCTTTATTAACTATGTATTGGACTTTGTGAGGATCATAACAAGTTGTGGCTAATATTGAGAAGAATGAGAGTCTCAGAGAACTTAAGTTTGCTTATGTGAAATCTGTGCCTGGACGAGGAGGCTGTTGTGTGAACTGAGCAAGAGAACACTGCATGGTTTCAAATTAAGAAGAGAGTATGTCAGGGTTGTATTCTCTGTCCATACTAATTCAATCTGTATGTTGTTCAATCTGTATGCTGAACAAATTATTTAAGAAGCTGGACTCTATGAAGACTAATGTGATATCAGAATCAGAGGGAGAATCATCAATAATCTGTGTCATGCAGATGACACACTCTTGTTTGCTGAAAAGGAAGATTTTTAGAACTTGTTGCAAAAAATTAAAGAATATAGCCTCCAGTACGAATTGCATCTCAATCTTAGGAAAATAAAGATTCTTACCACTGGACCTATAGGCAAAATCATAATGGATGGAGAAGAGATTGAAACTGTCAACAATGTCATCTTACTTGGATTCACAATTAACACCACTGGTAACAGCACTCAGGAATTAAGGAGATGTATTGCACTGGGAAAGTCTGAAGTTAGAGATCTCTCTAAAGTACTGAGTTGTAATGAAGTCAGTTTGAAAACTAAGGTGTATCTGATTCAAGTGATGGTCTGTCTGATTACATGCTATGCATCTGAGAGCTGGGAAATGAATAGAGGTGACAGAAAACGTATTGATGCCTTTGAGCTGTGGTGTTGGAGAAGAGCACTGAACATCTTGTGGAAAACAAATATGTCTTAGAGATGGTGCACCTAGAGTGTTGTTTGGAGGCAAAGATGACGAGGCCTCACTTCTTCAGGAATTTTGCTAGAAGGGGCTAGTCCTTGGAGAGGGATATGATGCTTGGAAGGGTAGAGAGTCAGCGAAGGAGAGAAAGACCCTCAACGAGGGGAATTGAAATGGTAACTGCTGCCTTGGACTCTAATGTGTCAAGATGTGTGAAGATGGCACAGAATAGGACAGGAGTCAGATTTATAGTTCACTGGTCACTATGACTTGTAATTGACTCAACAGCATCTAACTACAAGAACCATCACCCCAGATACTTTATCAATTCATCTCATATGGGGTTTTCCTCTCCTGTGCGTTACCTCTACCATTCCAAGCATGATGTCCTTCTCCAAGGACTGGTCTATCCCTTCCATGTGCCCAAAGGATGTAAGATAGAGCTTCAAAATTCTTGCCTCCAAGAAAAACTTGGTTTTACCCTGTCTAATACAGACCTGTTTGTTCTCTTGGCAGTCCATAATATGTTTAATATCCTTCTTCAGCACAATTCCAAGGCATTAATTCTTTTTGTCTTCCATTCCTCAACAATATTAGTGTTTGTTTTGTTTTTAGTTTTGTAGTATGTGAGAGAATACAGAACTGAAAGATCCAAAAGGAAAGAAATATTTTTGACCACTTAATTGAAGAGAGAAAATAATGAGCAATTCAGACTAACATGCATTTATTGTCTTCTATATGCCAAGGCTGTACATATCATGTGGCAGAAAGAAGAGTGTCCTAGAAGCTCATGCCAGAGATCAGCATATTCTGTTGATCTCAGTCCCTTCAAGATACTTGAGGAAGTGACTGGACTTAATGATTAGTAGTTGCATGAGGTTAACTACACAGCCCTCTCTCCTTGGGATGCCCTGACTTCAGTAACTTTTGTCTGTGTGGTTCCTTTTACTCTCAAAATGTATAAAGCTAGATGTTGAATACTTTATATTTGGGAGCTAAAACCCCAGCCACCAAATTCATGAGGCCACAGATATCTGTGGCAATAGATTCAGTACATGGATCAAGAACACTTCATTACCAATTATTACAGATTAAAGACCAGAGTTGAATACCTCTAAACTGAAGAACACAGAAAAAAAAAGTGGAATTGTTTGTCAGTCCAACAGAATGGGACTTAGAGAGTCAGTTTAAAAAGTAATGACAACGTAAAATGAGTTTCTAGAGTCCAATACTCTATACTTCACTGATGTATGACTTATATGGTCAAACAGGGCTCCGTTCTCAAAAAGGTTCTGTGCTTGGTTGAGTGCTCTACTTTCATCAGATTGAAATTTTTAATAATTTTAAACAAGATACTCCACATTTTCAATATATGCTGCAAATAGTCCTGCAAATTATGAAGTCAATCTTATTTGTGGGTATGAACAGTTAAAATCACATCCACAACACAGTGCTGTGAGTATTTTTTTACAACTTTACTAGACCTGATTTGAAACATACCTACAGAGAATAATCAATAAAAAACAATAACACAAACTTCTTAAACACACTTTTTGTTTTCTTTCATAATTTAATAATCTTGCTTATCAGGTTGTATTTCAGAACACAAATCCTTCCAGGCAAAGTGGGTTAAAGAAAATCTTTTTCGAATCATATATTTTAAAGCCAAGTAATAATTGAATCCCTGCGGACTAAACAATATCACTTAGCAGCCCGCACAATGTGAAAGACTAAAAGCTTTTAATTAGACTTTTACTCAATAGGGGAGGAAAAATAATTTAGAAGACTCAGGGCTAAAGCTGAATTGTTAGTTTTAACTTTGAGAACAATGAAGAAACAATTTGACTAAATTAGTTTAGCTGCGTATTCATTAGCCTTTAATAGAAATGTGAATGCAAACTGACTTCAGGTTATTGTACTTAGAGCCAGCTTTTTAATTAGTGATTGGCAAAATGTTTATCTAGTTTGTTGTTGGAATGTTCAACCGTTTACACAACAGGACTGTTGTAAACCTTTATGTAATCTTAATTGGATCTTTCAGAAGAACAAGATTTCATGTGCATAAAATCACAAACTATGGTAATAAAGTTAGCTAATTTATATCAAATTTGTCGCTTGAAAAGAAAAGTTGTGTTGTGTAGCTCAGTGAAGTGGATAAATGGCTAACATCTCTTCAGAGTTACTTAACTGTGATGCTTAGGTGAATTTGGTTCAATCTTAGTCATCAATGGTGTTGAAGTTGGACCAAGTATTAAATGGCTTCCTAATACTGTAACATATTGACTGGTATCCCATTGATTCCTAGATGCTTGTTTTGGCCAGCCTCTTCAAAGCATCTTGACTTTCTTGATTACAACTGGCTATTGATTACATGACACTTCCTGAAATATTCCAGTCTTGGCCAACACACAGTGATTCTGTATGTCCTCTCCATTTTCTTCTAATACTTCCTGGATCATCCAAAATATTGTCCAGAACATCTCTCATTATTGCAGCTCAAGCCTTGATTTCCTTCTCAATTCTTTCAGCTTGGAGAAGTTGAACATTTCTTCCCTTTTTATTCTCTGACTCCAGTTCTCTGCATATTCCATTGCTTTGCTTTGTCTTCTCAAGCTTGCTAAAACAAAGAGGATTTGAAACACTTGTTGGAGAAGACTAAAGACTACAGCCTTCAATGTGGATTACATCACAGCCTCAAAAAAACAAAAACCAGTAGACCAATAAACAGCATCATTATAGCTGGGGGGGGGGAATTGAAAAAGTCAGTGAAATTCTTCTGCTCTCTAGACAATCTACAATCAACATCCTTGGTAATAGCAGTCAGGAGATCAGCCGACATATTGCTTTGGTAAGGTGATTGGCAAACTCCTGTGTGGTATACAGCCTCTGAAGATGCACTACAAGGTTCATCTATGAGTCAATTCCAACTCAATGGCACAAAACAATGACAACAATCTTGTAATTTGGAGCATTATAATGAAACTTTCTGAGTCTTTCTCAAGTTTTTTAATCTTTAAAATGAAGATTATATAATGGGCCATGAAATGTCATTATAAATACTTACTACAGTATAGTAAAGTCATATTGTTATAAGCAGAAAAAACTGAGGCTATCATCATCGTCATCAAAAGCTGTACTTTATTGTTAATATATTTAAATATTTTACATAGATGAAACGAATCACATGCCACACAATTTTAAAGTACAAATGTACATAGAAATAAAAGTAGTCTCCAATTAATTGCAATATTGCATTGAATAATATAAAAACCATCATAATAGTAATAATAATGATATAATATGCATTGTATATTGTTACTGTTGTGTATCTACTCATGACTGACCCTTTAGCAATTTTTAGAGATAGTTTAAACACACAGGATACGTTTTCCCATCTTTCTCTCACAGAATGACTGGTGGATTTGAAGTGACTGTCTTTGGGTTGGCAACACAACTCCTTACAATTAAGCCAGCAGTGTTCCCTATTGTACATTGTTGTTGTTGTTATGTGCTGCCAAGTCACTTGTGACTCATACAAACAATATATACAAAATCCCTATACCCTGCTGCTCCCTATGCCAATCTTATTGTCTCCGACATACCTACCCCCATTATCCCAGTCCTGAATCAATCCATCTCATTAAGGGTCTTCCTCTCTTGCGCTGTCCCTGCCCAATCCCAAGCATGATGTCCCTCTCCAAGTACAGCCCCCCTTGAAACATGTCCAAAGTATGTCAGATAAAGCTTCAGAATCTCTGCCTCCAAGGAGCAGTGTGATTTTACCCTCTCCAAGACAAATCTGTTCATATATTTGTTGTTGATTGCTGTCAAGTCGAGCACAACTCATAGCGATCTTATGAACAAAAGGCCTGAAGCCTTCCTATAACTATCTACATTTATCAAAGTTCATAGAGATTTCCTTAGGCATGTTCTATTATATCATAATAATATATCAGTTTTATATAACATAGGGAGCTCTAGTGGCCTAATGTTAAGATGTTGCACTGCAATCCGAAACGGAAATTTACCAGCTGCTCCAGGGCTGAAAGATTTGCCTGTGAGATTAACTGCCTAGAAATCCTACCAGAAAGTCAGCTAGGGGTTGACTCCAACTTGATGATACACAACAGCAATAATTATATAACATAGAAAGTTCTGGTGGCCTAGTGGTTAAGGAGTGGTGCTGACAACAAAAAGGTTGTTGTTGTTGTTGTTATGTGCTGTCAAGTCGCCTGCGACTTGAGATTTAAATCAAATAGTGGAATAGCTAGGTTATATGGAATTTCTCTGCTCAGCTTTTTTTTTTTTTTTTTTCTTCTCAAAGTTTATTGCTGGGCTATCTGCTCAGCTTTTTGAGGAAGTGCCAAACTGTCTTTCAGAATGGTTGTACCATTT
Source organism: Elephantulus edwardii (assembly GCF_000299155.1). Classification (NCBI taxonomy): domain Eukaryota; kingdom Metazoa; phylum Chordata; class Mammalia; order Macroscelidea; family Macroscelididae; genus Elephantulus; species Elephantulus edwardii. Next base: position 13,732,929 of record NW_006399763.1, read on the forward strand.
TACAATCCCACCAACAATGTCTAAGAGTTCTTTTCTCATCACAGCCTCTCCAACATCTATTATTTGCTGCCCTGTTACCTCATTGTGGTTTTGATTTTCAACTCTCTTATTGCTAGTGATTTGGAACATTTATGTGTCTGTTTGCCATTCAAATATCTTTCTCTGTGAAAATTCTTTTCATGTCTTTTGCCCATTTTTTAATTGGGTTATCAATATTTTTCTTGTAGAGGTCCAGGAGCATTCTGTAAGTTTTTGTTATAAGACTCTTGTCTGAGATGGTATTACCAAATGTTTGTTCCCAGTCTGTACATTTTCTTTTCACTCTGTGTAAAAACTTTCTGATGTGCACTGGGATTTATTCTTTAGAAGGTCAGTTTTTATCCTCTTTAGATTGTGCATTTCTGGTTGTATTTGGTAGTCTGTACATTGGACTAGAGTTTCTAAGCTTGATCCCAGTTTTTCTCTTATGAATATTATGGTTTGGGGCTTTACTCTCAGGCCTATGATCCACCTTGAGTTGACTTTTATGTATGGTGTGAGATGTGGGTCCTGTCTCTGCTTTGTGTAACTGGAAGTCCAGTTTTGCCAGCACCATTTGTTGAAAAGGTTGCCATTTCCCCATTTGATAGTTTTGCTTTCCTTGTCAAATAGCAGCTGACCATAAATAGCTGATTCTATTTCTGGGTCCTCAATTCTGTTCCATTGGTCTATGTGCATGTCATTGTACCAGTACCAGGGTGTTTTGATTACTACTGCTATGTAGTAGGTTTTGAGGTCAGGTAGTGCTATGCTTCCCACCTCATTTTTGTTTCTCAGAAGTGTTTTGATTATTCAGGGTCTCTTGCCTCTCCAGATAAATTTGATATTTTCCCTTTCAGTCTCCTTGAAAAAATGAATTTGGTATCTGGGCTGGAATTGCTTTGAACATGTAGATTGCTTTTGGTAGGATTGTCATTTTCACCTTATCAAGCATTCCTGTCCATGAACAGGAAACATTTTTCTAAGTCTTTAGGTCCTTTATTGTGTCTTTCAGAAATGTTCTGTAGTTTTCTTTGTACAGGTCTTTGTTTTTCTAGTTAGGTTTACTCCCAAGTAACTCAATTTGTGGTTGGCTAATGTAATTGGTATTGCTTACTTGATTTGCTTCTCTGAGTTCTCTTTGTTACTGTAGAGGAATCCTATTGATTTTTGGATATTGATCTTATATCCTGCCACTCTACTAAATTAGCCTATTAACTCTAATGGGGGTTTTTTTTGGTGTTTTTTTTTTTTTTTCTTAGTCTTTGGGATTTTCTGTGTATACAACCATATCATCTGCATATAGCGAAAATTTAGCTATCTCTTTGCTGATCTTGATGTCTTTATTTCCCTCTCTTGTCATATTGCCCTAGCAAGCACTTCCAATATAATACTGAAAAGAAGTGGTGACACTGGGCATCTTTGTCAGGTTCCTGTTTACAAGGAGAAAGTTTTTAGTCTTTCTCCATTGAAGATGATGTTGGCTCTTGGTTTTACATATATACTTCTCATTATGTTGAGG
>NW_006399763.1:13734873-13737218 GCF_000299155.1 Elephantulus edwardii
TTTTCTTTGGGGAAAGTCTTTTTACGACCTTTTCAACTTCTTTTCTTGTGATATGTCTATTCAAGTGTTCTATATCTGTCCTTGTCAAGCTGGGCAAGGGATGTGTTTCAAGGAATTTTTCCATTTCCTCTAGGTTTTTTAACTTATCAGAGTATAGTTTTTCATAATATTATGGTATTATCGGTTTAATTTCCTCTGGCTCTGTTGTGATGTCTCCTCTGTAATTTCTTAATCGAGTTACCTGTGTCTTTTCTTTTTTCCCCTTTTGTTAAATTTGCCAGTGGTTTGTCATTTTTATTGAACCTTTCTAAAAACTAGCTCCTGGTCTAACTGATGGTTTCAACTGTCTTTCTGTTTTCTATCTCATTGATTTCAGCTGTTGTCCTTATAATTTCTTTTCTTTTAGATATTATATGATTTGATTATTGATTTCCCCCCCTATTTGCTGAAGGTTTTGAGTTAGATCATGGATTCTTCTTCTTTCTCCCTTTTTTGTGTGTGTGCCTATTGCTATGAACTGACCCCTGAGGACTGCCTTAGCTGTGTCCCAGAGGTTTTGGTAAATTGTATTTTCGTTATCATTTGTTTCAAGGAACTTTTTATTTAATTCTTTATTTCTTTTATAACCCAATAATGTTCAAGCAGAGAGTATTTAGTTTCCACAAGGGTGCTTTTGTAAGCTTTACTCTTCTGTTGATAATTTCTAGTTTTATTGTATTATAGTCTGAGAAAACACTTTGAATTATTTCAATGTTTTTTTAAATTTGTTGAAGCTCTTTTGTGACCTTATATATGACCAATTCTGGAGAATGTACCATGTGCACTTGAGAAGAAAGAGAATTGAATTTTAGCCGGGTGCAGTACTCTACATACACCCACAAGCGCAAGTTGGCTGATTGTATAGTTTAGATCTTCTCCATCTTTGTTGAGTTTCTTTTAAGTTGACCTATCCTTTGGTGATAGTGGTGTGTTGAAATCTCACACCACTATTGTGCTATTTCTCTTTTTAATTTGGTTAACTGTTGTTTTATATATTTTGCAGGTCCATCATTTGGTGCATAAATGTTCACTAACATTATGTCATCTTGATCTACTGTGCCTTTAATCAGTATGTAATACCTTTCCTGATCTATGATGGTAGTTTTCATTCTGAAATCTATTTTATCAGAGATTAATATTGCCACTCCTGCTTTTTTGAGGTTGCCATTTGCTTGGTATATTTTTTCCAGCCTTTGATTTTGAGTCTTTTTTTTTTTTTACTTCCTTTTTTAGATGTGTCTCTTGTTGGCTTTGTATTTTTTTTTTAATCTATTCTGCTACTCTTTTACTCTTAATTTCTCCATTTAGTCTATTCACATTAAGTGTGATTATTTTCAGGCCAAGTTTTACTTCTGCCATTTCACCATGTTTACTTTTCTGTTGTTTCTGGTTACTATGGTATATTCACTTTACTTTGATGTCTCTGTATGTAGGATTTCATTTACAGTTTCTTGTAGTTTTGGTCTTGTTTTCACAAATTCCTTAAGGTCCTTCTTTCTGCAAAGAATTTAATTTCCTCTTCAAATTTGATAGTGAGCTTTGCTGGCAAATGTCCTTTTAATTTTCTGTATATGGCACCCCATTGCCTTCTTGCTCACGTTTTACTATTTTTGTCCTACCAGCATGTTGGACACTTAGGCAATTTTTGGTCTTAATATTCTGGATTTTATTTTCACACTTTTCTGTTATTTCCAGTACTGTGTTGGCTGTACCCTCTCTCTCTGTCTTGGGATGATTTTTTTTTGTACCTCTTTGTCTATTCTATCAATTTTTACTTCCATCTTTTGCATTTTCATCCATATTTGTTCAAGTTTTTCCTCATCTATATATTTCTTCTGGATTGTTGTCTCTGAATTATTTGCTGTCTTATTGACTTCCATTGTTTCTTCCCACATTTGCATCCTATTTTTTTGTAGATGATCAAGTAACTGTATATCAACATATTTTTTCTGGTTCTCCCTATCCAGGGTATTCATTGGGTCTGCTTATTTAGGAGAAGTGTTATTTTGTCTTTTCATAATGGCTGATGTAGGTAGCTACTTTCTTGACAGTATAGTAGATATTAGGCTGTTATAACTATAAAATTACCCAGGGTACAACAGTGTTTTGTGAAGTACCTATATATTTGTGTTCCCTTCTCGCAAGTCTCACGTCAGACACCAGGTTCCCCCCCCCACACACACACACACCAAAGTACCTGAATGACCAAGGAAGAAGCCTATTGTTCCCTTCTGGAAGTGGCTTCTCACCTCTGTCAAGATGCCCTGTTGCTTAAGTTAAGGGGTCCTACATGGTCAATCTAGACA
>NW_006399763.1:13744662-13745890 GCF_000299155.1 Elephantulus edwardii
TACTCTTCTCCAGCACCACAGCTCAAAGGCATCAATTTTCCTTCTATCCTCCTTGGTCATTGTCCAACTCTCTGATGTATAACAAGCGACTGCAAAGACCATGGCCTGTATCAGACGCACCTTAATCTCCAGAGAGACACCATTGCTCTTCAGTACTTTGGAGAAATCCCTAACAGCAGACTTTCCCATGGGAATATGCCTTTCAATTTCCTGGCTACTGGTGCCAAGAGTGTTGACTGTGGAGCCACTCAAACTAAAGCAGTGAATAATCTCAGTCTCTTCACCATCCATCCTGATGCTGCCAATTGGTCCAGAGGTGAGAGTCTTTGTCTTCTTGACATTGAGCTTCAATCCATATTGGTTTGGTATAGATATTAAATTTTGTCAAACATTTAAAAAAATAGTCATATGACTTTTCTAACTATGTTAACAATAAACACCATGATTAAATGGAGTTAACACCAAAAGTGAGTTGTAACACAGACTACTTGGTAGAATTTGTCAATCAAATGAACACATGCTGTTCATATGGTTTTTCATCAAGGTTTTTAGAAAGACAAAAGTCATACCTACATCACATCTCCTATGGGTTTACCAGCTTTAAACTCTTTGTTGAAGAGAAAGAAGGAAATATTAGTAGATTACATGTTAATTATATTTAAGGGTGGATATTATAATTGCTATATTTGTTGGCTTAGTGGGTAAGGAATTGTGCTTCCAATCATAGGTAAGTGGTTCAAATCCTCTAGCTGTCCCACTGAAGAAAAGGCAATCTCTTGTTATTTGCAACCTCTGGAAAACCACTGAAGGGTTAGCTATGAGTTGGTTCTGACTAGATAGCACTGAAAGAAAGCGAAATAAATTAAACAGTATTTACTATCTGAGTATGACCAAAAAGGAGAAGGCCTTGATTCTACAGAATATTCTACAGAAATAAAAGTGACAAAAACAGAAAGAGTAAATTTTCTTTGTAACCATGTCATGAAAATCTAGTGTCAGGTACCTCTCTAGAGTAGTGAGAAACACTGTCAGGCTTCAGAGCTGTTGTACATAACACGATGGCACATAACAACAACAATATTGATTACACTTACATTTGAATGAAATAAACTTACTCAGATGTTGGGGTGTTTGTTGCCAGTTCTTTGGTAATGTTTTCTTTAGAGTATTTTTGATGAAATGAACAAATTCATTTAAAAAATGATAATTGTTAGCTTATATTAATATA
>NW_006399763.1:13746126-13747270 GCF_000299155.1 Elephantulus edwardii
GAATTCTTCTGATAATGCAAAGGTTTCACATACTGTTCTAGTTTTACAAGCACTTTCCTCTATAATTACATACTTGCTATTGTTACATACTATGATTATCTATTTCCTTCAGGCAATGACTCTTTAATACATTGTCATTGTTGTTGTTATGTGCCATCGAATCGCTTGCGACTCATAGCAACCCTATGTACAACATCCCTGAACTCTGCTTTGTCCCGTGCCAATCGCACCATCTCTGACACACCAATCCCGATTATCCCAGTCACTGAATCAATTGACCTCATAGGGGCCCTTCCCCTTCTGTGCTGTCCCTCCACCCTCCCAAGCATAATGTCCTTCTCCAAGGACCTGTCCCTCTTTACAACATGTCCAAAGTATGTTAGACGGAGCCATAGAACATGAGCAAAATTTAAATAGTATACTTATTATCATATCTACCTCTTCTCTTCCATTATTTGATTTGAATTTATGATTTTAGTATAATGCATTTCAGTGTGTTTATGCTTCTTAATATTTCAACTTTTATCATTGAAATATGAACCACTTTTATTCTTAGGGTTTCATAAAAAAGGACACTATTAAGTAGTAGTACTTAGACACTCTATTGTTGCTCTCTCTTTTTCCCCCCCATTGGTATGCAATCCGCTCGACCCCCTCCCCATGCTCTCTTTTTACGGTTAGTGAAACATGTTTCTGTTTCATCAAGTAAGTTCTGACTTCTTGTTCTTAAGTGTCATAGAATCAAGGACAACTCAATGACCTTATGAACAGCAGATCTGAATCTTGTCCTATTCTGTGCCAGTCTTATCATCTATCATCACACTTGAGCCCATAGCTGCAGTCACTGCATCAATCATCTTATTGAAAATCTTCCTCTCTGCTGTTTATTCTTATATTTCCAAGCATGGTGTTCCTTTCCAAGGAGTAGCCTCTCTTGACAACATGTCAGTGTATATGAGAAGAAACTTTGCCATCCTTGCCACTAAGGAGCACTCTGTCTGTACTTTCCACAGAACAAAACCTGGCCCTGCTCCATCCTCGTAATCATTCTTGTGTTTGAACTTGGTTTTGGAGCCACTGTGTGAATTCATATAATTAAGAGTGGTTTTTCATTGTTGCACCCTTCTCCCCGCCCCCCCCATTT
>NW_006399763.1:13747521-13751891 GCF_000299155.1 Elephantulus edwardii
AAATATAATGTTAATTAAGAAGTGTTTGAAACTCAATGTATATGAGTAAAATGCAATGTATAAGAATTTTGTATGCAAACCATTATAAAATAAAAATAGATTTTTTTTTAAAAAAGAGTGTTTTTTTGTTGTTGTTGTTGTTTCTTTGTTTATTTTTTTTTACTCTTTAAACTTGGTAGCACTTAACTACCAACTGGGGATTGGTCACTCTTAATGACATGTTCAAAATATAGAAAATAAAGTCTTGCCATCTCAGGTTTTAAGAAACATTCTGACTGTACTTAGTCCAAGGCACATTTGTTTGTTTTTCTGTTATTCCTTCCCAACTCAGAAATACAAAAGACATATATAAATAAAACTACAAGACATTATTACAAGAAACCACTGAAAAAGGGTCTATAAAACATGCCATGTTCATGGATAAGAAGATTTAGTGATACAAAAATGCCAAGGATGAACAGAAGGTTTCATTTCCCATTTCAAAGGATACTATATTGGTTGTTGTTCTTGCTGTTGCTAAGTGCCGTCGAGTCCTAGGCGACTCATAGCGACCCTATGAACAAAAGACCTGGACACTTGTATAACTCTCATCCTTTCTCAAGGTTCATAAAGTTTCTGGAGGGAAGCTATCTTGGAAGTGGATGCCACCCCTGCTTCCAAGCTTGTTTTAATTGGGGAGCTCCACCAAACACTGTCCTCATGGGTAACTTTTATCACATTTGACAGATCAGTGTCACAATGTTCAGCTTCACAGCCACCATGAGTTACTTCTGTATGTCAAGTGGACAGACCAGGGTTATAGGACCTAGAAGAAGGTTTGACCAAAAACAATTAAAAACAGTCCTGAGGGCCACAGATTAAAGTCACCCACCTTTGGCTTAGTAGCATCACTTTCTGTCCATTAGGTGAACTGATCTCTCTCTATGCTGTTGCTGTTTTTAAGTGCTGTTGAATCTTATGTGCATCAAATGACTTCTCCAGAAGTGTGAATAGGGAACCTACAGATTTGAAAAACATACATGACAATGGGATTTTTTCAAGGTTCTCAGTCTATGATCATTTGTTACAGTAGCTGTAAGAATCTAAACAAACAATATCATCATCCATTGTAATCTTATTTAAAGTATACACTTATGAACATCCTCTCAATATAGCAGAATGTGAAATTGGACAGAGATTTTAAAAAAACAACACATTGAAAACAATACAAACGTTGTTGTTGTTGTTGCCATCGTGTACCTTCAAGTTGGAATCAACCTACAGCTGAGCCTCTAGTAGGGTTTCAGAAGCAGGTAATCACACGGGAGGAGATTACCCAGTCTTCTCCCACAGAGTAGCTGGTGGCCTCAAACCATGTGTCTTCAGGATTGCAGTACAGCTTCTTGCCGCACAATATTAAAAAAATTGGAGGCGGGGGTGGGGGAGGGGAACCACAACAGACATAAATTCAAACATATTAATAAGTACATTAAATTTAAGTATAGCTTTCTATAAAGAAAGCAAAATTTCTCACAATCATTTTAAACAATTAGAATATATGGTGAAAAGACAAAAATTGCAGTGATTTTAATTTTCTTGAATCCACAATCAGCACTCATGGAAACCATTATTGCTGCTTGTGCCATTGAGTCACCTGCAACTCATAGCAACCTTTTTAGGTTTAGCTCTAAACTCTGCCCTGTTTTGAGCCAGTCTCACTGTCTCTGACACATCTATCCCCATTACCTCAGTTACTATGTCAATCCATCTCATCTGGGGTCTTCCTCTCTTGCACTATCCCTCTACCCGACATTCCGAGCATGATGTCCTTCTCCAAAGACTGGTCTCTTTTGGTCAAAATACGTGAGATGAAGCTTCAAAGTCCTTGCTTCCAAGGAGAATCTTGGATTTACCCTCACTAGTCTAGGTGGATGACTTTTAATCTGCAGCCCTCGGGCCTGTATTTCATTGTTTTTGTGCAGACATCCCTCTAGGTCGCATAGCCCTGGTGTACAAGTTGCCGTACTGCAGTCACTTGTGGTTGCTGTGAGGCTGAACACTGTGACACTGATGTGTCAGATGCGTTAATGGTCGGCTACCCAATGTGGACAGAGAGTGGGGTGGAGCTCCCTGATTACAGCAAGCTTGGAAAGAGGAGTGGCATCCACCTTCATAATAGCTTGCCTCCGGAAACCCTGTGAGCCTGGAAAGAGGATGAAAGGCACCCAAGCATCAAGGACTCTCCTTCATAGGGTTACTATGAGTCGCTTGCAACTCGATGGCACTTAACTTCAACCACAAGAGTCTAGACCAGTCTGTTCTTTTGGCAGCAATGGTATGTTTAATACTCTTCTCCAGCACCACAAATCAAAGACATCAATTCTGTCTTCTTTAGTCATTGTCTAGCTCTCTGTTGCATAGCAAGTAATTGTGAAGACCAAGGCCTGCATCTGATACATCTTTGTCTCTAGACTGGCATCACACTTATTTAGAGCTTTGGAGATTTCCCTGAGAGAAGATTTCTTTAGTTCAATTTATCTTTTAATTATCTGACTGTTGATGCCAAGAGTGTTGACTGCAGAGCTGAAATTTTTTACAACCTCCATTTCTTGTCCACCTATCACAGTGCTGTCAATTGACCCAGTGGTAAGAATATTTATCTTCTTGATGTTCGGTTCTAATCCATATTCAAGACTATAGTTCTTGACTTTCTGCAGCAAATGCTTCAGGTCCTCTTTAGTTTTAGCAAGCAAGATTGTGTCATACTACATAAACCTTCCTTCAATCCTGATACTACCTTATTCTTCCTCATGAAGACCAGCCTTCCAAATGACTTGTTCTTCATACAGATTAAAAAGATATGCAGACATTCCTTTTCTGATTTTGAACCATGCAGTGTTTCCTTGCTCTGTTCTGAAACTGTTTTCTAGTCAAGTGTAGGTTTCACATGACCACTATCAAGTGTTTTGAGATTCTCAATGTTAGCCTAAATTTGTTGTGATCACACAGTCAAATGCCTTTGCATAGTCAAAGACACACAGATAAACATTTTTCTGGTACTCTTTGTTTTCAGCCAAGATCCATCTAACATTGACAATAATGTCTTTAGTACAACATCTTCTTAAAATTGTCTTGTATTTCTGATTGTTCTCTTTCAATGTACTGTTTCAGTCATTTTTTTAAGCAGTATTCAAGAAATATCAAGGCTAGGAAAAGGAAAAAAAAATTGTGCCTAACTGTTGTTATGAAAAAAAGCCTCCCATGCTATGAGACCAAAAGAAAAGGATGATGTCCAGGTACCATTACTGGATGCTTTCATTAGAGATTCCATGGCATATTCTTTATCAAAATGGAGAAACTGCATAACGGAATTAAAATTGTAATGAAATATCCCCTTTCTGGAACCAATTAACCTCATAAACTGTTATACTGAAATTATTTTTAAGCTTTAAACTAAAAATACTCTCTGAAGACTTTTTCAGATCAAACAACAGTTATCTTATGTAGTGAAGAATGCTTGCATTAATCACCACCCTCATTTTGGAGAAAATAAATGAGTTCCGATTGACAACGGAAATTTGAAAGATCAGATAGGAAGCTTAGGGAACTGTGAGTTCATGTTAGAGGTGGTGGTTATTGAGGCTGGGGAACAATTCAGAAAAAAGGGCAAAAATAATGTTCAAGTAGAAAAATATAATTATTGTCATTGAATTGTACATTTGAAAGTGTTGACTTTCTGCATGTTCTCTGTGTATATTTTTAACAGCATTTTTAAAAAACACTTTAGAAAACACATCATAAAATTATATATCATTTGAATGAAGATACTAATTAAACAATGACACAATCCTAAGATACTATTGACTGTGAGACATATCTTACTTTCAAAGATGTTGAAATTTTAACAAACATGTATCTTAGAATTTATAACAATAAAATGTAAAAAAGAAATTATGACTTTGTCAGAATTTCATAACTCAAGTATAAATATTAAAATGAAAGAGGAAGGAATTTTTGGGTTTTTTCTTTATATTAATATCAAGAAATTGAGAGTCTGCTAAAGGAAAGAGTTTTGTCATAGTAACACTTGGACTTCTGGAAGTGATGTCTAGAGAGACTTTTGAATGTAGAATTAGAGATATTAAAAAGTGATCATTATTTGAGTGATATTTGAGTTAAATATTTAGTTGTTAATGCTGAAGCTCTAAGAATGTGAACTCATCAGATCTAGAGTGTATAGATAGAAAAGAACTGTTGTTGTTGTTGTTATGTGCCATCGAGTTGCCTGCGACTCATGGCGACCCTATGTATAAGAGCTCTAAACGCCATTCTGTCCTGTGCCAACCTAGCCATCTCAAACGCACTTATTCCGACCACTCCAGTCACAGAAT